>NC_056731.1:1934654605-1934969605 GCF_019279795.1 Protopterus annectens
TTTCTTAAGGTGGACAGCAAATGTTGGAGGTGTAATGGGGAAGAACGAAGTAACTGGGAATCTACTTTCTGGGCGTGCGGTGAGTTGGCGGACTTCCAGGATTCCCTGCGGGAAGCACTGTTGGAATGCTGGGTGGGGAGATTGGAGTGATGAGGGAGATAATTTTTCTGAGCTATGATACAGAACTGGAATTGCCTAGACATGGTAAGGCCTTGTTGTGTCAAATTATGGTGGCCACCAAAAAAGCTATTATTGAAAAATGGAAATCAAAATATAAACAAGCTTTACTAGAAGTAGTGAATATAGTAACAGAGATAAAACAACTGGAAGTGAGATCTTTAGAAAAGGGTAGAAGCAAACTACATAGGAAAAATGGGAATTGTGGGAAAGTACAGTTTTGTACCTACCATAAATGTAGATGTCCGAACAGGATAGCATCTGCAGTCCTAACAAATGGGTTGTCCTGTCGTCAGGCAGCCCTTCGGTCGGCCGGATTCCAAAGTCTGGGTCTGGCCTCGGCTGGTGTCGCACTTCACCCGACGTCATCTCTGCTGGTCTTCGGGTATAAAGGCATCAGCCAACGCCATTTTCCTCAGTGTTTCTTGCCCCAGATGCCAGTTGCCCTCTTGGAAAACTAAATTTTGGGTAAATGCCAATGTTTCCAAAAAAATAGTAGGCAAACACAAAAAATAAGTATGTATGTACATATATACAAACAAATACACCATAAGAGATCCCCCCTAGCTAGCTATTAGGAGGGTAAATACCCTAGGAGTACCACAGAGGGGAAGGAGGGTAATCCTGACTGCAGATGCTATCCTGTTCGGACATCTACATTTATGGTAGGTACAAAACTGTACTATGTCCTTCAAGGATGCATCTGCAGTCCTAACAAATGGGTAGAATACCATAGCCAAACTAGGGGAGGAGGAAGAAGAATTATGGTGTAGTTAGGATCCCTTGCAATACAGCAGTGGCAAACCCTGCTCGGGATCTAGAGTATAGAGGTAAGTTGTAATGCTTGGCAAATGTATGCACGGAGGTCCAAGTAGCCACCTCAATAATGTCCTTGGTAGCCACTCCTCGTAAGAAAGCTGTGGTAGTGGCTGTAGCCCTTGTAGAGTGAGGTCTTATGTTCTGTGGAATTTGCTTTCCATGGTAGGAGTAATAGAATCTTATGCAATTTCCTATCCACTTGGAGATTGTCTGTTTGGAAATTGCTTTTCCTTCCCTTCCTGTTGCATAAGCTACTAGAAGCTGGTCAGTTTTTCTATTGCCCTTGGTTCTGTCCAGGTAGTAGCGAACTGTCTATGTACATCCAAGGTATGCAGCAGTCTTTCCCCCTGTTCTGTGGATTGGGAAAGAAGGTAGGTAGGTGGATTGCCTGGTTTAGAGACACTCTGGATACCACCTTAGGCATAAATGTAGGATTAGTTCTCATGGACACTCTATCTCGATGGAAGATTAGGAAGGGTTGTACTGCCATTAAGGCCTGTAGTTCAAACCCTTCTTGCTGAAGTAATTGCCAGTAGGAAAGCAGTTTTCCAGGATAGGTGTTGAAGATCTGCTGTTGCTGCTGGTTCAAATGGAGGGAGTGTCAATTTTTCTAGCACAAAGTTCAAGTCCCATGCTGGTAATGGTGGTTTCCTAGGAGGTTTTACATTCTTGATTCCTCTGAGGAACTGCCTGAGTAGAGGATGTGAGAAGACAGGGGATCAAGCTGTATTCTGCAGAAATAGCTGATGCATGTATTTTGATGGAGGAATAGGACAGGCCTGTATGGAGAAGCTCTGCCAAGTACTCCAGGATGTTAGCAATATCTATCTTGGACACATCTTTTCCTCTTTCAGTACTCCAAATGACAAACCTTTTCCATTTTCCTGCATAGTTCCTTCTTGTTGAAGGTCTGCGGCCTCAAGGATAATGTCTTTAACCCTTTGGGATAAATTTGGGTTAGTTGCTGTTATGTAATGTTCCAGGCAGTCAGTTGCAGAGTTTTTAGGTTTGGATGCATGATGTTGTAGTCGCTCTGAGTTAACATCAAAGGCATCAGGGTAGTGTCCACGTTCTCCCCGAGACATGCTCCTCAGCAATGGATACCAGTGTTGTCTTGGCCAATTTGGAGCTATCAGAATTATCCTTGGACGCCTCTTTGATTTTCAGTAGTACCTTGTGTATCAAAGGAAGAGGTGGAAATGCATATGCTGTCAGGCCTTTCCAACTGAAGGATAGAGAGTCCACCTTCCATGCAAGTGGGTGGCATGTCCTTGTGCAGAATTTCTTGAGCTGATGATTGAGTGGGATGAATAGGTCTATTTGTGGCATTCCCCATTTCTTTGTGATGGCCTTGAAGATGTCCGGGTGTAGCATCCATTCGTGAGCATCCGAGGTAGTTCTGCTTAGCATGTCTGCTAGGATGTTTTCTTTTCCGGTACAAATATTGCCTGTAACTGGATGTTGTAGCTCAGAGCCATATTCCATAGGTCCAGAGTCATTCGGCATAGGGGTATGAATGAGTGCCTCCCTGTTTGTTGATGTACCACATGACTGTGGTGTTGTCTGTCCTTATCATTAAATGGCCTTCTTTGAGGAATGGTCTGAAATTCTGGATTGCTAGTTTTACTGCCAGCATTTCTTTTTGATTTATGTGCAGGTGCAGCTGGTCTGGAGTCCATAATCCTTGTATGCATTTGTCCAGCATGTGTGCCCCCCAACCTAGGTCTGAGGCGTCCGTTGTGATGGTTTGGCTTGCTTGCAATTTGTGGAAGGGCAAGCCTGGGTTTGACTGGCATGCTTGAGCCCACCATAGGAACTCTTGTTTCAGGCATGGGATTAGTGGTATTTCGGTTTCAAAGCTGTGCCTGTGTTGAGACCATAAATTCTTTAGGTACCACTGTAGCTTTCTCATATGCAGTCTGGCATGGGGGACCAGGATTATGCATGATGCCATGAAGCCCAAGGTCTGCAGTACTTTCTTTGCTGTTAGTTTGTTCTGCTTTGTTAATGCCAAGAAGTAAAGGGGGAGTTGTTCTTGTTTTTCTGCAGTTAGGAATGCCATCTGTTTTACTGTGTCCAATTCTGCACCCAAGAATGTTCTTGTTTGGGATGGTATCAGTCTTGACTTTTTTAAATTGACTGTGTATCCCAGGGCTTGTAGTAAGCAAATGACTCTTTGTAAGTCTTTTGTCAGCTTGCTTTTGTTGTCCGCTTGTATCAGGCAGTCGCCCAGGTTGGGATAAATTTGGATTCCTGTAGCCTGCAATGAGCGATTACTGATGCCAGGCATTTTGTGAATACTCTGGGCGCAGTAGATAAGCCAAAGGGCAATGCTGAGAATTGATAATGCTCTGATCCTGCAAGAAATCTGAGGTATCTTCTGCAATTTGGTCGTATGGGGACGTGCAGGTATGCCTCCTTGAGATCTAGAGTTACCAGCCAACACTCCTTGCCCAGCATGGGAAGAAGTTGCTGTAGGGTCAGCATTTTGAATTTTGGAACAATGATAAATGTGTTTAATGGACAGGTCGAGAATAGGTCTCCAACTTTTCTCTTTTCTTGGTACTAGGAAGAGTCTGGAGTAGAATCCTTTGCCCTGTTCTGTAGGTGGTACCCTTTCCACAGCTCTCATCTTTGTTAATTGAGCTATCTGTTTTAGAGCTTCTGTTTTTTGATTTGGAGGTAGGTTTGGCATTCCTCTTTTTACTGGTAAGGTGTGGAAATGAAACCTGTAGCCTTGGTCTATAGTTTGCAAAATCCACTTGTCTCTTGTGATATAGTGCCAATTTTTTGAAAATAAGGCTAACTTTCCGCCTAAGGGTGCTGCTATTTGTTCCCTGGTAGGCGTGTCAGAGCCAAGTCACTGTGATTGTCCTGTTGCAGTGGCAGTGGTTGTGTCTGTGCCTCTGGTTATTGCCTTGCCACTGGCGCCCTCTGTAGGCACCTCCTCTGGATTGATTTCTGCCTCTGGAACGCCTATTCCTGCCTCTCTGAGGTTTAGAGGAGTCTGAAAGGACCAATTTTTGAAGGCCAGTTCCTCCTAAACCTTGGGGCTGAACCTGTAAGAAATCTTTAACTGTTTGTACATATTTTGCCTTCTTCCATTTTCTTCATTACTTGCTGGGCAGGAGAACCAAATAGACTGACCTTATCCATAGGAGCATCTAATAGCTTTGCTTTAACATGATCCGCAAGACCTGTTCTTTCAACCATGCATGCCTTCTTATAACTGTGCCAGTCATGGCTGATCTAAATGAAGCCTCCAGTGCATCATAGCCACATTTTAAAGAATGGTTACTAACCTGCTGAATGTTATTCACCATTTCTAAAACATATTTCTTATCTAAGGAATCATCAGAGGACAGTTTCTTAGTTAACTGATCAAGCATAAACTCTTGGTATTGGATCATATGAAACTGACAGTTCAAAGCTCTAGCTGAGAGAGTAGCAGAGGTGTAAACTTTTTACCCCATCTCTAAGGACCTGGATTCCCTTTCAGAAGGGAGAGGGTTTTTGCTGAGGTCGGCTACTGCCTTAGGCCCCTGGGAGATAGTCTCAGGATCTGCAAGGGAGCCTTGTATAGGTGGTGATGAGTGTCCGGGACCCTGTAAAACCTATCGGGCTTGGCAGGGGCTGGAGGCAAAGTATCAGGAGCAGTGCAAACATCATTAAATGCATCATCCACAACAGGAAGAACTGGAGGTATAGCTAAGGGCCTATGTTGCGGTAAATGTAGAAAGGTCCTAAGCCTTTTTCTTGAATCAGAGAAATCTTGTCCCTGCCATTGGAATTGCTCTCTCATGGCATGTAAGGTTTCCCCAAAGGAAAATTCCTCTGGTGGAGAGGCAGAAGGGATAGATTCTTCAGCATCGGAATCTTCATAAGTAGAAAAAGGAGCCTCTGGATGGTCTGTATTGTCTGAAACATCAGAAGAATCATCTGAGGACACTGGCTCAGGGGGCTATGCTCTAGGTCTCTTTTCTGGAGGCTGAGAGGCCCTGCCTGGGTGAGATTGGGATCCCCTTATTAAAGAGATGAGATCCTCTGCCAGAGTAAGCATTTGAGAACTGGAACTGGGCCTGTGTGAAGGGGGCTTAACAGGCACAGATTTAGCAGATTTGGCTGCTTTAGCCCTGGCAAAGGCCTTTATAGACATGGCTGCAGGAGGCCTAGCAGCACCACGTGCTGGGGTAGAGACACCCAAAGGGATGGTGTCCGATAATTCTAGAGGAACCACATTAATAGGCAAAACGTCAGAGGCCGATTCAACTAGGGTAGCAGGAGCCTCGGTCATGGATTCGGCTGAAGATTGACCCGTTTGCTCGGTTTCGGCCGAAACCGAGACACTCGCTGTTTGCTTAACCGTGGTTTCGGCCGAAACCGCGGACTGCGAGTGTCGGTCTTTTTCTTTGCGTTTCTTAACAATTTGAGAAGTCGGAGGATCCGACGGCATAATGTACGCAAAATCTGAGCCGAAAAACTGTTCAGCAAACTCCGACCGATGCCTAAGCGTTCGTCGGTTGAAGGAAGCACAGGCTAAACAGGCTGCTACGTCGTGGTCTGGGCCTAAACAAGGTAAGCAGTAAGAGTGGAAATCTTTATGAGGTATTTGTTTCCCACACGTTAAACAGTTATTCACTTTTTCTGACATCGGCTGAGGCAAGAAAGAGTCCCCAACGGGGTACTTAGCTTTTCAGAAGTCTTCGAAGTAGTATTCGGTAGTAGTAATCTCTGGATCTGACCGACCGGCACTTGCGAACAGCTTCTGCTTCGGGCGCCACGCGGCAAGAAAGACTGAGGAAATGGCCGGCTGATGCCTTTATACCCGAAGACCAGCAGAGATGACGTCGGGTGAAGTGCGACACCAGCCGAGGCCAGACCCAGACTTTGGAATCCGGCCGACCGAAGGGCTGCCTGACGACAGGACAACCCATTTGTTAGGACTGCAGATGCATCCTTGAAGGACATCAATACGTACATGGGAGGAATGAAGTTTAAAAAAAGGCAGCACTTAAGCTATGCAATGTTTCACTGAAAATAATGGGCTGGATTATAAGAGATGTATAATGTTTGGAAGCGGGAGTGTGTCAGTATGATTTATGATGTGAAATGCTTGCAAATAGGATTGTGTCTGTGTGGTTTGTTTTCATTTATATACATTAGAAGTTATGTACTTGCCATAACTTGGCATCTGTGTTGTCCACTTTCATTCTTCCTCACTGATGGGTCACAGATCCGACTCTCGGATCCGACTCAGCCGCACTTCCAAGACTTGGTTCTGAGTCTCGAGCTCCTCCCTCTTCCAATAATGCATTACACCATCCCCAACACCTCAGATCCAGTTTGCCACCCTAGTGCCTACAGAGTTACAGAAGCAGGACAGATACAGGAAGAAATGAGGCTCAAACCTGGAACATGAGGGTTCCAATAACATCCAATGATCTTCCTAGAAGTGACAAGACAGGGGACGGTTGGGAAGGAAGGTGAAGAAGAATGAAAATGGACAATACAGATGCCAACTTATGTTAAGTACATAATTTCTAAATCTGATAATGTCCTTTTAATTCTTCCTCACTGATGGGTTAGAGGCTCCAGCTACATAACTCTTGGGACACTGTCAAGGAAGGATATGCTGGAAAGTACAGTTGTGTACATTTACCATAAATGTAGATGTTGTTGCAGTCATTACATTTGGGTAATCTGCTGGCAGGTTGCCCTCAGTCTGCCTGAATTCCAAAGTCTTGGGTCCTGCGTCGGTTGCTGTCTCCTCTTCCATGACGTCAAGTTATCAGGGGTATAAAACATGCAGCCGATGCAATTTTCTTTAGTTTTTCTTGCCCCCGATGTCAGGTGCCCCCAAAAAGGTAGCAATATTATAAATATTTGTATATATATATATATATATATATATATATATATATATATATATATATATACACACACACACACACACACACATACATGCATCAATATAAACTTTACCTTCATCTACAACCAAATACACCACATAGGTTGTAGAAGAAAGAGAAGGAAAGATAAACTATAGAATGACATGGGGAAGGTGGGAGGGTAATCTGGACTGCAACAGTGAATACACTCGAACATCTACAGTTATGGTAAGTGTACACAACTGTACTATGTTCTTTGTGTTTCACTGTTGCAGTCATTACATTTAGGTAGAATCCCAAAGCTATAGTTGGGTGGCTGGAGCTAAACAGCATTAGGTGAGGCTATAAGGCCCTGCAGCACTGCAGTGGCAAAGCCTGCCCTGGACTTAGAGAGGCAAATGGTAATGCTTTGGAAAGGTGTGAACAGAACTCCAACTAGCAGCCTCTAGAATGTCCATGGTTGGTACTCCTCTGAGAAAGGCTGCTGAAATAGCTGCAGCTCTGGTGGTGTGAGACCTAATGCCCTTGGGCACAGGTTTGCCATGGTGTAAGTAGCAGAAACGGATGCAATGGCTTATCCACTTTGAAACTGTCTGCTTTGAAATAGCCTTTCCTTCTGATCCTGCAGCACATGACACTAGTAATTGCTCAGTTTTTTTAGAGCTTTAGTCCTGTTCAAGTAGAATCTTAGCTGTCTGTGTACGTCCAAGGAATGCAGAATTCTCTACCCCTTGTTCTGCGAATTTGGATCAAAAGATGGCAGATGAATTGTTTGGTTAAGAGACACACAGGAAACGACCTTAGGCATAAAGGTAGGATTTGTCCTCAGAGACACCCTATTTGGGTAAAATATGATAAAAGGCTCTACAGCCATGAGGGCCTGTAGCTCTGAGACTCTTCTTGCTGACGTAATTGCTAGTAGCAGAGCTGTCTTCCATGATAAGAACTTTATATCAGCGGTAGCAGCTGGTTCAAATGGAGGCAGGGTGAGCTTTTCCAACACATAACTGAGGTCCCATGCAGGTAATGGTGATCTTCTATAGGAGGCCTTAAATTTTTGGCTCCTCTGAGATACTGCTTTAGTAAAGGATGAGAAAAGATTGGTGGCTCTGTATTGTAAATGAGCTGAAATGGCAGAGGCATGGATTTTGACTGATGAGAAAGATAGGCCTTTGTGAAGCATCTCAGTTAAACATTGTAATATTTGAGGAATATGTGGTTCTGCTGTATCAGTTCCTTGTGCTTGATTCCAAGCACAGAATCTCTTCCATTTGTCAGCATAAGATTTTCTAGTACTAGGCCTTCTGGCTTCCAAAATGACATCCATCACAGCTTTACTGAGAGGTGTCGTTTGTATTACATGATTAGCCATGCTGCCAGGTTCAGAGTCTGTAGTTGATTGTGCAGGGTCTGATTGTTTTGCTGGGACAGTAGTTGTGAGTTTTGAGGCAGGGTCCAAGCTGGGTATTGCAACAAGTTCCTTAGGAATGGGTACCAGAATTGGCGGGGCCAGTCCGAGGCAATTAATATCATTTTTGGCTTCTCTTGTCTGACTTTTAGGAGAACCTTGGGTAGAAGAGGCAGTGGAGGAAAGGCGTAAACGGATAGGTTTTTTCAACTGAAGGATAGGGCGTCCACTTTCCATGCTTGTCTGTGATAAGTCCTTGTGCAGTATCTTTTCAGTTGATAATTTTGAGGAGAGGAAAATAGATCTATGTCTGGACTCCCCCATTTTTCTGTTATCATGCTGAAGACTTGTGGATTTAGTTTCCACTCGTGAGGATCCATAATGTTTCTGCTTAAATTGTCTGCTAGAGTGTTTTGTTTTCCTGGCAGGAATTGAGCTTGAAGATGTATTTGGGAGGTCAAAGCTGTGTTCCACAATGCCATGGCTAATCTGCAAAGGGGGTATGAGTGTGTGCCCCCTTGCTTGTTTATATACCACATGACTGTGGTGTTGTCCATCTTTATCAGTAGTTGTCCTGGATGAAGTAAGTCCTTGAAGGCTGTTAGGGCATTCTGAACAGCTAGCATCTCTTTCTGGTTGATATGTAGATGCATTTGATTTGGTGCCCATATGCCCTGAATGCATCTTCCTGCTATGTGGGCCCCCCAGGCATAATCTGATGCATCTGTTGTTAAGGTTTGGCTGGCAGGGGGTAGAGTGAAGGGCCATCCCATGTTTTGGAGACAGGCCTTTGCCCACCATAGAAACTCCTGTTGCAGGCAGGGAATGAGAGGAATCATTGTTTCCAGACCGTGTGAATGTTGACTCCATAAACTTTTTAGGTACCATTGAAGTTTCCTCATATGCAGTCTTGCATATGGAATTAGTAGGATGCAGGATGCCATAAAGCCCAGAGCCTGCAGAATTTGTCTTGCAGAAGACTGGGTTTTTGTTGCCATCAGTTTGAAGTAAGTAATCAGTTGCCTTTGTTTGTCTGGCGTGAGGTAAGCCATCTGGGCAGTTGTATTCAAGCTTGCACCCAGGAATGTTATCTTTTAAGAGGG
This sequence comes from Protopterus annectens, assembly GCF_019279795.1. Lineage (NCBI taxonomy): Eukaryota > Metazoa > Chordata > Ceratodontiformes > Protopteridae > Protopterus > Protopterus annectens. The sequence goes on from NC_056731.1 coordinate 1,934,664,001, forward strand.
TACCAGTTGTGATTTCTTTTAGTTTACTGTGTACCATAGGCATGTTAGAAGCCTTTTCACAAATGCCAGGTGTCGTAGAAGAGTGTCCTTGTTTTCTGCTTGAATGAGACAGTCATCCAAGTAAGGATATATTTGAATACTTCTTTGTCTGCAGAAAGCAATTACTGGTGCCAGGCACTTTGTAAAGACCCTGGGCGCAGTAGATAAGCCAAAGGGCAGTGCAGAGAATTGGTAATGCATTAAGCCAGCCTTGAATCTGAGGTATCTTCTGCACGACTGTCTTATTGGGACATGCAGGTATGCCTCTTTTAGGTCTAAAGTCATCAGCCAAGTATTCTTGCCCAGCATGGGCAGAAGCTGCTGCAAAGTGAGCATTTTGAATTTTGGAATGTCCAGGTATGTGTACAAAATTGATAAATCCAGTATTGGCCGCCAGACCTTGTCCTTTCTGGGTACCAAGAACAGTCTTGAGTAAAAACCCTGTCCTTTTTCCTGCTCTGGTACTGTCTGAATAGTCCCCATATCCATGAGGGACGTAACCTGTTTCTGTGCCTTTTCCCAATTGATTTTTTGGCAGATCTGGCCAACCATTTGTCATTGGCAGAGTGTGGAAATGGAATCTGTATCCCTGTGATATGATGTTTAGTACCCACTTGTCCTGGGTTATTAACTGCCAATTTCGAGCGAAAAGTGCTAATTTTCCCCCTATGGGTGCTGCCAAAACATAAGTGCTTGGTGTAGGCAGAGGGAAGTCATTGGGATTGCTTTCTGTAGGTTTGCGCTTTATCACCTCCAGATTTGGAAGTGGATGCGCTTCATTGTTTTGACCTGTATGAGTCTTGAGCCTGGTACCTGGAACCCTTAGGGCGTCTGGATTTGCCCCTTTGAGCTCTGTCTGACACAGGAAAGGACCAATATTTTGTAGGCCAGTGTCTACTGAATCTTGGTGGCTGCACTTAACAGTTTGCATAGACTTAGCTTTGCCTTCCATTTTCTTTAAAACCTCTTCTGCCTTAATACCAAACAGAGAATCATGCTGTAAAGGTGCATCTAACAATTTAGCTTTAAAATGATCAGGCAAATTTTGTTCCTTTAACCAGGCATGCCTCCTAAACACAGATCCAGTAACTGCGGCCCTGCAGTAGGCCTCTAAAGAATCAAAACCACATTGCAAAGTATGCCTTCCAACTTGTTCAGCTGCATGCAATAATTCCTGCAATTCTTTGTTTTCTGCACATTCTGAAATCAACATCATTTTCTGTTTCGGCAATCCCATAACATGTTGTTGGTACTTAAGCATATGAAATTGACAATGTAAGGCCCTGATTGCCAAGGTTGCAGATGTATAAACCTTTTTTCCCCATCTGTCCAGTGCCCTAGAATCGCTGTCAGAGGGGGTAGGGTTTTTTGCTGTAGAGGCCTTAACTCCCTTTGGACCCTGTGAAATAGTTTCAGGATCAGCAGCAGGGTTTCTAAATAAAAATCTGTGTGAGTCAGGGACTCTGTAATATCTGTCAGGCTTACTGGAAGCCGGAGGCAAGGAATCAGGGGTCAAGCTTGACTCCGAAAACACATCATCCACAATGTCTAAAACAGGGGGAATGGCTAAAGGCTTGTGCTGAGGGAGAAGAAGAAAATCCCTGAGCCTCTTTTTAGATTCTGAGAAGTCTTGACTCTCCCAGTGAAAAAGCTCCCTTAAAGTATGCAAGGTTTCTCCAAATGAATAATCCTCAGGAGGAGGTGCAGATGGAATACACTCCTCAGCATCAGAATCCTCATAGGGAGGTATGGATAATTCCTGATCAGAAGAGGAATCAGAAGAAATAGAAACCTGATCTAGAGATTCATAATCAGTGTCTTGCCTGGGCCTCTTATCTGGAGGGGGGTGGGTACCCCTGATCAAGGTAATAAAGTCTTAAGCCATTTTGATCATCTGCTTTTTAGGCATAGAGGCCTGTGCACGTGGCTCATGTGTTGTTTTTTTAGGTTTAGAAGTTGCTTTTGTCTTTGGTTTTGCAGCTGTCGTCGGTTTGATGTACACGTTTAGGTCCAAATACACCCTCAGAAGCCGGTGCCTGCTCAGCAGCTCCGGACCCATCCAAGGGAGATACATCAGTCGTCCAATACCTTGAGTATCTTGCGGCATGCCAGACTCCACATGGGTGTCGGTAGAGGCCTGCGACTCGAAGGTAGCTGGTATCAGGGGCTGCGAAGGCGCCTCACTGAGTACCGGCAAACCAGCGACTGGCTTAGAAGAAGCTTTGTCATCGGTTTTGGATCTCGACTGCCTTTCTCTGTCCTTTTCTTTGCATTTTTTATGTACTCCGGTAGTCGGATTGCTATCAGACGACATTTCTGGGTAGTTAAATCTGTTTCCAAAATACTTTGATGCAGAAATATACCAATGCTTAATAGTGCATTGGTTAAATCTAGCACAAAACCGACAGCCAGATACGTTGTGATCAGGGCCTAGGCAAGGAATACAGTATAAATGGAAATCCTTATGAGTTATTTGCTTCCCACAAGTAATACAATTATTAACTTTTTCTGACATTGGTAAAAAGCAAGAAAAAAGTTTCCCCAATGGGGTACTTAGCTTTAGTGAAGACTTCGGTTCTGAAACTCAAACTCGAATATTTCAGTAGTCGGCCGACCGGCACTTGCGAAATGCTTCTGCTTCAGGCACCGCATGGCAAGAAAGACTAAAGAAAATGGCGTCGGCTGCATGTTTTAAACCCCTGATGACCTGATGTCATGGAAGAGGAGACAGCAACCGACGCAGGACCCAGGACTTTGGAATTCAGGCCGACTGAGGGCAACCTGCCAGCAGAGTACCCAAATGTAATGACTGCAACAGTGAAAAGTACAGTTTTGTACCTACCATAAATGTAGATGTTCGAAGATCCACATTGCTGCAGTCCTTACACTAGGGTAGTCCGCTGTCCTCGGTCGGCCCGAATATCAAAGTATAAGGCTGACGTCGGTCAAGGCGCATTTGACTGACATCAGGACGTCAGGGTACAAATGCGCATGACCGACGTCATATCCTCAGTCTTTTCTTGCCCCAGATGTCAGAAGACCCTAAAAATAAAGGTCAAAACCAAAAGACAGCAAACAACCAACCAACCACCCTTGCACTAACTATATGTACAAAATATACAATATACACAATATGTACAACCCGACACACACAACCACCTCTAACTGCAGAGGGGAAGGAGGGAGGGTAAATTGGACTGCAGCAATGTGGATCTTCGAACATCTACATTTATGGTAGGTACAAAACTGTACTATGTTCTTCATCTCACATTGCTGCAGTCCTTACACTTGGGTAGAATCCCAAAGCAGAGGTAAGGGAGGATGGCTAACTACAAGGAAGCAGGAGCTGCCAAAATGCCCTGCAAAACAGCAGTGGCAAAACCAGCCCTGGATCTAGAGTAAAGTGGCAGGTGATAATGCCTAGAGAAAGTATGCACTGAACTCCAAGTAGCTGCCTCCAAAATATCCTTGGTTGCCACTCCCCTCAAAAAAGCTGTAGAAGTGGCAGTAGCCCTAGTGGAATGAGGCCTAATCCCAGCCGGAACTTCCTTGCCATGATGGGAATAACAGAAAGCAATGCAAAACCCAATCCACTTAGAAATAGTTTGTTTTAACACAGGCTTGCCCTGAGAACTCAAAGCAAAAGAAACAAACAACTGCTGAGACTGCCTGAACCCTTTAGTTCTGTCCAAATAATAGCAACTGCCTGTGTACATCTAAAGTGTGCAAAATCTTTTCCCCTTTATTTTGGGGATTTGCATAAAAAGTAGGCAAATGAATAGTTTGGTTTAAAGCCACACTAGAAACCACCTTAGGCATAAAGGAAGGATTAGTACGTAATGATACCCTATCCTTATGGAAAATCAAGAAAGGCTCAACCGCCATAAGGGCCTGCAATTCAGAAACCCTTCTTGCAGAGGTAATTGCCAACAAAAAAGCAGTCTTCCATGATAAAAATTTCAACTCAGAAGTAGCTGCAGGCTCAAAAGGTTGTAGAGTGAGTTTCTCCAACACAAAATTGAGATCCCAAGCAGGAGTAGGAGCTCTTCGTGGGGGTCTTATATTCTTTGCCCCTCTAAGAAATTGCTTGAACAAAGGATGAGAAAACAATGGTGGGTCACAATCATAGTGAGCGAAATTGCTGCAGCATGAACCTTAATAGAAGAGAAAGACAAACCTTGTCCAATAACTCAGTAAGATATTGAAGAGCCACACTCAAATTAGGCTCAGAAACATCAAAATCTTTTGCTGCACTCCAAAATAAAAATCTCTTCCATTTATCTGCGTACACTTTCCTTGTACTAGGCCTTCTAGCTTCCAAAATCACATTCAAAACTTGTTGGAAGTTGAGACCCTCTATGGTTCAAAACAGAATATGCCAGGCTGTTAGGTGAAGAGAGTGAAGGTTGACATTCAGCAAATGGCTGTCCTCCTGTGACAACAGGTGTGGAATCAAGGCAAAGGCCATGGAGGCTTCCGTACCAGGCTTCTCAATAATGGGTACCAGTGCTGTCGAGGCCAATCTGGAGCTATTAAAATCATCCTTGGCTTGTCCTGTCTGACCTTTAGAAGTACCTTTGGGAGGAGAGGCAGAGGAGGAAAGGCATACACATGAAAATTGCTCCAATTGAAAGAAAGAGCATCCACTCTCCAAGCTGTGGGATGAAACCTTTTGTGCAAAACTTTGGCAGCTGATGGTTCAGTGGAGAAGCGAACAGATCTATGTCTGGAGTTCCCCATGACACTGTCAATTTCTGAAATACATGAGGATCCAATTTCCACTCGTGGGGATCCATAATTCGTCTGCTCAACACATCTGCTAAGGAGTTCTGTGCTCCTGGCAGAAACCTTGCCTGAAGATTGAGCTGTAAACTGAGAGCAGTCTCCCACAAAATCATTGCTTGCCTGCATAGAGGATAAGAATCGTTCCCCTTGCTTGTTGATGTACCACATGACAGTTGTGTTGTCTGTTAGAATCAACACCTGCCCTGGAAGAAGTAATTCCTTGAAAGCTATTAATGCAAACTGGACTGCTAACATCTCCTTCATGTTGATATGTAGATGTTGTAGTCTGACAGGCCACTTGTTTTGTATCCACTTTCCATTTAGATGAGCTCCCCAAGCTTTGTCTGAGGCATCTGTCATTAAAATCTGACTCGCCTCTGGCCGGGTCACAGAGAGTCCCTTGTTTAGGTGACATTCCTGAGCCCACCACAAAAATTCCTTTTGAATGCAAGGTATTATTTGAATGACAGTGTCCAGATCCTGGCAGTGCTGTGTCCATACATTTTTGAGATACCATTGTAGCTTCCTCATATGCAGTTTGGCATTGGGAAGCACCAGAATACAAGATGCCATGAACCCTAATGCTTGAAGGACTGTCCTTGCAGTCAGCACGGACTGATGAGATAGTTGATGGAAGTAAAGGGATAGACTCTTTTGTTTGTCCGGGGTTAAAAGGCCATCTGGGATGCTGTATTCAGTCTCACACCCAGAAAGCACATGTCCTGAGAGGGTACTAGACTGGACTTTATTTCGTTCACAGAATACCCTAGGCATCTTAGCACTGCTATCACATATTCCAAATGATGAAGAAGCTCTTCCCTTCCTTGAGCCAGAATCAGGCAGTCGTCCAAATAAGGATAGATTTGTATTCCTTTTAGCCTGAAGAAAGCTATCACTGGAGCCAGAACCTTCGTGAATACTCTGGGCGCAGTAGATAAGCCAAAGGGCAATGCAGAGAACTGATAGTGAGAAGTCCCAGCTCGAAAACGCAGATACTTCCTGCAACTCAGTCTGATAGGAACATGAAGGTAAGCCTCCTTGAGATCCAAAGTTACCATCCAATGATCTTTGCCCAACAGACGTAAAAGCTGCTGCAACGTCAACATTTTGAACTTGGGAATGTCCAGATAAGTGTTGAGGATAGATAAATCCAAAATTGGTCTCCACGTGTTCCCCTTCTTTGGTACTAGGAACAGGCGAGAATAAAACCTAGACCCACTTCTGGCATAGGGACCGGCTGTATGGCCCCTATTTGGAGCAACAGAGAAACTTGCTTGTGGCCTCTATTCTTTGTTGAGGAGGAACGTCTGGCATGCCTTTGAAAGGAGGCAAGGTATGGAAATAAAACCTGTAGCCGTGGTGTATGATATCCAATACCCATCTGTCTTGGGTAATTAAACTCCAATTCTCTTTGAAAAGTGCCAACCTTCCTCCCAAAGGTGCTGCCAGGCGAGAAGGCTCTGGCAGCTGAAAAGGTAGGTCATTGGGTCTGTTTACGAAAGGACTGACCCCTGCCCTCACCCGAAGACTGTGCAGGAGAACTCCCTGTTCTAAGCCTGAAAGAGCCCTGAGCTCTACCCCTACCACGTCTAGATCTACCCCTAGACTGGGAATCATAAGAAGGATACGTCCACCCCTTAGCAGGCCAATTTCTACTAAACTTTGGAGGCTGGACCTGCAAAAAATCTTTAACAGTCTGCATAGGCTTAGCCTTGTCCTCCATTTTCTTTAAAACTGTCTCAACAGGAGGACCAAACAACACGTCAGATTGTAAAGGAGCATCTAAAATCCTCGTTTTAACATGATCAGACAAATTCTGATCCGTAGCCAGGCATGCCTGCGAAGAACTGACCCAGTGGCAGCCACCCTAGACGAGGCCTGTACAGCATCAAAACCACATTGCAAAGAATGCTTACCCACCTGTTCAGAAACATGCACTAAATCTTGCAACTCTTTACAATCAATACCTACTGCCAGAGCATCAACCTTAGACTTTAATTGTGAAAGGAGATAGTTCTGGTATTTCAACATGTGAAACTGGCAATTCAAAGCCCTCATAGCCAGAGTGGAAGAAGTATAAACTTTCTTTCCCCATCTATCCAAGGCCCTAGCCTCTTTGTCTGCAGGAACCGGATTCTTAACAACAGAAGCCTTAACACCTTTAGGCCCCTGACTAACAGTTTCTGGGTCAGCCCTAGGACTCTTAAAAGATACTTATGAGCTTCAGGCACCCTGTAATACCTATCCGGCTTAACAGGAGCAGGAGGCAAAGAATCAGGATTAAGAGAAGCCTCTGTAAAACATCTTCTACTACATCCAAAACAGGAGGTATAGCCAAAGGCCTATGCTGGGGTAAAAAAAAATTCCCTAAGCCTTTTCCTGGAATCAGAGAAGTCCTGACCTTCCCACTTAAAATGCTCCCTCATGGAATGAAGAGTTTCTGAAAAAGAAAAATCCTCAGGAGGAGAAGCAGAAGGAGTAGAATCATCCACATCAGAATCAGAATAAGGAGAATACTCCTGCAAGTCTTCAGCCGAAGACTCTGAAACATCTGAAGCCTGCTCAAAACCCCCAGCTCAGGCTCTATCCTAAGTCTCTTATCAGGAGGGGGCATAGAATCCCTAATTAAAGTAATTAAATCTTCTGCCATTTTAAGCATATGCTTCTTGGGCACAGTACCTGAAGAGCTAGGGGTAACACCAACTGAAGCCAAACCTGGCCTGCCCTGGGAGAAGCCTTTGAAACAGAAGGAGAGGGCCTAGCCACCCTAGGAAGAGAGGGAGTATAGTAACCTGAGAAGCCCCCTCAGCCTGACTTGCCTCCTGAGAGGCCACATCTTGCAATAATAAGGTCTCACCCTGGGAACACAAAGAAACCTCCGGTGGAGCCACCGGCTCCACCGACACCTCCAAAGAACCGACGTCCGGTACAGGCGGTTCTTCTAGCCTAGGCTTAACTGCCTTGTCCTTGCGCTTCTTGAAGCGGGCGCCGGAGCATCCGGCGGCATTTTATAATTACACCGCTTCCCAAAGACTAACCTTGCACAATCCAACCTTCTCTTTATAGTGCGTTTATTAAATCTAGCACAAGAGCGACAGCCAACAACGCCGTGCTCAGGCCCTAAGCAAGGAATACACAAAGTATGATAATCTCTATGCGGTATCTGTTTCCCACAAGAAATGCAATTATTGACTTTTCTGACATCCGGTAAATTACTGAGGCAAGAAAAACTAAAATATTCCCCAGCGGGTACTTAGCCAACTTTGAACTCGGTCTGAAACTTCAAATCGAAAAATCTCAGAGCGCCAACCGCACTTGCAATGCTGCTTCTGCATCGGACCATGCGGCAAAAAGACTGAGGATATGGCGCCGGTCATGCGCATTTGTACCCTGACGTCCTGATGTCAGTCAAATGCGCCTTGACCGACGTCAGCCTTATACTTTGATATTCGGGCCGACCGAGGACAGCGGACTACCCTAGTGTAAGGACTGCAGCAATGTGAGATGAAGAACATCATGAAGAACATCACTGTCGAGCCAAAGGAAGCCTTGCTTCTGGAGACAATGTCCAATTTGTAATATGTGACAAAGGTGTGAGCTTTTGACCAAGAGGCTGCAGCACAAATATCATCAACTGAAGCTCTGGAAGAAAAAGCAGATGAAATAGCCATAGATCTGGTAGAGTAAGCTGTAGGACAATGAGACAATTCCACACCTTTCTGAGAATAAACCAGTGAAATACATCCAGTAATCCATTTGTCCAAAGTAATTTTGGAAATTGCTCAACCTAAACGGTTAGGTTAGAAGGATACAAACAGCTGATCAGACTTCCTGACTTATTTGTTCGGTGAAGCTAAAAACATAGTTGCCTCTGAACATCAACAAGAAGCGGCATACATTTCACTCTTATTAGTAAAATTGGGAAAGAAAACTGGCAATTGTATTGATTGGTTAATGTTTGTTTCTGTGACGACTTCAGGCATAAAGGTAGGATTCGTCTGTACTGATACTCTAGCTTTATGGTAAACAATGTAAAGAGGCCTAGTACATAATGCCTGGAGCTCTGAAATTCTTGTTGCCCAAGTAACAGCTACCAAAAAGAATGTTTTCCAGGAAAGAAACTTCATGTCACAATTATTCGCTGACTCAAATTGTTTCTGGGTCAGCCACTGGAGTACCAACGTGAGATCCCAAGGGGGGAGAAAGGTCTTTTATAGGGGGTCTAAGTAGAAAAACTCCTTTCATAAAGGCTTTGCATAACCTGGAAGTTAACAGAGATAAGGATTCATTTCTAGCATGAAAACTGGATATTGCAGTTAGTTGCAGCTTGATGACAGAGAAACTAGTTCCTTCTTTAAAAAGAGTAGTGAGAAACAGAAGGACAGCTGAAGTAAGGGCCGAAAATGGGTCAATGTTTTCTATATGAAAATCTTTTCCACTTGCTTTTGTAGACTTTTCTAGTGGAAGCTTTTGGGGAATCCAAAATAATGGCATAGACTAGGGAAGTGAGCCTGAACCTTCTTAGTATCACTGTAAGTGGAGAAATCATACGGTCAGTTTGAGGGGTGTGAAGACTGGGATGCTGGAATTCTGACGGGTGAGATTGGAGGTCCTGAGTGGGCTTCAGTATCCATGGAGGATAGCTGAGGTGAGACCAGAGGAAGGGGAACCATACTTGTTGAGGCCAGAAGGAAGCAATGAGGATGACTGCGCTCTTCAGCCTGCATGCTTTCTGTAGAAACCTTGGGATCAAAGATAGAGGAGGGTAGGCATAGAGAAGAACTGGAGGCCAGTTGTGAAGCAGAGCTATCTCTTGTTGATTCCCCAGGAGGTTGGATCAGAGTGAAATACTTGATGCACTTGTTGAGTGGAGAGGCAAATAGATCACAGCAAGGTTGGCCCCAACAGCTGAAAATCATGCTTGCTACTGATGGCTTGACAGACCACTTGTGTGGAAGCAGAATAGACCTGCTCAGACTGTCTGCCAGCTCACCAATTTTTCCCTGGAATATACATTGCAATTAGAAAGCGGTCCGAAGAGATCACCATTCCCAGACCCTTATGACCTCTCTGCAAAATAGGTATGAACGGGTTCCTCCTTGTTTGTTGATGCACCAGGCTACTGATATGATGTCAGCATGGATTGCAATAGTCTCCAAAGGAAGAATGTCTTGAAAGACTTGTAATGTTAGGAGGACTGCTTTCATCTGTAAGACACTGGCATGCACCTTGGTCTCCAAGGGGGACCATGTGCCTTAGACCATCTTTCCCTTGAAATGCGCCCCACCCCAGCTGGGAAGCATCCATGATCACCGTGGCTAGGGGGGGGGGGCTACCCAAAAAAAGGTTATCTGACTGTATACACCACCGGATATGCCATTTGCAAATTCAGGTAAGTTTGATGGGAACAGACAGAAGCTGGTAAAGAACAGACCACTGTACTGCCAGAGACCACTGGAGGGTTCGCATGAAGAATCTCGCCAGAGGAGCTAGAATGGCAGCTGACATTGATTCAAGAACTTATAACACCAATTTCGTTGGTGGAAATGAATGAGACAGTATGTCCTACACCTGACTTCTAAGAGATGTGATGCGGTGAAGAGGTAATGAAGCTACCCGAGTTGTGGTACCCAGCCTCATCCCTATAAACTCTAGTGTCTGTACAGAAGTCGATTTTGCAAAATGTATTGTAATGCCTAGGGAGTTTGAGATCTGAATCATTAATCCCTGGCTCATAGTAGCTGATGTCTTGTCGGAGCAGTGAGGAGCCAATTGTCTAAACATGGAAACCCTGGAATCCTCTTTGTCTCAGGTGAGCTGCTACAACTGCAATGCATTTGGTAAACATCAGGGGCTGTGGTGAGTCCAAAGGGCAGTGCTCTGAACTGGTAGTGACCATCTCCCAGCCGAAAGCACAACTGACTCCTGGAGTGCCTGTCTACTTTGATGTGATAGTACGTACCCCTTGGATCTACTGAGCACATCCAATCATCCTTGCACAGAAGAGGTAGGATGGACTGGATCGTAAGCATCTTGAACTTTAGACTTCTTGACATACTGATTTAGACTGCTTAGATTCAGAATTGGTCTGAGGTCCCCTGTTTTCTTTGGCACCATAAAGAAGCGGGAATAAGTTCCGGACCCTATTTGTTCGGTCAGGACCTTTTGGATCACTCTTTTTTGCAGCAGCTTTTGAACTTCTTGAACTGCAAACTCCCTCTGATTGGGTGGAACATTGGGAAGTTTCCTCCTGGTTTCAAGAGGAAGGGAAAAGGGAATGTAGTAACCTATGGATATTATGCTTAGCACATAAGCATTGTTTGTAAGATTTGTTCAGGAGTCTAGGTGTAGGGATAGACGAAGCCTGACTGCTTCCAGAGATGGACAGTCGGGCGCGCTTTAGAAGCACTGATAAGGCCCCTCAGAGAAGGAATCTCTGAAGCCCTGGATCTATGGAACCTCTCTACCTCTAGGGTGACTCCTACCATTAAAACCTGCCCCTCTGCCTCTGGAGGAACTGTCTCCACGCAAGTCTCGGAAAGGCCCATAAGACATTCAGAACCAAGTTTTCTTCCCTCCCAGTTGGTTTCTGGAAAAGGTCCTCTGAGGGGTCTTTCCTGCCTGCTCACTATGGGTTAGCATTTCTTTCACTGATGGCTCAAACAAGTAAGAGCCATTGAAGGGGGCATTAACAAAGGACGCCTTGAAAGGTTCCACAAAATTGCAGAGCTTCATCCAGGCATGTCTCCTCATGGCTATGCCTGAATCAGCTGCTTGTAAGGTACATTCCACTGCATGGGAGATTAACCTCATCAAGGAATTGGCAACAGAAGATGGTGTAGTCAGTTGGGGAGAGACCTTCTTGAGACTGCCCTCCAACATGGTCTCAGCAAGACAATTGGAGAGCTCCTTGATCAAATCTTGTTACAAGTGGGTAAAGTGTGCTAAGTACTTTACCTCAGTGTGAAGGTAGCTGAGGTGTAAATGTGCTTTCTTAATCTGTTGACTCCTTGTTCGGTGGATGAACAATGAAGCTTTGCTCAGCCAGCTCCTTTTTCATAATTGCTGCCACAACGGGGCATCAACTGAGACACCCTTACTCCAGTGGGATCTGTCTGAAGGGGGGGGGGGGGCTGAGGAATATGTCTGGACTTTTAAGGACAGGCTTGACAGTTTCTGGCTCCTTCCAAGCCTGGCAGGAAACTAGATCAATGGGTTCATCCACCTGGGGGAAGTCACCCAAGACGTAGACAGGCCTACCCTGAAAGCCTCCAGTAACACCAACTCTTCAGAAAGGAGACGTTGAGAAGGCCAGCCACCTTTCTGCTTAAGGAATTCCAGAATGTCTTCAAAGGAGACATCATCAGGTGGTGATCAAGGGGATCCTTCTCCCTCATCAAAATCAGTGTCTTTGGTGAGGGACTCCATCAAGGAGTCTATGTTTCTCCTACTGCACATCTTCTTCTGAGAGACCACTTCCGTGGGATGTTCTGAAGAGGTGTCAGGAGAAAGGGGAATTTCCTCAGAGGGAAAAATATGGAAGCTCCTAGGGTAGTCAGTGCTCAGACCTGATGAAGGATGGAAAGAATCTGAGATGTGAGAGGATGGACCTCTGTGCACAGAGAAGGCCCTTTCTGGAATCTGGAAAGCTGATGGGACTGGAGAAACTCTGTCGCTCTCCCTTGGAGCCGAGGTAACCAAGGGGAAGACAAAAGGGTTTCTCCCAGACCCAAGGCCTCCAGACAAAAATCGGACTCGAGCTGTCAACAGCCGATGCCCCAAGAGGAAGAGATGGATCCAACAAAGTAAGAGTCGAACTCATCCCCCAGACCTGGCACCGACTTCTTGGATCCGAGACCCACTTGGTTCAAAGAGATTGGAACAGGGCTGGTCAGGGAAATAGTTGGAGTCGAGGAAGGGTACTCCTTTAGATCTGACCACAACTCTCTCAGATATCCAGGATCCTTGGGCACCGAAGCCACAGGTCAGATTGGATAAGGAGTCTTGAAGGAGTGGGTAGGTGCACTCACGGATCCAAGGGGGGAATGGAGTTGGCAAGACCCAATCTGGATCTGGGCCCTGGGGAACTTCCGCATTATCCTGCCTATGTCGGCCTCTGTTATGCTTCTGGAAGACTTAGTGGAAGCTGATGAAGTGGATCTGCATGGTTTTGAAGGTGTCTGCAGTACTGTAGGAGGAGCCAGGTAAACTGGATTTATAACTAACTCTGGAGTATGCCTTCGGAGTTGGATCCGAAGTTCTCGTATCAGACGTAGAGGTAGATGGCAATGGAGAGGTTCGCACAACAATAATCTCAGTCAAATCTGAAGGGACCTGTGGATCCAAACTAGAAGCTATCTTTCTCAGATCCAAAGGGTTCAAATCCAATAGTTTCTGTTGCTTTTCAGGTGGCTCCGATGAGGTCTTGGGTGATGCAGAGAGGGCTCGTCTTTTGATTCTTTGGAGCTTGAAGGTTTGGTGGGGAGTTTGAGCCCCAGTAGAAGAGGGTGCTGGAGCTGGTAAGAGCCCCTTTAAAATTAGTTTATTCTGACAATCTGAGAGCGCTTGTGAATTGAACAAGATGCATATCTCACAAGAAACACTGAAGTACCCTGGTCCTAAGTCATAGATGCACTTCTTGTGGGTGCCTGAATTAAGGATTTTATGTCCACAAGAAGTGCACCTTTTGAGTCCTGTAGAGAGACACACACACGCACAACACGCATATGTGCGCGCACACACACACACACACACACACACACACACACACACACACACATAAGGAAGAAAATAACTTACTTCCTGTCCGCAAACAACACTAAAAGTCTAACTAAAAGATTTTTTTTTTTGAAAATGAACTAAGATAGGTGCCAATGGGCACAAGAAAAAACGTGAATTCAACAGGCTGGCTGACAGAAGGAGAACAGAAGGAAACACAGACCCTAATGCCGGCGATAGCTCAAAAATTAGAGGGAGGATCTTCTTCTTTTTTCGGCTTTTCCCGGTTAGGGGTCGCCACAGCGGATCACCTGTCCGCTCATGATTGGCAGTGGTGTTTTACACTGTCAAGTTGCCAGCCCAGCGCTCAACCTTCCACAGAAAGCACACACATACACGGACTCCCATCTAGGGCCAATTTAGTGTGTCCAATCCACCTACAGCATGTCTTTAGGATGTGGGAGGAAACCCACGCAACCACAGGGAAGACATGCAGACTCCGCACAGAAGGCACCCCAGCCGAGGATCGAACCGGAGAACCTCTTGCTGTAAGGCGGCAATGCTAACCACTGCACCACCATGGCCGCCCACAGAAGACGGATAGAGTAAAAGTACATTTAGATAAAAAAAAAGAAGTTATGTTCTTACCATAGCGTTCCATGTGGAGTGTTCATCTCGCCTTTGTTCTTACACACGGGTTCGGAGCCGATCCTCGGCTCCGAGTCGGCCTCATATCAAAGCTCTGCATCTTAGAGAAGCTCAAGACCAGGCTATATCCCACAATCCTACCTGCCATTACTCAGATCTAGTTTGCAAGCAAACCAGACTAACAATAAACCTGAGGTGCTAAGGCTACATACCGCCACAAAAATTCAGAGACACTATCTCACTGATAAATTAACTAAAGGGTAACGAAATATACTCCATGAGGTAAGAGGCAATATACCTGGAAGAGGTAAAGACATGCGGACCAGACTCTAGTCCTACTCGTTCTTCCAAACACGTGAGGGAGGGAAGGGGGGGAATGTAAGAACAAAGGCGAGATGAACACTCCACACGGAACGTTATGGTAAGAACATAACTTCTTTATGTGAGAGTGTTCAATCTCGCTGTTTGTTCTTACACACTGGTAGCGTCCCTAGCTCCGTCACCCTGAGTGACTCATGGAAGAACATTCCTGAGCACAGTGGAACCAAAAGATGTCCTGTCTTTGGAGGCTTTGTCAACTCTATAATGAGCGATGAAAGTATGTGGTTTAGACCACGTGGCTGCTGCACAAATCATGTCCAAAGGCAGGCGCGCTGCATGAGCCAAGGAAGTGGAAACGGATCTAGTAGAATGGCCCTTAGGTTTGGCGGGCAAGGCCTGATTCGACTTAGAATACACAAAAGCTATACAATCAGTAAGCCATTTAGAAAGCGTACGTTTTGTAACTGCCATGCCCTTTTTATCGTCTGCAAATGCAACAAAAAGTTGATCTGTTTTTCTGTAATCCTTAGTCCTGTCCAAATAAAATCTTAGCTGTCTGTGGACATCTAACTTGTGCAGCATATATTCCAACTTGCTGGTATGGTTTTTGAAGAAAGTAGGGAGTTCAATGGACTGATTAATATTTATGGCAGAACATACCTTAGGAAGGAAAGACGGGTTTGTTCGTAAGGAAACTCTATCTGGGTTGAAAATTAAGTAAGGTGGTTTAACTGATAGTGCTTGCAGCTCTGACACTCTCCGAGCTGAAGTAACCGCTACAAGAAAAAGAGTCTTCCACGACAAAAACTTCAGGAGGCAAGAAGTGGCTGGTTCAAAGGGTGGTAACATTAGTTGCGACAATAACAAATTTAAATTCCATGGGAATAAAGGGTCTCTGACGGGTGGTCGAAGATGGAAGGAACCTTTCATAAAAGCCTTACAAAGCCTGTGGGACATAATAGAAGAACCGTCCTCACCAACGTGGAAGTTGGATATGGCCGCCAACTGTACTCTTAGTGTGGAAGTAGAGGCTCCTTCGTGGAAAAGGATGGATAGAAATTCTAGAACTTTATGTAAAGGAGCAACCAGGGGGTCCAAGTGTTGGCTAGATGTCCAGTACACAAAGCGTTTCCATTTACTCCTGTAGAGTTTTGTAGTGGAAGCCTTATGAGAGGCAACCAAAATCGTTGAACTGCGGAGAAAGTATATCAGACCTGGCTAGGCGGGAAGTGGAGCAGCCAAGCTGCTAGTTTGAGGATAGAAGAGACGGGTGAAGAACTCCGGGCCGATGTCTCAGTAGATCTGGTACTGGGTCCAGGATCCACGGTTCCTCTGTTTGATGGGCTCGAAGAAAGGGGAACCATATCTGTCGAGGCCAGAATGGGGCTATGAGTATAATTGTCCTTTCCAGGGTCATGGCTTTCTGAAGAAATTTGGGAATCAAGGGGGTAGGTGGAAATGCATATAGGAGACCCGGGGGCCAATCGTGTATCAGTGCGTCCCTGGAAACATCCCCTGGAGGGGGTAGAAGGGCAAAATAGCTTCTGCATTTGGTATTCATCGGGGAGGCGAATAGATCGCAGCAAGGCTGGCCCCATTTGCGGAAAATTCTTTCCGCCACCTGTAGTTTGAGGGACCACTCGTGAGGTAACAGGATGGCGCTGCTCAACCTGTCCGCAATGACGTTGGATGACCCCGGGATGTGCGTTGCTACCAGAAAGCGACCCGTGGACTCTGCCCATTGCCAAATTCTCATGGCCTCTCTGCATAATGGGTAAGATCTGGTTCCCCCTTGTTTGTTTATGTACCAGACTACAGACATGTTGTCTGTCTGAACTGCTACTGTTCCTAGAGGTAGGAGGGTTTGAAAGTGTTGCAACGCCAAGAACACTGCCCTCATTTCCAGAACATTTATGTGCAGGTTGTACTCCATGTTGGACCATTCCCTTTGGACTGTTCTTCCCTGAAAAAGTCCCCCCCACCCTATCAGAGAAGCGTCCGTGGTTATCGTGGCTGTCGGATTCGGTAGAACAAATGGATGACCCATAGTGAGATCCTGACTGAACACCCACCATGAGAGGTCTCACTTGCAAGAATCTGTTATCAGAATCTCGTGTGTTAGGGGTAACTGCTGGAATGACCACTGCATGAACAGCAGCCATTGGAGGAGCCTCATGTGCAATCTTCCCATAGGAACTGCAATCAGGGACGCTGCCATGAGTCCCAAAACCTTCAACACCAATTTGGCCGGGGCTTTCCTGCATTGCAGTAGAAGAAGAATCTGTTCCTTGAGGGATGAAGCCCTTACTTGAGGGAGCTTTACCAGTGTTAAACGCGTATCTAGGTCTGCTCCGATGAATGAAATATGCTGTGAGGGCAGTAAGGCAGATTTTTCGAAGTTTATGGAAATCCCTAGGTGGGAACAAAGGTTGACTGTATAGTCTCTGGCTTGTAGGAGGCGACGATCGGTGGTGGCGGTGAGGAGCCAGTCGTCCAGATAGGGAAACACCCGGAATCCTAGACATCTCAAGTGAGACGCTACCACTGCCATGCATTTGGTGAATACCCTGGGGGCTGAGGTGAGCCCAAAGGGCAGGGCTCGAAATTGAAAATGACTGGCTCCCAGCCGGAAGTGCAGGTGATCTCTGGACGGTCTGGCCATCTTGATGTGGTAGTACGCGTCCTTGAGATCTATCGAGCACATCCAGTCGTCCTTCTGCAAAAATGGAAGGATCGATTGAAGCGTGACCATCCGGAACTTTTCCTTCTTCACGAAGGTATTGAGATTGCTGAGATCCAAAATGGGTCTCCAGTCCCCTGTCTTTTTTGGAACTAAAAAGATCCTTTTTGGTCCGCCGGGACTGGCTGAATGACTTTTTTGAGCAGCTTTGAAATTTCTATTGCTGCTGGGCCTCGCAGACGGGGTGGCACATCTGGAAACCTTCTTTGTTGGGGTGGAGTTAACATAAAGGGGATTTTGTATCTTCTGGTTACAATGCTTTTTACCCAGGAGTCTGAGGTGAGAGTTAGCCAGGCCTGTGGGTATAAAGCCAAGCGACCCCCGACTGCCTCCAGAGCAGGACAGTCGGGCCCCCATTCAGGAGTGCTGGAAAGGCTTACCAGGGATAGGATCCCTGTCGCCTTGGTTCTGCGTACCCCCTGCCGGGCGTCTTCCATGTCTGCCCCCCCTGCCTCTGGGGGGGGGGTCACTCTGTGTGGCCTGGAAAGATCCCTGAGTTTTACGGAACCACATTTTTCCGCCTCGTTGCCCTTTGGGGTACGGTCTAGATGGAACGAAAAAACGGACTCCGACAGCAGACAGAGTCTTTCCTTCTTGCTCACACCGAGTTAAAGTCTCTTTCACTTTGGGCCCAAAAGAGTGGCACCATCAAAGGCGTTGGCGAAGGAAGACTTGAAGGCTTCCGCAAATGAGCACAGCCGCATCCAGGATTGTCTTAGAGAGCAATCGCTGAAGCTGACTCTACTCGACCCTTCAGCCGCATACGAGATGAGCCTCATGGACGAGTTCACTATGGAGGTAAGGGTGTTAAGCTGTGCTGTTACCTTATCTGAAACAGCAGCATCTGTGTTACCCTGGAGGGTATCTCCCAGCTCCTTGATGAGATCCCTCTGTAGACGTATAAAATGTGTCAAATAGTTTAGCGAACGCATAGAAAAAGTCGCTGAACTAAAAACGCGCTTCCCGTATCTGTCCATAGTCCTAGAACCCTTATTAGGAGGATGAACAGAAGAGGAAGACTCAGACATCTCCTTTTTAGCGGCTGCAGCCACCATCATAGCGTCAACCGGGACTCCTTTGGTGAGATAAGTCTTGTCCTGGGGAGCGGTAATAAATTTACTTGGTTTTCGAGGGACCGGTTCCACTTTGTCCGGTGTCTCCCACGCCCTTCGAGCAATCAAATCCATTAACTCATCGAACGGCGGAGTAACCCAGGAGGTAGAAGGTTGAGCACCAAAAGCCTTCAGCAACACCGACTCATCCTCAGTGGGGGCTAGGGACTGCCAATCACCCCTCTGTTTTAAAATCTCAAAGATGTCCGCAAATGAGGCATCCTCGGAGGGGGAGTTTGGTGACCCCTCTGACTCATCCAAGTCAGTGTCAGAAGTTAGAGATTCCTGTGGGGAATCTAAGTGCCTCCTCTTGCACAATCTTTTCCTCGGAACCTCATCGGAGGGGGATTCCGGTGAGGCCTCCGAGGAACAGGGGGCACCCTCTGGGAGTGGCCGAGACAATGGTGCTCCACGCTTTGGATGTGTCGTGGGAACAGAAACAGAGAGCGGCTCCTTAGGGGAGGGAGAAGACGCCTCCAATGAAGTGGTTGTCTGTTCATAGGTTCATAGGTTCATACTAGGCTATCTGCCCGAGGGCATTTACAAGCCTAGCCCATAGTTTTGTGGCTTACGCCACCCCTTTAGTATGGGGAACTATACCCATTATTTTGCTGTGCCTCTGTTGAGCAGTGACACTGAGGTAATCCCTGGGGTATATCTGCGATCTCCCATCCATTGGTCAAGATTTCTCTTGAACAAGGCCAGCGAGGTGCTCTGCCTCACATATACCGGGATTTTATTCCACAGCATAGGGAGTCTTTGGGTGATGAATCTATCCCTCCAGCACGTCCTATTAATAGCCGTGTCGAGGTTTAAGTCTCCCGCCCTTGTGGCTCTGACGGATCTAGATTTTTTGAGGTGAAGCATATTCCCCGGTTCCGAAGAACATGGAAGAATCCCAGACACGGGGCCCATGGGTCTCGACCCCGAGGACGGAGCCGAGCCAATCTGGGCCGAGGCCCGAGAGGAGAGTCGGCACCGAAGGTCGTCGACTCGGTCCTGGAACCAAGGAGAGATCGTCGACTCCGCGACTCACCTATAGGTCCCGAAGGAGTCGAGGTCAATGGTGTCGATCGTGCAATGGACGGTTTCGGCACCGAGGGCTCCACTATCATCGGCTCATCCTCTTCCGGCTCCGAAGACTGGATGGGTCTCGAAGGAGGACCTGTTGGAGATAAGGGAAGGCCTTCTAGTTTCGACACCAATTGGGAGGAAACTGCAATCAACTTGGAAAGGGCCGTGTTCTCCATAAGTTTCTGCACGACACGATCCACATCAGTATCGGATAACGGTCTGGAAGATCGGGTCAAAGGGGCCGAAGATGGCACCGACCGAAGAATGGAAGGTGGCGGTAGCTCCGACACCGGTTCCAAGACTTGGGGCTCAGTGAAAGATAAACGTTCAACGCTCGGCCCCGAATTCTGTGGAACCGGCGAACGAACTTTAGAAGATTAACTCAGAGCCGATGACATGGGCTTTGACATCTTCGACCCCTTCGAGGACTTAGAAGCCGGGTCAGACTTGTCCAAGGACTCCTGGAAAGCAGGCTTAAGAAGTCCCCTGTCTATAAGTTTCCTGCGTCTATCTGTCATGACCCTCCCACTGAAGGAATGGCATATAGAGCAATCCTCTTGCAAGTGGAGAGGGCCAAGACAGTAGACGCAGGAAGTGTGGTTGTCAGTGATGGACATTTTCTGCCCACACTGACACCTTTTAAAACCAGACTTGGCTTTCTCAGACATAATAAGCAAAAAACACTTTTACTGTAAAAAAGAGAAAATTTAAACACTAACTATAATTAAGAGGAAAAAATATATATATATATATATATATATATATATATATATATATATATATATAGCTATAGGTTATAGAAAGGTAGGCCCCAAAGGGAAACCTATAAAAGAACTAACTACACTACACACACACACACACACACACACACTATAGTAAGGTCAGAAACTAAATTCTCAATAACTATAAGAACTATAAGAACTTTTAAACAAAACAATAACTTTTAGTTATGTACTCACCATAACTTTGGATGTTTGGGATCCATCTCGCCTACATTCTGTACTGATGGGCTCGGAGCCGATCCCTCGGCTCCGACTCGGCACGCTATGCTATAGAGCGAAGCCTCTTATTGGCTGAGCTATTCTCTATCCCAGGATGCACCACCACTAATCACCCAGATCTTGTTTGTCCGCATTCATGCACACATACATAACTTGTTTATATAACATTGCCAGATGTTTCAAGATGAAACAAAAGGATTCGGACCGTCCGATCTCTTCTGATCTCCAAGGAAGGGGGAAGGATGGTGGGTTATTGGGAATGTAGGCGAGATGGATCCCAAACATCTAAAGTTATGGTGAGTACATAACTAAAAGATGTTATGTGATACTATCGCGCCTACATTCTGTACTGATGGGACAGCGTCCCTAGCACCTAAATCCTGGGTGGCTCATTGGAAAACACTCCTGAGCACTGTGGAACCAAATGAAGCTCGCCCCCGAGATGCCACATTCAATTTGTATTGGGAAATGAAAGTGTGCGGGGAAGACCAGTCAAGAAGCACAAATGTCACTAATGGCAAGCTTAGAATGGAATGCTACTGAAGTAGCCATAGCTCTTGTAGAGTGAGCTTTGACAGAGGTCATAAGCTCTTTATTAGAAGAGGAATAAGCTTGACTAATACAGTCCCTGATCCATTTGGCAATAGTGACCTTTGTGACGGCTTTGCCCAATTTATTATCCGAAAAGGACACAAACAATTGATCTGTTTTCCTTGTTTGTTTGGTCCTATCTAAATAAAAACGCAATTGCCTGTGGACATCTAATGTGTGGAATATGTATTCTGCTTTGTTTGAGTACTTTGGAAAGAAAACTGGAAGTTCTAATGACTGTTGTAGACAAAAACTGGAACAAACTTTAGGGACAAAGGATGGATTTGGCCTGAGAGATACTCTATCTTTGTGAAAAAACAGGTACGGAGGTTTTACAGACAAAGCTTGAAGCTCTGAAACCCTTCTGGCAGAAGTAATTGCGACCAGAAAGGCAGTTTTCCACGATAGAAATTTCAAATCACATGTAGCTGCCAGTTCGAAGGGGGAGGAAGTTAAGGCACGTAACACCACATCGAGATCCCATGGAGGAGCAGGATGAGAAATCGGAGGTCGTAAAAGCGCAGCAACTTTCATGAAGGTCTTACACAATCTGTTGCTCATTAAAGGTGGGTTTATAGATTCATGAAAATTGGAAATAGCTGCCAATTGAACCTTGATGGTAGAGACTGAAGAACCTTGATTGAATAGGGAAGTTAGAAATTTCAGGACTTCCGATACAGGAATAGTGATGGGATCCAGACCCCGGAGTTGAGCCCAAATAGCAAATCTCTTCCATTTGCTAGAATACAATTTCTTAGTGGCAGACTTGTGGGCGAAGATAAGATATGTATGACTTCTGGGTCTAAGGTATGATTCCTGACTATAGTCGGAAGAGGAGGAGCCAAGCTGTTAATTTCAAGGTGTGGAGGGACTGGTGGAGTAGTCCCGACTGATGAACTAATAGGTCTGGGATCTGATCCAGGAACCATGGACCGTCCAGTGCATATTTCCGAAGATAGGGGAACCATACCTGACGAGGCCAGTAAGGAGCAACTAAGATCATTTTGCTCCCCAAGTGAGACGCCTTTTGGATCACTCTGGGAAGGAGGGGAACTGGGGGAAAAGCGTATAGCAAGCCGGTGGGCCAAGGATGGGCTAGAGCGTCCATAGGGCTCTCCCCCGGAGCCGGAGTGAGGAGAAGAACTTTTTGCACTTCGCGTTCAGCGAAGTTGCGAAGAGGTCGCAACAAGGAATTCCCCATTTGCTGAAAATGGACGCCTGATGTACCATGATGTGGTAATAAGTGTCCTTGAGATCTATGGAGCACATCCAAACACCTTTCTCCAGCAGTGGGAGAATGGATTGTAGGGTGACCATTCGGAACATGAACGTTTGACTGAACGATTTAGAATGCTGAGATCCAAAATGGGCCTCAAGTCCCCGGTCTTTTTTGGCACCAAAAAGAATCTTGAGTAAGTCCCTAATCCGATCTGGTCTGCGGGGACCGGTTGGATGATTCCTTTTTGAAGCAGCTTTGAGACTTCTAAGGCTGCAATTTCCCTTGACTGGGTGGTGGGTCCGGGATTTTCTTGGATGGAGGTGGGGAGTGAGAAAAGGGAATGGCGTAACCTCCGGCGATAATTCGAAGCACCCATCGGTCCTGAGTGATACCTTCCCAGGCTTTTAGGTGCCTCGAAAAACGACCCCCGACTGGCTCCGGAGCTGCTCAGTCAGGCAATCCCTCAGGGATTGTGAAAGGCTGAAGAGCCACGAAAGGACTCGCGGTCTCCAGTGTTGCGGGGGCCTCTGCCGCCTCTGGGACGGCGTCTTCCAGAAGAATTTCCCTCCTCTGTCTCTAGAAGGGGATCGTCCTGCTGTGAGGGATAAGACTTCTGAGATCTACGGAACCACATTTTCCCTCCTCTTTAGCCTTGGGTAAGGCCGAAGGGAGTGGAAAATCGTGCCCACGGCAGTCAAAGTCTTACCTTCTTGCTGCAGTGGGTCAATGTGTCCTTTACCTTGGGTCCAAACAAAGAGGACCCATCAAAGGAGCGTCGGCAAAGGAAGACTTGAAGGCTTCCGCAAAAATGACACAGGCGGAGCCAGGCTTGCCTCCGTGAGCAATACCTGTACCCGCCACTCTACTCCCCTCGGCCGCATATGAAATGAGCCTCATGGATGAGTTTGATATGGATGACAGCGTAGCCAACTGAGAGCCAACCGTCTGGGCCAGCTGCTCAGGTAGGTTACCCAAGAGGGTATCTGAAAGCTCCTTGATCAGATCCCTCTGAAACCTGGTGAAGTGCGTTAAGTAGTTCAGGGATCTTAAGGTAAAGGCCGCTGGACTGAGGGTGCGCTTACCGTACCGATTCATGCTCCTAGACTCCTTATTAGGAGGATGGACGGACGTCGAAGCCTCTGCTACATCTTGTTGGGTAGCAGATGCCACCACCAAGGCATCTACAGCCAAACCTTTGTCAAAAACTCCTTCTCTGGGGGTGCTGACAGGAACTTATTTGGGCGAGCAGGCACCGGTTCCACAGAGTCTGGGGTGTTCCCACGCCATTCGACAGATCAAATCTAGGAGCTCGAAGGGCGGAGACACCCAGGAGGCGGAGGGCTGAGCCCCGAAGGCCTTAAGGAACACCGACTCGTCAGCAGAAGGGGGTTTGGAATGCCAGCCGCCTCGTTGTTTGAGGGCTTCCAGGATGTCAGCAAAGGAGACATCATCTGAGGATGACTTAGGGGACCCCTCTGCATCATCAAGATCAGTGTCTGACGTGAGAGACTCATCGGGGGAGTCAACGTGCTTCCTCTTGCACGATCTTTTCCTGGGGTTCCTCTGAAGAGGCTTCAGAGGGACCTCCAGGAGGGGAACCCCAGTGGGGGTGACCTCAGGCCCCGGCTCTGCTGTCTAAGGACAGGGGACTGCCAAAGACCCAGTCTCTGTATGCAGGAAGGTGCTGGCGAGACCGTGGAGGTAGCCAAAGAAGATTTGGCTAACGCCTCCTCATGGCCCTGAAGGCCGGACCACCAGAATCCTGGGAAGGTCCAACCCCTGTGGCCACAACAGTAGACGGTACCGCAGCCGGCACGAGAGGAAGGCTTGGGACCGAAAACATTAGTCAGCGTCCCCGGCCAACAGAGGAGGTCCACAGACTCCGACTCGAGAGCGGGTTGGAGTAAGGGTCGGGGCGACCGAAAACCTCCATCGGCTCCACCAGCACCTGCTCCAATGGTGCGAGGCTGTTGGAGGAGGAACCATAACTACAGTGGGCCATCGGCTCGAAGCCAAATGGGCTGGAGCAAACTAACTTTGGAACACAGGAGACTGGAAAAGTCTTAGGAGCACCCTGTCGATGTCGAATCAGACATCTTGGAGGATCTAGATGAAACCAATCGGTCCGAACCGACTTCTCCATCGGCTCCAAAGGACTGGGGACGGCTCAATGGACTCGACCAATATCGGTTCGAGGAGATCCCAAAACAATTTCCTCGGTGCGAGGAGGGCTTCGGCACGAACGGAAGAGTCTGAGCCGGCAACCCTCATCGGCTCCAAAATCAGTGGAGCGATGAAGGTGACCCGCCTCGACACCCCAGTCCTCGGCTCGAAACCAGAGGAGTCGAGACTGGAGGCATCGAGGCAGACGTTCGCCTCGGCTAAGTCCATGGAGCCGATGGAGAAGCCTGCCTAAGTTTCTTAGCAGTCGGTTCCGACGGGCTGGTCGGAGCCGACGCTTTCTTCTTCTTAGTAGGAGAGGATGAGGAGGATAAGGCCTCCTCGAAGGAGGGTTTAATCAGCCCTTTCAATATTAATTTATTCTTCCTCTCTTGGAGGACTCTAGATGAAAAGGCATGACACACGCTACAGGACTCCTGTAGGTGCTTGGCACCTAAACAATATACGCACGAGGAGTGGTCATCGGTTATAGACATCTTATAACCGCACCTCATGCGCTTTTTGAACCCTGAGGGTCTATGTTCTTTTGACATAATGCCTATCAAAAATCACTAAAACAGTGGGAAGAAGCACTATCTAGTCAGAACAGATTTTACCACAAAACAAAAAATGTAACTTTTTTTTTTTTTTTTTTTTTTTTTAAAACGATACAATACAATATCAGAAAACACTAAAAAGGAGGGCCAAGACCCTCTAACTTAAACAGGTACTTGACCTCCTTGAAAAAATAAGAGAAACTAGCTGAAACCAGAGGAGTCGAGACTGGAGGCATCGAGGCAGACCGTTCCGCCCTCGGCTCCGAAGTCCGTGGAGCCGATGGAGAAGCCTGCCTAGGTTTCTTAGCAGTCGGTTCCGACGGGCTGGTCGGAGCTGACGATTTCTTCTTCTTAGTAGGAGAGGATGAGGAAGATAAGGCCTCCTCGAAGGAGGGTTTAATCAGCCCTTTCAATATTAATTTATTCTTCCTCTCTTGGAGGACTCTAGATGAAAAGGCATGACACACGCTACAGGACTCCTGTAGGTGCTTGGCACCTAAACAATATACGCACGAGGAGTGGTCATCGGTTATAGACATCTTATAACCGCACCTCATGCACTTTTTGAACCCTGAGGGTCTATGTTCTTTTGACATAATGCCTATCAAAAATCACTAAAACAGTGGGAAGAAGCGCTATCTAGTCAGAACAGATTTTACCACAAAACAAAAAATTTAACTTTTTTTTTTAAAACGATACAATACAATATCAGAAAACACTAAAAAGGAGGGCCAAGACCCTCTAACTTAAACAGGTACTTGACCTCCTTGAAAAAATAAGAGAAACTAGCTGAAGAATAGGGGAAGGCCCCTCTAACTTAAACGGGAAACCTTTCCCTTAAACAAACACACAATTTACCACAAAAAAAATGTACCAAAACACACTCGTACAACAACAATAGCTGTTAAAACAGCTTTTGGGTAAGAATAAGGAATTTCCTGACAGGAAACTTTAGAAAAAACAGTACTTAGCTCAGCCAAGTTTGAGACCACGTCCTAGCTTGTAAGCGGCAAACGAGATCTGGGGGATAAGTGGTGGTGCATCCTGGGATAGACAATAGCTCAGCCAATAAGAGGCTTCGCTCTATAGCACAGCGTGCAGAGTCGGAGCTGAGGGATCGGCTCCGAGCCCATCAGTACAGAATGTAGGCGAGATAGGATCACATAACATCTATCTTATCTGTCAATAACAAGTTTTCTCTGGTCCGAGCTCTCTTATCGATGTAACCCGTTGCAGCGGCAAACTAGATCTGAGTAATGGCAGGGAGGATTGTGGGATATAGCCTGGTCTCGAGCTTCTCTAAGATGCAGAGCTTTGCTATGCGGCCGACTCGGAGCCGAGGATCGGCTCCGAACCTGTGTGTAAGAACAAACGGCGAGATTGAACACTCTCACATTATTAACTTATCTCAAAAGAATGTACTGCAACAAGCCATGCCATGCAGCACAGAAAAATGATAACTGTGGGGATAAGAAAACAGAGCTGGAGTCAGAGATACTGAAATACTTTTAATGACTTGCCTTATGAAATGATGAAGCTGGAGGGTAAGAGTCTCAAGTGGATGTACCAGAGTTGCAGTGAACTGATGTTAAGGGGCAAACAACCAAGAAAACAGAGATAAGCACCATGCTGATGTAGAGAGGAAGTCGCAGGAAAATATAGGAGAAAGGTGGAGGAGGCAAAAATGCTGAAGAAGCTCAGGGAAGCCACAGAAGATGACTGCAAATGTAAGGATGGGACTGTTTTGTTAACCTTTACCCTTCTGCACAGACTGTGCCTCTGCTTAGAGGACAGAAATGATTCTGAAGAGAAATGTGATGTAACTAAGTTACAGAAGGACTACAAAAAAAAACACTAGAGCGGTATGCAACAAACAACCTTTGGTATAGACAGTGTTTGAAGGCCATATAGTCACATATACAAGGATGAAGTACATAGATATTAGTTTTGAAAGAAAAAAAAAATGACAGTCCATTCTGGGAAACAATGGAGGAAAAGCTGAGAGAACAATTTTTCAGGACAGACTTTCTTAAGAAATGCCTGCTGTTACAGAATAGCTGTTAATACTGCTTAAAAAAGCTGAGAAATTATTGAAAATTTAAAACATACTTGTAAAGGACAAACTAACTATGGAATGAGGGTCTGGGAAAGAAATATAAAAACTGACTAATTGGAAAAGCCCAGCCCAATAGTGTGTGTGTGTGCGCGCGCACTCCAGGCAATTCATGTCTCACTAGTGTCGAAGGCACTGGAAGGAGTTGTGGGGAGGATGGGAGTGAGCATCTGAAGTCAGCTCACCCACTCTGGTGGGAGGGTGACTATTTAGTTCATTGCACTTGTGACAAATAAATGACTGCAAGGGCGTCACCTAGAGCAAAGAACCTAACAAGCATGTACTGCAAGCAGTTCTTCACTTGGCCAGAAGACTTTGCATGTGCGCTAGCACACATGTAGCAGCCAACTCTGGGGGACAGGACAGTCCACAGGATCTACACACTGGCCTGTTCCCTAGCACCCGACACTCGTATCCAATCAGGGTCTGAATTGGCTAATAAAGCTCTACAATCATGGAACAAATGGCATATGATCTGAAAAATGAATGCGGCAAAACTGTATTCTCATGAATGAAAGCCATATTCAATAAATACTGCTGTTTTCTGCAAGTCTTTTTTTTTTTTTTAATTGAGTTTGCAGTATCAGCCTTGTGGCTCCCCGTTCCTAGACACATTTTTCATGTAGTATAGTACAGTATGCCATTTCAGTGATGGCTGCACAAATAAATGGTATGAAGACAGCAAGGTTCAGGGCCATGAAAATTAGAACTGTGTGAAAAAAATGTACCAGATGTGGGGAAACAGGATCTGCTGATTAATCAAGAAGTTAGTAAAATGTGTTAGTCAGCATATGAAGCATTCTGTCACCAAGAAAATAGCTTTGGGGAAGGAATTGGTTCCTAGTGAAAAGTAACATGATTCTACATAAAAAGGAAAAAACTATTTATGTGGCAGAATACAAAAAAAGAAAGATTAAAATGTATGACGTGTTGGAAACTGTGTTAAAAAATATACAATTTTGAGGAAGAGTCTGAAAAAAGTGGGGAGATAATGATTTTGTTGTAACAAAAGGAAAAGAAGCAAACAAAGGCCATACATAACTTTTTTAGAAACCTCTTAGACTTAGGGGCTA
The DNA here is from genome assembly GCF_019279795.1 of Protopterus annectens. Classification (NCBI taxonomy): domain Eukaryota; kingdom Metazoa; phylum Chordata; order Ceratodontiformes; family Protopteridae; genus Protopterus; species Protopterus annectens. The sequence goes on from NC_056731.1 coordinate 1,934,692,152, forward strand.
GTCTGAATGGTCACCTGCTTAAACTAGCCATTCTAATAATGGTTCCCCTTGTGATGTCTCTCTCTCAATCTTTTAACTTGTCTCAGAAATGACAGACACTAATACAGCTACCAATATTTAGTTCAGCATGGTTATCAGAAGAAATTTCATTAATTTTGGAAATCCTTTATTGATATGGCTGAGCTGGGTCTAATCACTCTGCAAATTTTCAAGCAGTTTAATAAAGGTCAACTTTAGAGCTCTGAATTTCTCAACAGATGACTACATTGAAAAAAGTTCATAACTAAATTATATTGTTCTGTTCAGCTGTTCTGAATTAAATATATGCTTGTGGCTTAGCTCCATGGCACAGACAGATAGATGGAGCCTGACTACAACCCAGGAAACCAGGTTTTGAATACCATCCCTGGCATTAGAGGAGCCAAGCAGAGAGGGGAGGAGAGAAGACACATGGCCTGCTCACCTCTCCTGGTGAGGGAAGGTTGTGCTCACTTGGGCGCACACTGGGTGTGATATCCTCGATGAAGAGTGGGAAAACTCTTCTCTAAAAATGTTGGATAGCCTAGCCCCCACTAGAACTAAAAGAACCAAAACTAACCATGCCCCCTGGTTAACAAAAGCTACTAAAGCAATCATGAACAATAGGGTCAAAGCATGTAAACTCTGGTGCAAATCTAACAACAATTCTGACCTTATTCATTATAAACAGCTCAATAACTAAGTTAAAAAACTTATCTCTAAAGATAAACAGCATTTCTTCTCGAACCAGCAAATAAATAGAACAAATAACCCAATTTTTTTCTGGTCTTTTATCAAAAAATTCTTGAACCCCGGCACCAAACCCAATCCCTGCCCACACCCTGACAAGGCTCCTGAAGAAATAGCAAGTATCTTCAACTCCTACTTTATTGACATTATTGCCAATATTACCGCAACTTTCTTCCTTCCTCTTCCTAATAATTCTATTTCTACATCTCCCCATATCCCCAACATATTCCTTCTCAGAAATCTTCCTGCACTACAAATAACTCACATCTTCCCCTCTAAACAACAACAAATAACAAACTTCCCAACCACAACTCAATCTCCCTCCTATCCCTACCTCTTACATTAAAAACTTCTGAAATTAAAGCCATGCTCTAACTCTGCCGATAAAATTCCTGCCATGTTTCTACAACTTGCTGCTGACTCAGTGGCCTATCCCATTAGCATACTGATAAACAGATCTATCCAAGAATCTCACGTCCCTGACCACTGGAAAAAAAGCATCATCCTACCACTTCACGAAGGTGGCTCCTCTACAGACATCTCAAACTTTCGACCCATCGCTATACTTTCCCCTATCTCTAAAATTCTAGAAAAATGTGTGCAAAAACAACTCTTAGACTACCTACTAAAATACAATGTTCTCTCCCCTACACAACATGGGTTCTGTCCAGGATATAGCACATCTACTGCACTAATTTCCTTCTTAGACACAGTAAATAAGGCCTGTGATTCAGGAAACATCGCTTCTGCCCTTTATTTGGACTTTTCAAAGGCATTCAACACCATCTCTGACCCTATCCTCCTATCCCAACTCTCCAGTATAGGTCTATCGCCCCAATTACTTAACTGGTTCAAGAGTTCTCTCTCCAACAGATAGCATGCTGTCAAATGGCAGAACTCCATTTCCACTTATATTCACAACCCTACTGGAGTTCTCCAAGGCTCAATTTTAGGCCATCTTTTGTTTAAATTTTTTTTAATAACCTCCACCAAGTTATCAAGCAAGGGTCCCTAGTCCAGTACACAGACGACTCTACCATAGTCTGCTCTGCTCTTAACTCAGATATACTAAAGCAATCAACCCAAGTAGCAATTTTCACTGTGGAAAAATGGCTTCACAAAAATCACCTTTCTTTAAATTCCAAAAAGACCAAACTCATGATTTTTACTCCCAAGAAAAATACACCCATTAATAAAAACAACTTTGAAATCTTCTCTCTCAACTCTACTAAGATCAAGTTAGTAACACACACACCAAACTGCTAGGGGTAATAATTGAAAAAACCTCAGATCTGATCTTCACATTCAAAATAATATAAGCAAGACTCTCAAAAAAACTCAGGTTACTTTATAGACATAGCAAGTTCCTCTCCTGCCCTTCTAAACAAAACTTAGCTCTATCTTAACTTTTACAATTGCTAACTTACGGTGCTCCCTTACTATCCAACCTGCAGTCTTCACTGGTAACAAAACTAGAAACATGCTACAACAAGACTGCTAAATTCGACACAGTCACCACTCTATACACCACTGTATTGCACTCAATTACAATGGTTGGAACTCCCCACTATCTACTCCTCCAGCTCACCACCACACATAAACTGATTTACAAGCCTCATGACTGTTCTGCACTCAGCTCCCTTCTCACCCTATACAACCCAGTCAGAACTCTACAATCTAAACATCAATATCTTCTCCAAATTCACAAACCCAAACTACCTGCAGGTCAGTTATTGTATTCCTGGATCATTGCCAAGATGTGGAATAAAGTACAGTTGTGTACCTACCATAAATGTAGATGTTCGAGTGTATTCACTGTGGCAGTCATTACACTTGGGTTATCCTGCTGGCTGGCAGGCGACCTGCAGTCGGCCCGAGTTCCAAAGTCTTGGTCCGGTGTCGGTTGCTGTTGCCTCTTCCCTGATGTCGGTGCGCCAGGGGTATAAAAGTTGCAACCAATGCCATTTTCTTCAGTTTTTCTTGCCCCAGATGTCAGGTGTCCCCACATAGGAATGCTGGAAAGATAAAATTATGCCAAAAAACATGCATATATTACTATAAACATTTCCTTCATCTACAAGCAAATACACCACATAGGTAGTATAGAGATGAGAAGTACAGAAAAGTCCCAGCAATGAAAAAAGGGGGATGGTGGTTGGGTAACCTGGACTGCAACAGTGAATACACTCGAACATCTGCATTTATGGTAGGTACACAACTGTACTATGTTCATCGTGTTTCACTGTTGCAGTCATTACAATTGGGTTGAATCCCAAAGCTATGGTTGGGAGGCTGGAGCTAAATAGGATTAGGAGAGGCTATCAGGCCCTGCAGAACTGCAGTGGCAAAGCCTGCCCTGGATTTAGAGTAGAGAGGTAAGTGGTAGTGCTTGGTGAAAGTGTGCACTGAGCTCCAGGCTGCAGCTTCTAAAATGTCTTTGGTTGGTACTCCTCTGAGGAAAGCTGCTGAAGTGGCTGCTGCTCTGGTAGAATGAGGCTTAATGCCCTTAGGCACTTATTTGCCATGTTGTACATAACAGAAGCGGATGTAGTGTCCTATCCATTTCGAGACTGTCTGCTTTGTAATAGGCTTTCCTTGTGATCCTGCAGCATATGCTACAAACAGTTGCTCAGTTTTTCTGAAAACTTTTGTTTTGTCCAAGTAGAAACGTAGCTGTCTGTGTATATCCAAAGCGTGCAGAACTCTCTCCCCTTTATTCTGGGGATTTGGGTAAAAAGTAGGTAAATGAATGGTTTGGTTTAAGGCCACACTGGAGACCACTTTTAGCATGAATGTTGGGTTTGTCCTAAGAGAAACCCTGTCCTGATGAAAAATGAGGAAAGGTTCCATGGCCATTAATGCCTGTAACTCTGAGACTCTTCTTGCTGAAGTTATTGCTAGGAGCAGAGCAGTTTTCTATGACAAGAAGTTTAGATCAGCTGTGCTGGCTGGTTCAAAAGGAGGCAGTGTGAGTTTCTCTAAAACAAAATTGAGGTCCCAAGTAGGTACTGGTGCTCTCCTTGGGGGTATTACATTTTTTGCCCCTCTGAGGTACTATCGTAGTAGAGGATGTGAAAAAATAGGAGGTTCTATATTGTAATGAACTGAAATGGCAGAGGCATGGATTTTAATAGATAAGAAAGATAAGCCTTTGTCCAGCATCTCAGTTAGGTATTGTAAAATCTGAGGTATATTAGGGACAACTGGTTTGAGCCCTTGTGCCTGGTTCCAAGCATAGAATCTCTTCCATTTTTCTGCATAAGATTTCCTAGTGCTGGGCCTCCTGGCTTCTAAAATGACATCCATAACAGCTTTAGAGAGAGGTGCAGTCTGAGTGGCTACATTATCTGCCATGCTGCCAGGTTTAAGGTTCTGAGTTGACTGTGCAGAATCTGATTGTTTTGTTGAGTCAGAAGATGAGGAATTTGAGGTAGAAGCCAAGCTGGGCCTTGAGACAAATTCTTTAGGATTGGGTACCAATGCTGGCATGGCCAGTCTGGTGCAATCAGGATCATTTTTGGCCTTTCTTGTCTGACTTTTAGTAGCACCTTGGTGAAAAGAGGCATCGGAGGGAAGGCATAGACTGTCAGGCCTTTCCAACGGAATGATGGGTCATCCACTTTCCATGCTTGAGAGTGATAAGTTCTTGTGCAAAATTTCTGTATTTGGTAATTGTGAGGGGAGGCAAAAAGATCTATGTCTGGGCGTCCCCATTTCCTTGTTATCATGCTGAACACTTGTGGATTTAGCTTCCATTTGTGAGGATCCATGAGATTTCTGCTTAGTTCATCTGCCAGAGTATTTTTTGTTCCTGGCAGGAGTTGTGCCTGCAGATGTACTTCATAGGTCAGTGCTGTGTTCCACAAAGTCATGGCTTGTCTGCATAGGGGGTAGGAATGTGTGCCCCCTTGCTTGTTTATGTACCACATAACTGTGGTATTGTCCATCTTTATTAATAGTTGCCCTGGATGTATTAGATCCTTGAAAGCTGTCAGGGCATTCTGTACAGCTAGCATCTCTTTTTGACTGATGACGATGCATTTGTTCCTTGGGCCACGTGCCCTGAATACATTTTCCTGCCATATGTGCCCCCAGGCATAATCCGATGCATCCGTTGTTATTGTCTGCCTGGCTGTGAGTAAGGTGAAAGGCTGTCCCTTGTTGTGGTGACAGGCCTGGGACCACCATCAAAACTCCTGTTGTAGTCAGGGAATTAAAGTTATGATTGTCTCCAGGCTGTGACAATGCTGAGTCCAAACACTTTTAGATACGATTGTAGTTTCCTCAGATGCAGTTTTGCATATGGAATTAATAGAATGCAGGATGCCATGAAGCCCAGGGCCTGCAGAATTTTTCTTGCAGGGAACTGGGTTTTTGTTGTCATCATTTGAAAGTAATGAGCCAGTTGCCTTTGTTTGTTTGGCGTGAGATAAGCCATCTGGGCAGTTGTATTTAAGCTTGCACCCAGGAATATTATATCTTGAGAGGGCACTAGTTCTGATTTCTTTTCATTTACTGTGTACCATAGGCAAATCTGCAATCTTTTTACAAACGCCAGATGCTTTAGAAGAATGTCCTTGCTCGCTGCTTGAATAAGGCAGTCGTCCAAGTAGGGATATATTTGAATTCCTTTTTGTCTACAAAATGCAATTACTGGTGCCAGGCATTTTGTGAAGACCCTGGGCGCAGTAGATAAGCCAAAAAGCAGTGCAGAGAATTGGTAATGCATTGAGCCTGCTATGAATCTGAGGTATCTTCTGCAAGATTGTCTGATTGGGACATGCAGGTATGCCTCCTTGAGGTCCAAAGTAACTAGCCAAGCCTTCTTGCCCAGCATGGGCAGAAGTTGCTGTAGTGTTAACATTATGAATTTTGGAACATCCAGGAAAGTATTTAGGATTGACAGGTCCAGTATTGGTCTCCAGGCCTTGTCCTTTCTGGGTACTAAGAAAAGTCTTGAGTAAAATCCTTGTCCCTGTTCTTGCTGTGGAACATTTTGAATAGCTCCCATGTCCATAAGAGCAGCAATCTGTTTTTGTGCCAGGTCTGGCATACTTTTTGGTTTTGGAAGCATGTGGAAGTGGAACCTGTAACCCTGAGAAACAATATTCAGAACCCATTGGTCCTGGTTGATCATGTGCCAATTTTTTGAGAAAAGTGCTAGCTTTCCCCCTAAGGGTGCTGTCAAAAGGTAAGTGCTTGGCATTTGCAGAGGGAAGTCACTGGGACTGTTTCCTATAAGGTTGTGATTTGTCTTCCCCTCCTTTGGGGGCTGAAGCACCCCATTGTTTAGGTCTGTAGGAGCCTTGGGGCTGAGATCTGCCTCTTGGGCATCTGTATCTGCCTCTTTGTGGCCTGTCTGACACTGGAAAGGACCAATTTTTTGAAGGCCAGTTTCTGCTAAATCTAGGTGGTTGAACCTGTAAGAAATCTTTCACTATCTGCATTGACTTTGCTTTATCCTCCATTTTCTTTAACACCTCTTCTGCCTTAACACCAAACAAAGTATCATGATGTAATGGAGCATCCAATAATTTTACTTTAACATGGTCAGGTAAACTTTGTTCTTTCAACCAAGCATGCCTTTGAATAACGGAGCCTGTAACTGCAGCTCTACAAGAAGCCTCTAATGAATCAAAACCACATTGCAGAGTATGCTTTCCCACTTGTTCAACTGCATGCAATAAATCCTGCATTTCCTTACTGTCAGGACTTTCTGTATTTGAAACCATTTTCTGTTTTAACAATGACATGAGGTACTGTTGGTATTTAAGCATGTGAAACTGACAGTTTAAAGCTCTTACAGCTAAAGTAGCAGAAGTGTAAACTTTTTTCCCCCATGTGTCCAGAGCTCTGGAATCCCTATCTGTGGGGACAGGATTTTTAGCAGTGGAAGCCTTAACCCCCTTAGGACCCTGAGAAATTGTTTCTGGGTCTGCAGCTGGGTTTTTGTAAATAAATTTATGAGAGTCAGGGACTCTGTAGTACCTGTCTGGCTTGACTGGTGCAGGGGGTAAAGAATCAGGAGACAGACTGGATTCAGAAAAAACATCATCAACAATATCAAGCAAAGGGGGGATAGCCAGGGGCCTGTGCTGAGGGAATAAAAGTAAGTCTCTGAGCCTTTTCTTGGATTCTGAATAATCCTGGCTCTCCCAATGGAAATGCTCCCTCATGGTGTGCAGGGTTTCCCCAAAAGAATAATCCTCAGGCAGAGAGGCTGAAGGTATGGACTCTTCTGCATCAGAGTCCTCATAGGGAGGGAGAGAATATCCCTGATCAGAAGAGGAATCAGAGGAAATGGAAACCTGGTCAGAGGAATCATAATCAGTGTCTTGCCTAGGCCTTTTGTCAGGAGGGGGATGGGAACCCCTGATTAAAGTAATAAGGTCTTCGGCCATTTTAAGCACCTGTTTCTTTGGAATGGATGACTGTTCTGGAGAATGCTGTACTTGTTTCCTTGTCTTTAATGGAGTTTTTGACTTTGCTGCTGTAGTGGGCTTAATTGCAAGCTGTGAAGGTCTGAAAACATCCTCAGAAGCCGATGCCTGCTCAGCGGCTCCGGACCCATCTGAGGGTATAGTTTCCGTAGGCCCAATACCTTGAGTTTCCACAGGCCTCGCTGTCTCCATGTGGCTGTCAGTTATGGCCTGTGGCTCTGAGGTAGCGGTGTTAGGGGCTGCGAAAGTGCCTCACTGAGAACCGGCGAACCTGCGACTGGCCTAGAACAGGCTTCGTCGTCGGTTTTGGACCTCGGATGCCTCTCCTTTTCTTTGTCTTTGCGTTTTTTATAAATTCCGGTCGTCGGTTGTTCCGAGGGCATTATGTAATTAAACCTTCGGCCAAAATAATGTAAAGCAAAATCAAACCGACGATTAATAGTGCGTTTACTGAATCTAGCACAAAACCGACAACTAGTAACGTCGTGGTCAGGGTCTAGGCAAGGAATACAGTAAGAGTGAAAGTCCTTATGAGGTATTTGCTTCCCACAAGAAATACAATTATTAACTTTTACTGACATCGATCTGGAGCAAGAAAAAGTTTCCGCAATGGGGTACTTAGCTTTATTGAAGACTTCGGTTCTGAAACTCAATTTTGAAAATCTCAGGAGTCGGCCGACCGGCACTTGCGAACTGCTTTTGCTTCAGGTACTGCGTGGCAAGAAAGTCTGAAGAAAATGGCGTCAGTTGCAACTTTTATACCCCTGGCGCACTGACACCAGGGAAGAGGCGACAGCAACCGACGCCAGACCAAGACTATGGAACTCGGGCCGACTGCGGGTCGTCGCCTGCCAGCAGGATAACCCAAGTGTAATGACTGCAACACTGAAACACGATGAACATCCTACTTCCTTCTACATGCTTTTAGCAATGCCCTTCCAACTTTAAAAGTGCACTACACAATCATCTTCTCTCCAAGTGGTTATGTAACTGTTGCATTGCACATACTGACATCACTTAACTCTACCTATAGAACCCTGTAATTGATCAATTCATCCTCCCCTTTTGCATTTAAAAAGTAGCATCATCTATGCCCTCTCAAAATGTCATATTCATGTGATTCTGCGAAGCTGCTCAATTTAACGTCAAAGCCATATTCTTTTCTTGACACTCATTACACTCTGTCCTGATTTTTTTATGTTTGCACTATGTTGCACATCCTATTATTATTCTCTCTATACACTAGGACTCTAGTTAACCTTTTTGTATTATTTCTGTTTTGATCAGGTCTATGTCATGTTACATAATCCCTATGAAAATTTTTGAATTTTATATATATTTTTGTTCTTTCTTGCAATTTTATGCAATTCCTTATGTAATTCTTTTCTTACACTGGAGCTTTTCTCTCCGGGCCTCCACTGAAAATGGACTATCCTGGCCCAGTGGACTATCCTGGCCCAGTGGACTTTCCTGGTAAACAGATGCCAATAAATAACTAAATAAATAAAACATTACTCATGTTTTGTGAAGGGAGGGAGGGACAAGACTACTTAAAGGAAACACTCCTTGCAGAAGTCAGGGAATGGCCTCCACTGTTATCCCACTGCATCTCCCCCTCCCCAGGTCTTTGCCAGCTGCATGGAGGGAGCATAGCTTAACTGCAAAAAAAAAACCTTCTAACCACCCCTGATGGCTGTAAGAATGATAGACCCTCCCAGTCAATCCTCTCCTCAGTGATGGGGAGTGAATGGGTTGACGATCAACAGACAGCAGCAGAAAGTGTGTGGGTGCAAGTACAGTATATACTTGTCACCCAAGTAAGGAACATCCTAATTCTGGGTGCTACAAGTACTTCTCATTCAAGCCAGACATGACTACTGCATATCCCTCTAATGTTAGCCTGTCATCTCCTTATAGATTGTCTTGGTTCTCTCCTGTACGCCTTACATTCCCTGCATGCAGCTACAACTCTTTTACAAATGTAATAAAATGCATACACCTGGCATTATTAAGTCAGGGCAACACCCCCCCCCCCCATAAAAATCGCCAAAACTAATTTCTCTGGATCACAACTTTTAGGCATGACAGAACCAGCAAAAGGACAGGTGGCAATGTCATTAACAAGGGGCTCTATAACACTACACACTCCAAACATCCCATAAATTTGGTTAAGGATACAATGGACTGGATTGGATTGCAGAGAGTGCTAAATCTGAAATTCTATGTTTAGGAGACTTCAACACTGAATGGGCTGACATAAATCCCAATGGCCCAAATGGATATCTACAACTCTAAAGCTTCAGTCAATTAATAAATACCTAAACTTGGACTGAAAAAAGTCAGGGTGGGGCAGTATTCTTGCAGTCATCATGCTACCTTCACAAGTCTCCTGCAGGACAGAGAGAACCAAAGGTTCGAGATATGTAAGAGTTCCATGTGAGACAAAACTTGGTCAGAGCAAGGTTAATCAAATAATTCCTAAATTAACTGAAGGACACTAAACCACTGTCCTTCCCATGACGATGCCATCAATTTTTTTCGCTGACATCATCCCATGTATTTTAGGTAACCTTGTACCACTCAAGTCTTACAGTGCAAAACATGACCCTCTTTGGATGTCGGTCTATAAAAATACTATTGATTTCTCTTCCAGAAAAAAAGAGGTCATTGTTCCCCTCTACTCATAACACATTAGATCCATTATAGAGTACAACACCCCTTTTGGTATGTACCTCACAAGTCATCTACAACAACTGGAAAGACCACAGAAATACCTCACAAAGAGGATTACTGGCCTCAAACAGATGCCCTACGCAAACAGTCTCAAAAAACTACAGCTTTACTCCATCGCATATCGCCTACTCAGGGGCGATCTCTGCCTAACATACAAAGCTATGTCAAACCCAGAGCTGTTGGACATGCTCCACTTAAAGAAATCCCAATCCCTCCGAGCTACACACTCTAGGGACCTAAACATTGTCACCACAATAAACAGAACATGCTGGAGGGATAGATTCCTGTCCCAGAGACTTCTCATACTCTGGAACAGACTACCTATCTATGTCAAACAGAGCTCCTCATTAGCACTCTTCAAGAAAAATCTTGATGATTGGATGGGAAATTCACCCCAGGGATCACGTCTGTCGCTCTGCTCGACAGGGGCACAGGAAAATAATTTTCTTGGGTGGCGAAAGCCAGGGTACATTTTTTGGCTAGGCTTATATAGGCCCTAGGGCCAATAGCCTAGTACCTACCTATGAACCTATGTGCTTTTGTCATTGTCTCTCTTGCTGAACCATGTGTTAGCCATTATCAAGCCATTTGCCAAACAGAAGTTTAGATGGCCTCTCCTTTATTTCTGCTGCCTCATCCGTTTGGACCAAGGCATATCCTGCTCTGTTTGTCGCAACATACGCAATCAGGTCACCATTATCAACACCAACTCATGCTGTCCTGCTTTGGATCTACAATTGCTGCCTGAACGTTCAATGTTGTCCATGTTTGTGGAAACCCAAATGTTTCAAGGGATCTCTTTATAAATTCCCAGGTTACTCTACCAAACATTTTCTCTATGTCCAGAAATATTAAGATTCCTATATTAAATTATTATTATTATTATTATTATTATTAGGTTCATCGTTTCATAGGAGGTTACTAGGCTAGCAACCCTAGAGCCCGTATAAGCCTAGCTATGTTAATCCCAAGTTGTCTCAATTGTTCTTGGTTAGATGGACAATAAACACCAACTACCCCTGTCCATGAGGGACACTGGTGCCACCCCCTGGGGTGAATTTGAGGTCTCCCATCCATTTGTCCAGGTTGCGCTTGAACAGGGTTAGTCAGAAGCTCTGCTTCATGTGAAATGAAAGTTTATTCCAGAGTAGCGGCAATCTCTGGGAGACATATCTGTCTCTCCAGCATGTTCTGTTAATATTACAGGTTAGTTAAGATTCCTAGAGTGAGTGCCTCTTGTGCCATTTGACTTGTGGATGTGCAGCACACCCATCAGGGCAGGGTCACAGACTGCCCTGTCGGCCAAGTGCAAGTCATCTCTCAGCAACCTATATGATACAGACTACAGTGACAGAGCTTTCAGTCTATTCATGTAAGGCATGGTTTGGAGGCCCTGTATTTCCTTGGTGAGAAACCTGTGTGGTCTCTACAGCTGCTGCAGGTGTCTGGTGAGGTACATGCAGAAGGGAGCATTGTACTCTATTAATGGTCTGATGAGGGTCGAGGACAGTGGAGCTATAACATCCTTAGACCTGAATGAGATGCCTTTGCTTATGAGATGTGCAAAGTAGAAGGCTTTCCTTACCACTGTGGAAACTTGGTGGCCGAAGTTCAGATTGCTATCTCCTGTGTTCCTAGATCTCACACCACTGGCTCTGAACTGGGGGGGGGGGGGTGCTGTCAATATTCCAATTAGTAAGGAATTCCACTTTGCCAAAGGGGATAATAATGTATTTTTTTTCATTTAGTTTTTGACCGTGACTTCGGCACAAGTCATTTGTCTGTGTTAGCCCCTTCTGTAGTATGTTAACATCGTTGAGGGACACAATGAGTGCACCCAATTTGCAATCATCAACGAACCTGGTAAGCCAAAAGCTGTCTACTTTAGCCTGGACTTCCATGAAGTAGATTCCAAACAGTAAAGGGCCCAGCACAGATCCTGGTGGTATGCCACTAGTGACGGGTATACTGGTAAAGGTGGAGTCACCAACTTTGACAGTATGTGTTCATTTGGTGATCCAACTGACTACCCATCTAGTGACATAAGGGTTAATTCCCAGCTGGGAGAGTTTCTCAATGATACCAGAGTACGGAACTGTGTCAAAATCCTTGGCTAGGTCAAGACAGGCACTATGTACTGTCTTACCTTCATCCAGGGCTTTGGTGACTTTCTTGAAGAAGTCGACTAGGTTTAATACGCATAATCTACTCTTAAGAAAGCCAAACTGGTTGGGTCTAGAGTTTGAAGGTTACCTATGTCCTTGTTCATAAAGTCCATGATGATTCTTTCCATGGCCTTGCAGATGAAGCTGGTTAGACTTAAGGGTCTATAGTTCCCAGGATCGGTTGATGGCCTCCCTTTGTGCAAGGGGATTACTGTTGCTGTTCTCCACTCTGCTGGAACAAATCCAGTTCTCAGGCTATGGTTAAAGAGAACGCCAAGTTGGTTTGCTACGTCCTGTTTTAGAATGCTTAATAAGCAACCTGGGATGTTATCTGGTCCCATTGACGATGTGTATTTGGCCTTGGAGAGTAGAGACATGAACTGATTTCTAGGGATACTAGGCAGAGGACTGGTGTCAGGTATGCTTTGAGGTATGACTGGTTGGGACAGAGAGGTGAAGTTTGTGCCAAATCTGTCAGCTAGCAGGTTGGTAATTTCCTCTGGTATAGTATGAGTGATACCATTTACTACCAGTTCAGCACATGGCTAGGCATTCCCTTTTAGATTTCAGACATAATTAAAGAATGCCTTAAGATTATCCTTAGCGAGAGGTACGATTTTGCCTTTGTAATTAGCTTTAGAGAACTTTACAAGATTTCTGATTTCCTTGTTCAAGCTGTGGAGGGAATTCTTCCTCTGCTGAGTCAGTTCCCTTTTGTTCTTAGACATCAGTCTTCCTTTTGTTATACAACCTGTTTATACTTAAAGTCCACCAGGGTGGCTTGTTTCTTCGGGAGGACCTGGTAATCTAGTCAGGCACAGCCAAGTTTATACAGTTGCTTAAGCCCTTATACAATGCATTTGTGTACACCTCTGCATATAAATAATTGTTGCCTCTGACTGTGGAGATATAAAGTACAGTTTTGTACCTACCATAAATGTAGATGTTCGAGTGCTAATACAGCTGCAGTCATAACAGATGGGTTTTCCTGCCGTCAGGCGGGTCCTCGGTCGGCCGAATTCCAAAGTCTAGGTCCGGCGTCGGTTGTCGTCGCTTCTTCCCTGACGAAAGTGCGACAGGGGTATAAAAGAACCAGCCGACGCCATTTTCTTCAGTTTTTCTTGCCCCAGATGTCAGGTGCCCCCAGAAGGAAGGCAAAACATAAATTTATGTAATAAAGCAAATGCAATATAATCAAAAAACAGTAGTTGCAAGCAAATACACCATAAAAGAATACCCCAATGAGGTTGTATGAGGAGGTGTTAGCCATTAGGCCTGTCCCAAGAGGGGAAGGAGGGAGGGAAACCTGGACTGCAGCTGTATTAGCACTCGAACATCTACATTTATGGTAGGTACAAAACTGTACTATGTTCATCATGCATACAGCTGCAGTCATAACAGATGGGTAGAATCCCAAAGCTAATAAAGGGGTGGTAGGCACAAAGTGGAACTAGGAGGAGCCAGGATACCCTGCAAGACTGCAGTGGCAAAGCCCGCTCTAGTTTTGGAGTATAATGGTAGGTGACAGTGCTTGGAGAAAGTATGTACAGAACTCAAAGTGGCTGCTTCCAAAATATCTTTGGTAGGAACCCCCCTGAGGAAAGCTGCAGAGGTAGCTGTGGCCCTTGTGGAGTGAGATCTGATGCCTGTAGGTACAGTTTTACCATGAAAAGAGTAACAAAAGCGTATGCAGTGGGCTATCCATTTTGAGATTGTCTGTTTGGAAATAGGCTTCCCTTGAGCACCTGTAGCATAGGACACAAAAAGTTGCTCTGATTTTCTGAAAGGCTTTGTTCTGTCCAAATAATAACGGAGCTGTCTGTGAATGTCCAAGGAATGTAGTAGCCTCTCCCTTTTGTTTTGTGGATTAGGGTAAAAGGTAGGTAAGTGGATAGCCTGATTCAAGGCTACCCTGGATAATACCTTTGGCATAAATGAAGGATTTGTTCGTAAGGAAACTCTGTCCTGATGGAAAATGATGAAAGGCTGCACAGCCATGAGGGCTTGTAGTTCCGAAACCCTGCGTGCTGAGGTGATAGCTAGAAGGAAGGCTGTTTTCCATGACAAATATTGCAGATCTGTTGAAGCAGCTGGCTCAAAAGGAGGCAGGGTTAGTTTTTCTAGAATGAAATTGAGGTCCCAAGCAGGTACTGGTTGCTTCCTTGGCGGTTTTATATTCTTAGCCTGTCTGAGGAACTGTCTTAAGAGAGGGTGAGAGAATAAAGGAGGATCAGTGTTGTACTCTGCAGAAATGGCTGAGGCATGGATTTTGATGGAGAATGAAAGTCCACTGCTTAGCAGCTCGGCTAGGTACTGTAGTATTTGAGGTAAATTCAGTATTCCAGGATTCTGACCCTTTTTCTGATTCCAGGCACAAAACTGTTTCCATTTTGCGGAGTAGGCTTTTCTAGTAGAAGGCCTTCTGGCCTCCAAAATGACATCCTGCACCTCCTTGGAGAGTAGGGTCTGCTGTGAATTTAAGGAATCCTCCATGTGGCTAGATTGAGTGTTTTCAGCTGACTGTGAAGAGTTTTGAAGTTGTGCTGAGTCAGTAGAAGAGGCATTAGAGGCAGGATCCATGGTGGGGAATGCGTCAGGCTCCTCAGGAGTTGGTACCAGTGTTGTCTTGGCCAGTCTGGAGCAATGAGAATCATCTTTGGTCTGTCTGCTCTGGCTTTTAATAGAACTTTGGCCAGCAGTGGAAGAGGTGGAAAGGCATAAACCGTCATTGTTGTCCAACTGAAAGAGAGTGCGTCCACTTTCCAGGCCTGTGGTTGAAAGGTCCTTGAGCAGAATTTTGTCAATTGGTAATTTCTGTGGGTGGCAAAGAGAACTATGTCTGGCCTTCCCCATGCTTGAATTATCATTGTAAAAACTTGAGGATGCAACTTCCATTCGTGTGGATCTGTCATATTTCTGCTCAGGTTGTCTGCCAGTGTGTTTTCCTTCCCTGGCAGGAATTGTGCTTGAAGTTGGATTTGCAATTCCAGAGCCGTGTTCCAAAGGGACACGGCTAGTCTGCACAGGGGTATGAATGTGTTCCTCCCTGTTTGTTTATGTACCACATCACTGTGGTGTTGTCTGTTCTTATCAATAGCTGGCCTGGATGCAGTAGGTCTTTGAAAGCCATAATAGCATTTATTACTGCTAGCATTTCCTTTTGATTGATGCGTAGGTGCTTTTCTTTTTGTGACCATTTGCACTGAATGCACCGATCTGTCATGTGCGCCCCCCCAGGCGTAGTCCGAGGCGTCTGTTGTGATGACTTGATTTGCTTGAGGCTTGCAGAATGGGAGACCTATGTTTCTTTGGCATGCTTGAGCCCACCACAGAAATTCCTTTTGAAGACATGGAGTCAGTGGTATGATTGTTTCCAAACTGTGGCTGTGTTGAGACCATAAGTTTTTTAGGTACCAGTGAAGTTTCCTCAAATGCAGCTTTGCACATGGGATTAGCAGGATGCAAGATGCCATGAAACCCAGAGCCTGCAGGGTGTTTGCAAGCTGGCACCAAAAAAGTGTGTTTGAGAGGGTATTAGTCTTGACTTCTTTTTTGTTGACTGTGTATCCAGAGATTTCAACAACATTATTACAAACACCAGGTGTTTGATGGATATCCAAAATATAGGTCTCCAATCTTTTCCCTTCTTGGTACCAGGAAGTCTGGAATAAAAACCTTGACCCTGTGTTTGTGCAGGTACCTCTTGAATAGCTTTCATGTCCATGAGATCTGAAATTTGTTTTTGAAGGGTGTGAAAGTGGAATCTGTAGCCTCTGTCTATAATGTCCAGGATCCATTTGTCTTTTATGACAATATGCCAATTTTTTGAAAATAATGCCAGTTTTCCACCTAAAGGTGCTGCCATTTGAGCCTTGCTTGGCATGCAAAGGGGAAAGTCATTGGGTCTGCTTTCTGAATGGCTGTGAACTATCCTCACCCCTCTTGGTGTAGGTGTTTGCCATTGTCTGCCTCTAAATGATCCTTGAGATTGCCCTCTACCTCTCGGCGCCTGTATCTACCTCTTTGAGGTCTGTCCGTGGCTGGAAAGGACCAATTTTTTTGAAGGCCAATTTCTACTGAAACGTGGCGGTTGTACCTGTAGGAAATCTTTCACTGTTTGCATTGATTTTGCCTTTTCCTCCATTTTCTTTAATACCTCCTCAGCTTTAACACCAAACAATACATCTTTTTGAAGAGGTGCATCTAGTAATTTAGCTTTGACATGATCTGGTAAGGTTTGCTCTTTGAGCCAAGCATGTCTATGTATGACTGATCCTGTAACAGCAGCTCTACAAGAGGCCTCTAAAGCATCAAAACCACATTGCAAGGTATGTTTACCCACTTGCTCTGCACTATGCAACAAATCCTGCAACTCCTTCAAGTCTGGTTGTTCAGGTTGTGACATTTTGCTTTTCAATTGAGATAACAAAAAATGTTGATACTTTAACATATGGAACTGACAGTTTAATGCCTTCATGGTTAAAGTGGCCGAGGTGTATACTTTTTTCACCCACCTTTCTAAAGCTCTGAAATCTCTCTCTGAAGGTAATGGATTTTTGGCAGTGGAGGCCTTAATTACCTTGGGACCCTGTGAAATAGTTTCTGGGTCAGCCGCATGGCTTTTGTATAGGAATTGGTGTGAATCAGGAACCCGGTAATACCTGTCAGGCTTGACTGGAGCTGGAGGTAAAGAATCTGGGTTAAGGCTGGCCTCTGAATACACATCATCTAGTATGTCTAAGACAGGAGGTATAGCCAGAGGCCTGTGCTGAGGGAGCAAGAGGAAATCCCTGAGCCTTTTCTTGGAGTCTGAGTACTCTTGGCCTTCCCAGTGGAAGTGTTCAATCAAGGTATGCAAGGTTTCCCCAAAAGAGTAATCCTCAGGGGGGGAGACAGAGGGAATGGACTCCTCTGCATCAGAATCTTCGAAAGGGGAGTAAGAATGTTCCTGGTCCTCAGAATGTTCTGAAGTAATGGAGGCCTGGTCCGAGGAAGGGTATTCTTCCTCCACTCTGGGCCTTTTGTCCGAGGGGGGTTGAGAACCCCTGATAAGAGTAATCAAATCCTCAGCCATTTTGAGCATCTGCTTTTTAGGCATGGGGCCTAGAGAGGGGCCCTGTGGAGCTGGTCTTTTAGAATGCATGGCTGCTTTAGATTTAGAGTAAGCCTTAATGGAAAAAGAAGAAGAAGGCCTGAAGACACCTTGAGAGGTGGCAGGCCTGTCTGAACTCTGAGTTTCCCCGCCAAGAGTGGCTTTGGTATCTGTAGTCGGGGTGTGGGCCGAAGAGCTTGTGACCTCGGGCACAGAAGACACCGCTAATGAAGTGTCATCGGTAGTCAAGGGCTGCGTAGGCGCCTCGCTGTGAACCGGAGCACATGTAGTCGGCTTTAGCGTGGTGTCGGTAGAAGTCGCTGACCTCATATGTCGGTCCTTATCTTTACGTCGTTTACTCAAAATTGGAGTCGGAGTATCCGACGATATGTTGTAATTAAACTTTTTGCCAAAATAGTGTTGGGCGAACTCCGCCCGACGCTTAATAGTGCGTCTGTTGAATGTAGCACAAAAACGACAGGCCGAGACGTCGTGGTCTGGGCCTAAGCAAGGTATACAGAGGGAATGGAAATCCTTATGCGGTATTTGCTTCCCACATGAAATGCAATTATTAACTTTGTCTGACATCGGTCTGAGGCAAGAAAAGTTTCCCCAACGGGGTACTTAGCTTTCAAGAAGTCTTCGGTTGAAAAATATTTGTAATCTCAGGAGCTGGCCGACCGGCACTTGCGAACTGCTTCTGGCACCACGCGGCAAGAAAGACTGAAGAAAATGGCGTCGGCTGGTTCTTTTATACCCCTGTCGCACTGATGTCAGGGAAGAAGCGACGACAACCGATGCCGGACCTAGACTTTGGAATTCGGCTGACCGAGGACCCGCCTGACGGCAGGAAAACCCATCTGTTATGACTGCAGCTGTATGCACGATGAACATCACTTTTTATACCATCGCTTAGTAGGTTATAGTTTGCTTTGGAAAAGTTTTTTAGTTTTTTTTGCTCTGGGTGGTGACAGGTTCAATAGTTACTTCAAATGAGACTGATTTATGATCCAAACTTACTAGAGAGGGTGATACATGGGGGGCGGGGGGGGGGGGAGTGCAGTGACCCCCCTCCTCATGTTGGTGAGTACTATGTCTAGGACATTTGAGCCCCTTGTGGGGGTTCAGAACATCTGTTTCACAGTATTTGTAATGACAAAGCCCAGGAACCTCTGGACAAGCATGTTCGTGCTCAGGTATGTCACCGGGTCGATGGAAGGATAGTTGAAAGGTACTGGGCTGTATGATGAGTGACTCCAGTAAGACCAGGTAGGCGGTGTGCTTTTCTTGGTTCATGGTGGGGGACCTATAACTAGCAATGATGTGGTAGGGTATTTTGTCTATTGTTAATTGAACATGGAGCAGTTTGAGACAGTCATAGCGTTTGACCAGTCTCATGGTGTACTTGGCTATAATGAAGATAGATACACCTGTTTGGTTCTTTCAAGCTCATTTTGAAGTCCGACCATGTGAAAGGCACTGAAGCCTTGCACAGCTGGGCTGCTCTCCACAGCCTTGAACCACGTCTCAGTGACTGCACAGATGTCAGCATCTTCCCAGGTGAGGAGTGCTTCCAGCGAATGTAATTTCATGTTTAGACTCCTAGCATTAAGTAGCAGAACCTTAACTTTGTCTGCAGTGGATTTTGTTATATCGGAAATTTTGTTGTTTTGACATTGCCTAAAAAAAAAAAAGCACTATGAGGGAGGCAAGTGCCTTTGCCAGTATCCAAAAGCCTACAGGAGACAGATGCAGACCATCTCCCGCAAAGCAACGTGGTCTATTCACCATGTCTTCCCGGGCTGACAGACACTGGGTCCCCCTGGACTGACAACGCAAGCTAAGCCAATTGTTGAAGTTGATCATTTTTTGTTTATATTGTGACATCATCCTGGGTGAAGGCAGCATGCTGCACAGGACTAGTTCATACTTGCCTGAGACACATAATCTGAGAGTTCAGTCATGTCTCTGAGAGTTCAGTCATGTCTCTCCATGTAATTCACAGAAGTACATCTCAAGTCATTCACCCCAACATGGACTATGACAGAGTCATAACGGTACTTGTTGTTGAGTGACATGAGTGCAAGTGTGAGATGACAGATCGTACCACCTGACAGGCAGCTGACCTCCTCCTTGTCCAGCTTGGTGAGGGGGAACATCCGTGTCTCACTATGGAATCGCCTATGACCAAATCATTAGGTTTTGAGGTGTTTTGCCTTAGAAGCTTATTTGCTGAGACACTGGTATATGTGTTATAATGTGTATTTTTTTCCTATGTGCATAGCAGTGTGTGCAAGTGGTTTATGTTTGGGAGATCTGTGATCTTTTGTTAGGCTTTTATAAAGTACCTCACTGAATGTGGGTTTATGAGTCATGACCTAATTTTGTCTGAGAGGTGAAGTGTGTATGCTGACACCCTGTTTGATGTCTGGTTTGTTGTTACGTGACAGAACTGATTCCAGTTTTATAGTATAATTACATCTCTCACATAGGGTATTTGTCTTAGGAGTAAGTGGTTGTCACTATACATGAAGCAATTACTATATTGCCTCACGATTCACATGTCAATAAGACTGGCAACTGAAATGATGGGAAACTGCCTGTCCATGACAGCAGGTTTTTACCCCATGTTTATTAGGGAAGGGAGTGGGCTAGTTTGACCATTTTTTTTTGCTAGGACTAACAAAGGTGCTTGTTCTACTGAAGGTTGTGGATGATAACTGTGGCAACACTGCTTAATGTCCCTGTAGTGCAACAGGGAAGCTTGGAAGGGTTCCCCTGACAGATGTCTAGGGAGAAACTGAATTTCAAGGCATTTCCATCTATAGAGGACACCCTAACCCCTGTTGTATGGTGTTCTGCAATGCTTAAATGCAAGTCCTAAACACAGGCAAAATTAACTTTTAAGCTAATGTACCAATAGAAAAGTACACAGTGAACCTTCCTCAGCAATCCCCAGCTCAGACAAGGCTGGGTCCACTCACTTCTGCCACAGGAGTGCAGGGGAGCCATTCTTAATGTAAGATAGCTGGTTTAGTGGTTATGTGTATCAATAACAGACTAGATTTAGCAGATCTGAATATAGTCTATGCTATCTAGATATCAGAACAGTGCAAATCAAGTGTATAGAAGTACAAAAAATACTTAAGAGTCCTTTTGTGTGTTTGCCAGCACAGATAGACCAGGTAAATACCCACTGCCACCAGATGAATAATCCCAGTCCTGCCAATGCAACAGCACAGTAAAGGAGTGTCTGGAGTGAAATGCTACCACAAACAAACTTAAATGGTACGAAATGCTACCACAAACAAACACAGATATAGCTACACCAGAGTACTTTATATAGCTACACCAGTGTACTTTAAACATTTATTTATTTTTTATTTTATTTATTTTATTTTATATTTGTTGACTGGGCTAGTCCAGCTGGATATATGTCCATTTTCAGTGGAGGCCCAGGGAGAAAAGCTCCACAAATAACAAAAAATAGACCACGACAATGATATTTACAATAGAAATTGGTACATTACAAAGCTTTATAATATATCACATAGCTAGGATTTTATATTCTGTATTCCAATAGGGAAAAACCTGATGTAAATAAACCTAGATGCAACAGTAGTTTGTATTAATAATGCAAATTATATCTAAGAGGTACTATAGATTCTAAAGTCGCACAAAAATATCAAATGAAAAACGCTAGTGTTAAGTGGACAGAGTATTCAAAAGCAAAGTACAAGGATCCAGTTATAATGTTCAGTCTCACAAGAGTTCTGGTCTTATATGAAAATGGTTAGTCATTCAATTGTATATACATATTTACATGAGGAATAATCCTCTTAATGGTCAAGCACACTATTATCAGCGAGTAAACACAAAATAATGTTCATAAGAGGCTAGGAATCAAGGGAGTCTAGAAAAGGGTATGGTGGTTAGTCTGGGTTATCACAGGGGCATAGCCAGTGTGATTTGAGGTAGGGTTTGAGCTTGCTTTTAAATAGGTTAACTGAGGATAGTGAGGTTAGTTGACTTGGGAGGCTGTTCCAGGTTTTACCTACTGTATTAGAGAACAGGGTGTCACCAGCTGAATTGTTGGATTTAGATATTTGTACAAGTAGTTTGTTAGATGAGCGTAAGGTTTTCAGATTGTTATGGTGGTGACTAGGAATGTAAGTTTGGGTGTATTTTGAGGTAGATACAGGATTTTGTGGGCTTCTATTAGTTGATTGAAAAGTATTAGATTTGGCAATTCTAACCATCCAAGTTGATTCAGGTTGATACAGTGATGAGTTCGATAGCAGGACTCAGCTGCAAATCTGGCAATATTGTTGTAGGAGGATGACAGTTTGCTCAGATTACTTCTGCATATTTTGGTATAGATAGGGGAGGCATAGAGCAGGGTAAAGATAAGGTGGGTGCAAGCAATGGTGACCCTGGCTAGAGGAGTTAGAAAGGGTTTGATCCTGTAGAGGGAACCTAGTTTCTTATCACTGTTCTTATGGTGTTATTAATGTGAGGCTCAAAATACAAGTTATTATCTATTAGTACTCCGAGTAGTTTGGTGGTTGGCTCAGGAGATATTATAGTTCCATTATTTGAAGTGACAGTAAAGTTAAGTGGGGAGGTTCTGCGGGTGGGGGGTGAATAGTAGCATTTTAGTTTTTTTGGGGTTTAAGATAAGACACCTATGTAGGAGCAATTTTCGACTGTGCTAAAGGTCTTTTGGGTTAGTGACTGAAGTTCTGACTGGGAAGTAGCAGAGCATACGAGTGTGGAGTCATCTGCGTATTCGATACAGTCAGCTTGTGGAATTACAGAATGGAGGTCATTTGTAAAGATGGAGAAGAGTCAAGGACCCAATATGGATCCTTGAGGGACACCTAGGGCAAATGGGAGTTGGAAAGATAAGGTATTATCCCATAGTACAGCATGCTGCCTATTATCTAGGTATCATTGGAACCACTGTATAGTAAGGGCATCCAATGACAAGTTTTTGAGTGTGTCTATGAGGAGGTGGTGGTTAACCATGTCAAATGCTTTAGACAGGTCGATAAAAAGGGCTGAGGATAGTGTCATTATTACAATTACTATTAATGTGGTTAGTGAAGGATAAGAGAGCAGAGGTGGTGCTATGAAATGGTCTAAAGCCATGTTGACAGGTGGCTAGTAAATTGTTTTCAAGTAGGTAGGTTAACAATTGTAAATGAATGCATTTCTCCATTATTTTTGCCAAAGGAGATAGTATGGCTTATGGGCCTGTAGTTGGAGAACTCCTTGGAGTTACCACCTTTGTGCAGGGGGATGATGTGAGAGACCTTCCAGATTAAGGGGATAGTTCCTTCAGAAATATTTCTGTTAATGAGGATGGATATGGGGTAGGCTATGACTTTAGCAGCTTTTTGCAGGTATTGTGCAGGTAGTAGATCTGCAGAAAGTGTGGTGGGTTTAAGTTTCTGGATGAGGTTACAGATGAGCGATATGGGCACTGGCTGAAAATGAAACAGAGGAGGATTATTGGTACAGGTTGTGGTAGAGCATGAGGTGCTAGGGAACAGCTGGTTGGCTAGGGATTGGATTGTTTCAGTGAAAAATGTGTTAAATGTGTCGGCTATTTGGATGGGATTGTTGTGAACAGAGCCAGAGGGAGTAGGAGTGCATGAATGTCCGGGGTGTAGGAGGTTATAGATGCCTAACCAGAATTTTTGAGGATTATTTTGGTGGGGTTTGTTGAAGCTGGCAGTAATAGTTTCTTTTATCGGACAATATGGCTTTTTTTGTTTAGTTTCTTAGCTGTCTGAATTAAGTGATCTGAGGGGCTTTTTGTTGAACGCCATTTGTCCCATAGTTTATTTCTTTGGAGGACTTTTTGTTTGGTAGTTTTGGTGAGCCATGGTGCTGGTTGAGTTCTGATTCTAACTTTGCTTAATGGGGCATGACAATCTAGAATGGAAAGGAATTTCGAATTAAAGTATTTAACTGCATCATCTAGTGGGAGGTGTTTCAGGGGTGACCAGTCGCAGGCGCTTAGTTCAGTTTGAAAGTAAGCAGGGCGTTTTTGTTCTGTGAGAGGTGGACACAAATTATCTAGGCTGCACATTTCATGTTTTTTTTCCCCCATTGATTAAATTGTCTCTTGAATGATGCTTAAATACTCAAGTGAAATTCTGGGCCTCTGTCTTTGAAAAGATTTGAAGCCTGCATAAACTAAAGCACTGCTGGTAATTCCTTGCTGTGTTTCCCACCCACCCTTCTGTTTGTTGATCTGTGATTTTAAGCTGCCCACCCCTACTGTAAATTGAGCTTAATAAGCTCCTCCCTTTCTACATAGCTGTTGATATCCTGAATTATTTATTTCATTTCCTTGTGCTTATATTGAAGAAGTGCATTTTGCCTCCCATTGTCTGTTCTACTTGATCTGTCTTCATTATCTAGCTGGCTATTAGATAAAGTACTGCATTTTTACACTGTAGCAAACATGTTTTTGCACAAAAGAAGTCAGTGGATTTTCCACCTAGTGGTCTGTTTCGGATGGGGAAACACTTGAGATTTCTGAATGTAGTTGTACTGGCTGGAAGGCTTGTTAATCAGCTTATCTTGTTCTTAATGCCTTTACAAATTCTGTACAACTGAGTGTCTGTTGGCTCATTTATTCAAAGCAGAGTACTTTTATTGAGTAATCACACTTTCAGTTTTAAAACCAACATATTGGTTCTCAGAGAGCTGTTGCTACATGGAATGGACTAACAAATTACATTAAAACAAGCACTAGTTTAGATATTTTAAAAAACAGCCTGGACACTTATTATGGGAACAACTGTTTTGGTATATTGGCAGGCTAGAAGGGCATTAATGTCCATGCTTGAAATACTTGTATGTACACAGATATACTATATTCATTGTTATTTTCTAAATACTCTTGCCAAGACACCTAGCTTCCTTCAACACATGTTATGTTTCAAGTATTCTCTTTGCTTCTGTAAATTCTTTACTTTTTAAAGTACTCTACATATCTACTGGGGCGATTATTCCACATCTTATTTGCTTTCATTGTGACCACATTACTAATTCTTTGCAAGCTCTTAACTGCTTAGTTTAAAATCTAATAACATTTCAATTAAAATTTGATCAATCATTAAACAGATTTCTTTTAAGAAAACATACTGGAAAATGCAAATGTTTGTCACAACAGACTTCTACTTGATTACAAAACTTAACATTTGCAAATGCATGAACTGAAAGTCTCACTGGATGTGTTTTCATAGTTCACTCCTTGTTACAGTATTCTTTGGATCTGTAACATCTAACTAATCTTGCCCCAAAACCACATTTTGCTGAAAATATGCATATTCCATGTCATTATGTCTTAATTCATTACATTACATTAATGAACCCAAAATCATGCATGTATTTCTCAATTGTTTAAGCTAATATTTTTCTTTCCTTTAAGTTATTAAAGGTTTAAAAGAGTTTGGGGTGGCAGACAGCTTGACTCCTAAGATCTACATATTGCTCTTAAGTCATTTAAGAGAGACATATGTCCCTCCAGAGAAATCTTTACTTCTTATAGCATTGCAATCTCCAGCTACCTACCACATATTCTCAATGAAAGGCTAGAACATCTCCCATAATACTTGCATCTTATCTCAATGCTTTTGGTGGAATATACACTGCAGCCAGTGTAATTCTCATACTGTGTCAACAACTTCTCACCACTATAAATATTCCCTGCCTATCCGACATTTGTTCCGCAATCTTTACTCTAATACCCTTTTTAATTAAAACCCCTTTTTAGCTCTCCTACACTAGGAAAGAAAGCCTCCTTCCCACTTTTCTTTGCAAGGCTTTTATCATAGATACATACTAGACTAGCTGCCCTTGTGGGCCCTTTTAAGATTAGCCAAGTTTTCCTTTCTGTACTTGAAATCCTCCTTCTTCTTCTTCTTCTTATCTTTCTTTATTCGCCACATGAGATCACCCTGCCCTGCCGCATTGAATGGCAGTGGTTTTTTACGGTGTTGAGTTGGCCAGCAGCGCTACCTTTTCCACAGAAGGCACACTCACACGCACACCTAGAAATAACCGATCCTATTTGGTTATACATTGGCCTTACCTATCCCATGGTCGATAATAATTTATTACCCTTAATGAGAATAACCGGATCAATACCACAGATAATTTGTGGGGACACATGCAAGCAATAATGCATTTAGGAGCTACCGCTGTTCATATGCACTACAGGGGCAGTCCTGAGGTAAATTTTCTGTTTCCCATCCACAGATTTAAGTTGCACTTGAATATGGACAGGAATGAACCTTGTTTTATGTAAATGAGAAGTCTGTTCTACAGCAGTGGTATTATCCTCTGCGAGATAAAACTTTCCCCCAAAATCATTCTGCTGACGTTGCAGAACCTATACATATTCATGTTTTTATGATTCAGGTGCATTTCTTGTAACATTATCTATGCGTTACTATTGTTAATATAAGTCAGTGTTTTTTCCCAACCATCAAGCCACTAACATTCCAGATTAGTAAGTCAAATTGTATGAGGGTAAAGATTATTTACTATTTTACTTACTTACATTCTACGACTGTTACAAATTGGTCTGTCATATTCTGTTTTTATTATGTTTTGTGTTACTTTACATGGTTTAGTATAACAGTATCCCCCAACTGTACCTGATCTCATATTTTCATTAACCAAACACCCAATTTCTCCCTACCCCCCCATAAAAAAAAAAAAAAAAGTACAGTTGTGTACACTTACCATAAATGTAGATATTCGAGTGTATTCACTGTTGCAGTCGTTACATTTGGGTAATCTGCTGGCAGGTTGCCCTGTTGGCCTGATTAACAAAGTCTTGGGTCATGTGTCGGTTGCTGTCCCTTCTTCCATGATGTCAGGTCGTCAGGAGTATAAAACATGCAGCCGACGACACTACATCAGTTTTTCTTGCCCCAGATGTCAGGTGCCCCCCAAATGGGGAGCAAAATATATATCTATATATATGTATATTAAAACACAAAAAATATACCTCCAAACAAAAGCAAATACACCAAAAAGGCTTTAAGCACAATAAAAGGAAGGAGAGGTATAGCAAAAGAAAAATAGGGGGCTGGAGGGTTGGTAACCAGGACTGCAACAGTGAATACACTCGAACATCTACATTTATGGTACCCGAAGTCCAGCCCAGTAGACTTCTCAGCCCTATCCAATAACGGTACCATTATATCTCCAGACTTAACCACTAAACTTCTAGGTATAACAATAGATAACAACCTTACCTATGAAATTCACATCAACAATACTATAAAAACTGTAAATAGGAAACTGGGCTCCCTTTATAGGATAAAGCCATTCCTTACTCCACAAGCCAGAACTTATATTGCCCATACCCATTTAATCTCCACAATCCTCTATGCTTCATCCATATACACATATCTGACAAAACAACCTCAACAACTTGTCAAACTCTTACAATAATATAGTTAGATTTGCCACATCTTCCTCTTTCAGGACCCACCACTGTCATAATCTGAAACAGCTACGCTGGCTTGAGCTACAAAATCAACTCCATTATAACCAACTCACCATTGCCCATAAATACCCTCTTCCAACCAACTAAAACTCCAATACTGTCAATACTTTTTACCCCATATAAAAACCTTAATACCTTATGCTCATCTAAGAAATTACTAGTATCCACAAGTAAATCCAACAATATCTCTGGTGACTCTCTGTTCTCTAATGCTGTTGGAAAATACTGGAACCAACTTCCAAATGAACTGACTTCACTGTCCTCTTTATCTCTATTTAAACAAAAATTGAAACTTTACCTGAAAATACACTGGTTATGCCCCTGTACAAACCCAGACTAATCAAAAATGGCATTGCTATCATCATCACTGCTGACCCAGTATTTCTCATCCATTACTTTTACTTTCATGGACTAGTCCATATTTGTTCCTTATTCTATCCTTAAAAAAAAAAAAAAATTTCCTTGAGAATAGAGTTTCTAGCAAATTTATCTAATGTTCAGTAATAATTTGTGTATTCAACGACTGAAATGTTATATAATAATCTGCAAATAACTTCTGTACACGCATTTATATGTTAATCATTTTATGTTAATCTTTTTATGTTAATCTTTTTTATGTGGAGCTTATCTCCCCGGGCCTCTACTGAAAATGGACATACATCCAGTTAGACTAGCCCAGTCAACAAATGTAAAATAAACATAAATAAATAAATAAAGTGTACACAACTGTACTATGTTCTTCGTGTTTCACTGTTGCAGTCATTACATTTGGGTAGAATCCCAAAGCTATGGTTGGGAGGATTGATTTATACAGAATTAGGAGCAGCTATAAGGCCCTGCAGGACAGCAGTGGGAAAGCCAGCTCTGGATTTAGAGAAGAGAGGTAAATGGTAATGTTTGGTGAACGTATGAACTGAGCTCCAGGTAGCAGCTTCTAGAATGTCTCTGGTAGGAACCCCTCTGAGAAAGGCTGCAGAAGTAGATGCAGCCCTGGTGGAGTGAGATCTGATCCCCTTGGGGACTGGTTTACCATGGTGCATACAGCAGAAACGAATACAATGGCTTATCCATTTTGAAATAGTCTACTTTGAAATAGCCTTTCCCTCTGCCTCTGCAGCAAATGTCCCCAGCAATTGTTCGTATTTTCTTAGAGATTTTGTCCTGTTTAAGTAGAATCTTAGTTGTCTGTGTACATCCAATGAATGCAGAATCCGCTCACCTTGTTCTGTGGATTTGGAAAGAAAGTTGGCAGATGAATGGTCTGATTAAGGGCCACACTAGATACCACTTTAGGCATAAAGAATGGATTGGTACTGACAGCCACCCTGTCCGTTTAAAAAATAATGAAAGGCTCCACTGCCATAAGAGCCTGTAGTTCTGAAATTCTTCTAGCTGAAGTGACTGCTAAAAGAAAAGCTGTTTTCCAAGAGCGAAATTTTAGGTCTGCAGTGGCAGCTGGCTCAAAAGGAGGTAAAGTGAGTTTTTCCAAAACAAAATTGAGGTCCCATGCAAGAGTTGGTGCTCTCCTGGGAGGTCTTAAATTTTTGGCCCCTCTGAAGTACTGCTTTAGCAGAGGATGAGAAAAGAGGGGAGGCTCAGTGTTGTAATGAGCTGAAATTGCAGATGCATGGATTTTTATGGAAGAAAAAGATAGGCCCTTGTGAAGCATCTCAGTTAAGTATTGCATAATCTGAGGAATATTGGGCATTGCTGTGCTTATTCCTTGTGCTTGGTTCCAGGCACAGAATCTTTTCCATTTGTCAGCATAAGATTTTGTAGTACTAGGCATTCTAGTCTCCAAAATGACATCCATCACAGGTTTGCTGAGAGATGTAACTGGTGAAATTAGTTGATTAGCCATGCTGCAAGATTCAAGGTTTGGAGCTGAGTGTGCAAAATGTGATAGTTTTGCTGAGACAGTAGGTAAGGTGTCTGAGGCAGGTACCACGGAGGAAGGTGCAACATATTGCGCAGGAGCGGGTACCAGTGTTGGCGAGGCCAGTCTGGAGCAATCAGAATCATTTTTGGTTTTTCCTGTCTGACTTTTAGTAAGACCTTGGAGAGCAGAGGCAGAGGGGGAAAGGCATAGACTGGTAGGTTTTTCCAGCTGAAGGCTAGAGCAACCACTTTCCAAGCTTTTTTGTGATGAATTCTTGTGCAGAATTTGTCCAACTGATAGTTTTGGGGTGAGGCAAAAAGATCTATGTCTGTGCTCCCCCATTTGCATGTCAACATGCTGAATATTTGTGGATACAGTTTCCATTTGTGTGGGTCCATAAGATTTCTGCTTAGTTCATCTGCCAGAGTATTTTGCTTTCCTGGCAGGAATTGAGCTTGTAGATGTATTTGATAAGTCAAGGTCGTGGTCCACAATGCCATGGCAGTCTGCAAAGTGGGTAGGAATGTGTACCCCCCTGCTTGTTTATGTACCACGACTGTGGTGTTGTCTGTCTTTATCAGTAGTTGTCCTGGACGAAGATAGTCCTTGAAGGCTGTCAGAGCATTCTGTACAGCTAACATCTCTTTCTGATTGATATGTAGGTGCATCTGATTTGTGCTCTACTGACCCTGAATGCATCTCCCTGCCAGATGTGCCCCCCCCCCCAAGCATAGCCTGATGCGTCTTTAGTCAGGGTTTGGGTGGCAGGGAGTGGAATGAATGACAGTCCCTTGTTTTGGTGGCAGGCCTCTGCCCACCATAGGAACTCTAGTTGCAGGCAAGGAATGATAGGAATCATTGTTTAGAGGCTGTGACAATGTTGACTCCATAAGCTTTTTAGGTACCATTGAAGTTTCCTCATATGCAGTCTTGCATGTGGAATTAGAAGAATGCAGAAGGCCATGAACCCCAAGGCCTGCAGAATTTGTCTTGCAGATAGCTGGGTTTTTGTGGCCACCTGTTTGAAGTAAGTCATCAACTGAATTTGTTTTTCTGGTGTAAGGTAAGTCATCTGGGCAGTTGTATTCAAGCTTGCACCCAGGAATGTAATTATTTGAGAGGGTACCAGTTGTGATTTCTTTTCGTTTATGATGTACCCTAGACAAGTTAGAAGCCTTTTTACAAACACCAGATGTTTTAGAAGTGTGTCCTTGTTTTCTGCCTGAATTGGACAATCGTCCAGGTATGGATAAATCTGAATATTTCTTTGCTTGCAAAAAGCAATTACTGGTGCCAGGCACTTTGTGAAGACCCTGGATGCAGTAGATAAGCCAAAGGGCAGTGCAGAGAACTGGTAATGCAAATAGCCTGCTTTGAAGCGAAGATTTCCTGATTGGGATATGCAGGTATGCCTCTTTTAAGTCTAGAGTTACCAACAAGGCATCCTTGCCTAGCATAGGTAGTAACTGTTGAAGAGTCAGCATCTTGAATTTTGGAATGCCCAGAAATGTATTTAGAATGGATAAGTCCAGAATTGGACGCCATGGATTTGTCTCTTCTGGGTACCAGGAAAAGCCTTGAATAAAAACCTTGTCCCTTTTCCTTTTCTGGTACTGGTTGAATAGTCCCCATATTCATGAGGGACACAACTTGTTTCTGGGCCTCTGCCCACTGATTTGGAGGCAGATCTGGCTATCCGTTTGAGATTGGCAACGTGTGGAAATGAAATCTGTATCACTGGGATACTATATATAAAACCTATTTGTCCTGGGAAATCAGTTGCCAGTTTCGTGCATGAAGTGCCAGTTTTCCCCCCAAAGGGGAGGCCAAAAGATAAGTGCTTGGTGATTGCAGTGGAAAGTCATTGAGACTGTTTACCATTGGAAGGTGCCTTGTTGCTTCCAGATTTGGAGGTGGAGGCACCCCATTGCTTTGTTCTAAAAGTCCTTTGCGACTGAAACCTGGAGCCTTTGGAATGCCTGGGTTTGACCTGAGCGGCTCTAGTGGGTACTGGAAAAGACCAGTTCTTAGTAGGTCAGTGCCTGCTAAACCTGGGAGGCTGCACTTGTAGGAAATCTTTCACAGTTTGCATAGACTTTAGCTTTATCTTCCATCTTTTTCAAAACTTCTTCAGCCTTATTGCCAAATAGTCTGTCCTGTTGTAAAGGAGCATCCAACAATTTTGCTTTAACATGGTCAGGCAGACTTTGCTCCTTGAGCCAAGCATGCCTTCTCATCACAGACCCAGTTACAGCAGCCCTGCAAGAGGCCTCCAAGGAATCAAAACCACATTGCAAATTATGTTTTCCAACTTGTTCAGCTGAATGCAATAAATCCTGCAACTCTTTTCCACACAGTCAGAAATCAACATAATTTTCTGTTTAAGTAAACCCATGACATGCTGTTGATATTTAAGCATATGAAATTGACAGTTTAAAGCCCTAATTGCCAAGGTTGCAGACGTGTAAACCTTCTTACCCCATCTATCCAGTGCCCTGGAATCTCTATCAGAAGGGGTAGGATTTTTAGCAGAAGAGGCCTTAATGCCCTTCGGACCTTGAGAAACGGTTTCAGGGTCAGCAGTAGGATTTTTAAAAAGGAATTTGTGGAAGTCAGGAACCCTGTAGTATCTGTCTGGCTTACTAGGAGCTGGAGGCAGGGAATCAGGAGTCATACTGGATTCTGAAAAAACATCATCAACAATGTCTAGAACACGAGGTATAGCCAAAGACCTATGCTGAGGAAGAAGGAGAAAATCCCTAAGTCTCTTTTTAGATTCTGAGAAATCCTGACTCTCCCATTGAAAGTGTTCCCTTAAGGTATGCAAGGTTTCTCCAAAAGAAAAATCCCCAGGAGAAGCAGAAGGGATGGAGTCCTCTGCATCAGAGCCCTCATAAGTGGGTATAGATAATTCCTGATCAGAAGAGGAATCAGAAGAAATAGAAACCTGATCTGAAGATTCATAGTCAGTGCCTTGCCTAGGTCTCTTAGCAGGAGGGGGATGAGTACCCCCGATCAAGGTAATTAAATCCTCAGCCATTTTGATCATTTGTTTTTTAGGCAGTGGGGCTTGTACACATGGCCCATGCGTCGTTTTTTTAGGCATGGAAGTAGTTTTTGGCTGTAATTTGGAAGATGGCGTCGATTTAATATACAAATCTTTAGGCCTGAAAATACCCTCAGAAGCCAGTGCCTGCTCAGCGGCTCCAGACCCATCTAAGGTAGAGACATCCGCGGGTTCAATACTTAAAGTATCTCACTGCATACCGGACTCCAAATGGGTCTCAGTAGAGGCCTGCGAATCAAAAGTAGCGGGTATCAGGGGCTGCGAAAGCGCCTCACTGAGTACCGGCGAACCGGCGACTGGCCTAGGAGAAACTTCATTGTCGGTTTTGGACCTCGACGGTCTGTCTCTGTCTTTTTCTTTGCGTTTTTTAGGTATTCTGGTAGTCGGATTGCTAACAGATGACATTTCTGGACAGTTAAATCTTGAGCCAAAATATTTAGAAGCAAAAATATACCGGCGTTTAATAGTGTGTTGATTAAATTTAGCACAAAACCAACAGCAAGGCATGTTGTGGTCAGGGCCTAGGCAAGGAATACAGTACAAATGAAAATCCTTATGAGGTATTTGCTAACCACAAGTAATACAATTATTAACTTTTACTGACATCAGTAAGGAGCAAAAAAAAGTTTCCCAAACAGGGTACGTAGCTTTTAGTTGAAGACTTCGGTTCTGAAACTCGAAAACGAAAATTTCAGGAATCGGCCGACCGGCACTTGCGAACTGCTTCTGCTTCGGGCACCACGTGGCAAGAAAGACTGATGTAATGGCGTCAGCTGCATATTTTATACCCCTGACATCATGGAAGAAGGGACAGCAACCGACGCAGGACCCAAGACTTTAATCAGGCCGAATGAGGGCAACCTGCCAGCAAAGTACCTAAATGTAATGACTGCAACAGTGAAACACGAAGAACATCCACAAATTTCTCCAGGTAAAAATGGTAACACTGTAAAAACAGCAATGTAAACCATCTGATTCAAACCATGATTTACTCCTTTGAGGGGGACAACTTTTACTATAAATCACTGCTCTGTTTTTTTTTTTTTTTTGAAACTTGCCCACAGCCAACAAATGAAATATGTTGCTTCTGAATGCGTCCTTATATTTTTGTGACACCAGGCAGCCAACCACTGTCATCTCTGTTCTTTCATTTAGAATATTTGTCACTTCAAATCTGCATTAATTTCTGCAGGATGTTCATTTCTTCAACAAGTGCACTTAACATTTCACCTTTAACTTCATTAATTATTTCAAATGATGTAGCTATTTTCAAAAGGTCAACCCTATTTACTATCCAAACAAAGCAGCTCCATCATCCTGTAATCAAGCACTCTGTCCGGAAGGCAAAGAATAGGTGTGTAAGAACTTACCATAACCTTAGATGTCCTTCTCTTCCATGTTGCAGTATTCATTACATAGGGGAAGTTGCTGCCTGCAACGCCACCATCTGGCCAGTATACCAAAATCTTTGCTCCTGGAGGGTATGTGTGACGTCCCTTGTCAGGGCCATAAACTGACATAGGGTATAAAAGTGACATCTGCACGTATGCTCTTCAGAATGAACAGGCTCCTGTAAGTTAAGAGAGGGTCATAATAGGGTGACCCTTTAGACATGCATGTAGACTAGACCCTAGGGTATTAGGAAGGCTGTGTTCAGTGGGGAGAATGGGAGAGGACATGACTATGTCCCTCAGGTAAGCCAGGGTATGTTAATTAGGTAAAGAAGAGGGGCAGGTGGAGGGGACTGAATACTGCAACATGGAAGAGAAGGACATCTAAGGTTATGGTAAAGTTTTACACAACTATTCTATGTCCGTCTATTCTCATGTTGCAGTATTCATTACAGTAGGAAGAGTACCAGAGCTTTAGGTATGAGCCTGGGTGGAGGATTGGAATCCCTGGTCAATGAGGCCCTGGAGAATTGACCTGGCAAACCCTGCTCTGGTTCTGGAGGCTAGGTCCAGTTTGTAATGTTTGGTAAAGGTGTGTACTGAAGGCAGATTCTAAAATGGAAGCATAGTCAATCCCTTTGAAAGAGGTCACTGAGGAGGCAGCTGGGCCTGGTAGAGTGAGGTTTGACATGACCGTGTAAGGATTTTCCATGATAGGAATACCACATGCCAATGGATTTAGAGATCCATGAAGAAATGGTCTGTTTGGAGACTGCCTTCCCCTAGAGCTCTTGGATGGAAGGAGATGAAAAGATGGTCAGACTGTCTGATAGGTCTGGTTTTGTCTAAGTAGTGCCTCAGTTGCCTGTGGAAATCTAAAGAATGGAGGGTCCTCTCTGAGGAATTTTGTGGATGAGGGTAGAAAAACAGTAGGTTAATGGTCTGGTTTAATGACAGTTCATTAACCACCTTGGGCATGAATGAGAGATTAGTCCTGAGGGCAACTCTGTCCTTGTGAAAAAGAAGATAAGGAGAGGTAGCCATAAAGGCTTGTATCTCTCATGCCCTCCTGGCGGAGGTGAGGGCCACTAGTAGAACTTTTTTCAGGGTGCATAGTTTTAGGGATACTGAATTTGCTGGTTCAAAGGGTGGCGATGTAAGTTTCTGTAGTACAAAATTAAATTCCCAAGGGGGAGGTATAGGCTTTCTGGGGGTCTGATATGAAGTATCCCTTTCAGAAAAAGCTTGACTTCCAATCTCGAAGCTAGAGGAGGTGATATGGGCAGACAAGCAGAGATGGCAGATAAATGGACTTAGACTGAAGAGTAAGTTAGTCTTGAGTGAAGCAGCTCACACAAATAGGAAAGGATCACAGGTATAGAAGCACTCAGAGGGTCCTGGTTTTTCCGTTGACACCACTTGGAGAATCTGTTCCATTTAGATACATAATTTCTCCTAGTCCTAGGTTTTCTGGCCTCCTGCAGAACACTGAGTACATAGGTGTCTGTAGGGGATTAGAACCCTATCACCCATAAGGTCAGTTTCAGATTGTTGATCTGGGGGTGTAGTAGGGATCCCCTGTCCTGTGTGAGCAGGTCTATTTGTGGGGTAACCTGTGATGATTGCCCTTGGCTAGTAAGTGGAGAAGGGGAAACCAATGCTGTATTGGCCAAAAGGGGATCACCAACAGAATTTTGGGTCTGTTCCTCTGTGTTTTCAGGAGGACTTTCTGAATCAGTGTGAAGGGAGGGAAGAATAATTCTCTCCCAA
Organism: Protopterus annectens; assembly: GCF_019279795.1. Classification (NCBI taxonomy): domain Eukaryota; kingdom Metazoa; phylum Chordata; order Ceratodontiformes; family Protopteridae; genus Protopterus; species Protopterus annectens. The sequence continues at coordinate 1,934,726,995 of NC_056731.1, forward strand.
GGAAAGGAGAAGGCATCCACTTTCCAAACTTGTGGATGTGGGTCCCTTGTGCAGAATCTGGGTATCTGTCTGTTCTGGGGGGAGGCAAAGAGATCTGCTTGTGGAATACCCCACCTGTGGATAAGGTCCAGGAATACCTCTTTGTGAAGCATCCATTTGTGAGAGGGAGCTGAAGTTCTGCTGAGCGTGTCTGCCATAACATTCTCTGCTGAGAGAATATGCACTGCTAAAAGGTGAATCTGGATTGATGATGCTAGGTACCAGATCTGGGTGGCCAGGCTACACAGAGGGTAGGACTTTGTCCCCCCTGCTACAGGACAGTCATACTGTCCATGATCACTTTCAGGGTTCCTGGCTGTAGAGCTGATTTGAATGTTTGTAGGGCTAGCAGTAGTGCCCTCATTTCCTTGATGTTGATATGGTCCTTTTGTCTTAGGTTGGACCATTTTCCTCGTATGGTGAATTGTTTCTGGTTTATTAGTAGCACTATAGCCCCACCCCAAGTCTGATGCATCTATGGAGACTTATAGGGGGGCTGGAACCTGTAGGGGGTTTCCTTGGTTGAGGTGAAGTGATGATACCCACCACTGGAGCTCCCTCTTCAGATACTGAAGTAGGGGAAGGGGTGAGTCCAGGGGCTGTGAGTATTGGCTTCAAAAGTTCTTTAGGATCCACTGAACTTTCTGCATGTGGACTCCTGCCAGAGGTAACATGGGTATAAGAGATGCCTAACATTCTTAGGAATTCCTGAGCTGGCAAAGAGGAGTGGGTGAGGAGATTGTTGAAGTATAGACTGAGGTCTAGGATTCTCTGGCCTGGAATGAAGACTTTCATTCTGTCTGTTTTGATCCTGCATCCCAAGAAAACCAGGTCTTGAGTGGGGTTCAGGTGAGACTTTTCGTGGTTTATGGTAAACCCTAATAGAGTTAGGGTGGAAATCACCTGTTGTAGGTGGAGCAGAAGGAGTTGGTGGTCTTGATGAAGAATAAGCAGGTCTAGATATGGGTATATTTGTATACCCTGTGTTCTGCAGTGAGCAATGAAGGACGCTAGACACTTTGTGAACACTCAAAGAGCAGTGGTTGAGTCCAAAGGGCACGGCAGAGAATTGAAAATCCCAAGAATCTATTGCAAAACAAAGGAATTTCCTGTACCCTGGATGATAGGAATGTGCAGGTAGGCATCCTTCAAATTCAGGGCTACCATAAAAGCTTGTGTTGGTATGAGTAGTAAGAGCAAGGGTAAGATAATCATTTTGAAGATGGGTACCTTAAGAAAGAGGTTTTGGAAAGATAAGTCTAGAACTGGCCTCCATGGGCCGTCTTTCCTTGGCACCAGAAACATTCTGGAGTAGAAGCCTATGTTTCTTTGCGGGTAGGGTACCTGTTCTATGGTGCCCTGAGCTAGTAGTTGTTCAATGATGGGACGGAAAAGGTGAGCTTGGTTTGCAGGTGGTTGAGGAATACCCTGGAAGGGGAGTAATATCCACCAAGTCATGAAATATCCCCTCTGAATGATGGAGAGGAAAGTACAGTTGTGTACACTTACCATAAATGTAGATGTTGGAGTGTATTCACTGTTGCAGTCATCACATTTGGGTCATCTGCTTGCAGTTGGCCTGATTATCAAAGTCTCGGGTCCTGCGTAAGTTGCTGTCTCATCTCTGACGTCAGGTGGTCAGGGGTATAAAGCATGCAGCCGACGCCATTACATCAGTTTCTCTTGCCCCAGATGTCAGATGCCCCCCTTAATGGGAAGCAATTAAATATATATATATATATATATATATATATATATATATATATATATATATATATATATATATATATATACACACAAGGTTATACCTCCAACAAAAAAGCAAATACACCAAAAAGCTTTTAAGTATAGTTAAGGAGAATAGAGGTATAGCCAAAAGAAGTCAGGGGGCTGGAGAGAGAGTAACTAGGACTGCAGCAGTGAATACACTTGAACATCTACATTTATGGTAAGTGTACACAACTGTACTACGTTCTTTGTGTTTCACTGTTGCAGTCATCACATTTGGGTAGATTCCCAAAGCTAAGGATGGGAGGAGGAATTTAGATAGCATTAGGACCAGCTTTAAGGCCCTACAGGACTGCAGGGGCAAAGCCAGCTCTGGATTTAGAGAAAACTGGCAAATGGTAATGCTTGGTGAAAGCATGTACAGAACTCCAGGTAGCAGTTTCTAGGATGTCTTTGGTAGGGACACCTCTGAGAAAGGCTGTAAAGGTTGAAGCAGCCCTGGTTGAATGGGGTCTAATCCCCCGTGGGATAGATTTTCCATGGTGCTTATAGCAGAAATTAATGCAATGGCCTATCCATTTAGAAATGGTTTGCTTTGAAATAGCCTTCCCCTCTGCCCCTGCAGCAAATGCCATCAGCAGTTGTTCAGTTTTCCTTAGAGGTTTAGTCTTGTCCAAGTAAAATCTAAGTTGTCTGTGCACATCTAAGGAGTGCAGTATCCATTCCCCTTTGTTCTGTGGATTAGAAAAAAAGGTTGGCAAATGAATGGACTGATTAAGAGCCACACTGGATACCACCTTGGGCATGAAAGAGGGATTGATCCTGAGGGACACCCTGCCCGCATGAAAGATGATGAAAGGCTCCATTGCCATAAGGGACTGTAATTCAGATACCCTTCTTGCTGAAGTGATTGCTAAAAGGAAAGCTGCTTTCCAAGAAAGGAATTTTAACTCTGCAGTTGCAGCTGGCTCAAAAGGAGGAAGAGTGAGTTTTTCCAATACAAAATTAAGGTCCCAGGCTGGAGTTGGGGCTCTCCTGGGTGGTTTTAAGTTTTCAGCCCCACTGAGGAACTGCTTGAGCAGTGGGTGAGAAAAGAGGGGTGACTCCATGTTGTAATGAGCTGAAATGGCTGAGGCGTGAATTTTGATGGAGGAAAAAGAAAGGCCCTTGTGAAGCATCTTAGTTAAATATTGAAGAATATGAGGTAAATTGGGCACTGCTGTGGCCATACCTTGAATTTGGTTCCAGGCACAGAATCTTTTCCATTTTTTAGCATAAGATTTTCTAGTACTAGGCCTCCTTGCCTCCAAAATGACATCCAACACTTGTTTACTGAGGGATGGTAACAGAGATTAGGTAATTAGCCAGGCTGCCAGGTTCAGGGTTTGAAGCTGGGGGTGCAGAATCTGTCTCTCCTGCTGTGACAGCAGGGTAGGGGTCTGAGGTAGGTGACATGGGGCCAGTTGTAACACACTGCTGAAGAGGGGGTACCAGTGTTGGTGTGGCCAGTCTGGTGCAATCAGTATCACCCTTGGTTTGTCCTGTTTGATCTTTAGTAGTACTTTGGAGAGGAGAGGTAGAAGTGGAAAGGCATAAACTGATAGATTTTTCCAGCTGAAGGACAGAGCATCCACTTTCCAAGCTTGCTTATGATGAGTCCTTGTGCAGAATTTGTCCAATTGGTAGTTCTGTGGGGAGGCAAACAGGTCTATATCTGGGATCCCCCATTTGCTGATCAATATGTTGAAAATCTTTGGTTCCAGTTTCCACTCGTGTGGGTCCATGAGATTTCTGCTTAGTTCATCTGCCAGTGTATTTAGTTTTCCTGGCAGGAATTGAGCCTGTAGATGAACGTGGTAGCTCAAGGCTGTGTACCACAGAGCCATGGCTAGTCTGCAGAGTGGGTAAGAATGGGTACCCCCCCTGCTTAAGTACCAAATAACAGTGGTGTTGTCTGTCTTTACCATTAATTGTCCTGGAAGAATGTGGTCCTTGAAGGCTGTCAGAGCATTATGTACAGCTAAAATTTCTTTTTTATTGATATGCAAGTGCATTTGACTTGGGTTCCATTTGCCCTGAATGCACTTCCCTGCCAGGTGAGCACCCCATGCATAGTCTGATGCATCTGTTGTTAGCGTTTGGACGGCAGGGGGTAGAGTGAATTGTAGTCCCTCGTTTTGGTGGCAGGCCTCTGCCCACCAAAGGAATTCTAACCGTAGGCAAGGTATGACAGGAATCATTGCTTCTAGATCCTGAGAATGTTGACACCATAGGCTTTTTAGATACCATTGTGGTTTCCTCATATGCAGTCTTGCATATGGAATTAGTAGAATGCACGAGGCCATGAACCCCAAGGCTTGCAGTATTTGCCTTGCAGATAGCAGGGTTTTTGTGGCCACTAGTTTGAAGTAAGTTGTCAAATGAATTTGTTTCTCTGGCGTGAGGAAAGTCATCTGGGAAGATGTGTTCAAGCTTGCTCACAGGAATATAATTTGTTGACAGGGTACCAGCTGTGATTTATTTTCATTGATGGTGTACCCCAGACAAGTTAACATCTTTTGTACAAATGTCAGATGATTAAGAAGTATGTCCTGGCTTTCTGCCTGAATTAGACAAACATCCAAGTATGGGTATATTTGAATACATCTTTGCCTGCAAAATGCAATGACTGGAGCTAGGCACTTTGTGAATACCCTGGGTGCAGTAGATAAGCCAAAGGGCAGGGCAGAGAACTGATGGTGCATACAGCCTGCACCTGCTTTGAAGTGAAGGTATTTTCTGCAAGATTCCCTGACTGGGATGTGCAGGTAGGCTTCCTTTAAATCCAATGTTGCCAACCAGGCATCTTTTTGCCTATCATGGGAAGCAACTGGTGAAGAGTTAGCATCTTGAAATTTGGAATCACCAAAAAGGTGTTTAGGATAGACAGGTCCAGGATAGGACGCCATGAGTTGTCTTTTCTGGGTACCAGGAAAAGTCTTGAGTAGAAGCCTTATCCCTTTTCCTCTTCTGGTACAGTCTGAACAGCCTTTAACCTTAAGAGAGAGAATACTTGCTTTTGAGCCTCTGCCCACTGATTTGGGGGTGGATCTGGCCAACCGTTTGGGGTTGGTAACGTGTGGAAGTGAAATCCGTATCCTTGGGAAACTATGTTTAAAACCCATTTGTCTTGGGTAATGAGTTCCCAGATTTTTGCTTGCAGAGCAATCTTTCCCCCTAAAGGAGCAGTCAGTTTAGAAGTGGTTGGAGGTGTTAAAGTTAAATCACTGAGACAGCTTACCATAGGGGGGGGGGGAGTCTTACTACTCCCTGATTTGGAAGTGGGAGCCCCCCACTGCTTAGTACTGTGCGTATCCTAGGACTGAAGCCTGGGTGTTCTGCTGGTTCTAGTTTTGAACTGAGAAGGCCTGGAAGAGGCAGGAAAGGACCAATTTTTTGAGGGTCAATGCCTACTAAATCTAGGAGGTTGCACATGTAAGAAATCTTTAGCAGTTTGCATAGATTTAGCTTTTTCCTCCATCTTTTTAAGAACAACTTCTGCTTTGTCGCCAAACAGGCGATCCTGATTTACGGGAGCATCCAGCAATTTAGTTTTAACATGATCTGGCAAAGATTGCTCCTTAAGCCAAGCATGCCTTCTAAGTACAGACCCGGTGATAGCAGCCCTGCAAGATGCCTCTAGTGAATCAAAACCACATTGCAAAGTATGTTTTCCAACCTGTTCAGCAGAATGCATTAGATCCTGTAAATCTTTATTTTCAGCACAATCAGGAATCAACATCATTTTCTTTTTAAGCAATCCAATAATATGCTGCTGATACTTTAACATGTGAAACCGGCAATTTAAGGCCCTGATGGCCAAGGTTGCAGAGATATATACCTTCTTACCCCATCTATCCAGAGCCCTGCAATCTCTATCAGAGGGGATAGGATTTTTGGCAGTAGTAGCCTTAATGCCCTTGGATCCCTGTGAAATGGTCTCAGGATCCACAGTAGGATTTTTAAAAAGGAACTTGTGAGAATCAGGAACCCTGTAGTATCTGTCAGGTTTTCTGGGAGCAGGAGGTAAAGAGTCAGGGGCCAAGCTAGATTCCGAAAAGGCATTGTCAACAATGTCCAGCACAGGAGGGATAGCTAAAGGCCTGTGTTGGGGCAGGAGTAAGAAATCTCTAAGCCTCTTTTTAGAATCTGAGTAATCCTGGCCTTCCCAGTGAAAATGCTCCCTAAGAGTATGCAAGGTTTCACCAAAAGAAAAATTCTCTGGGGTAGAAGCAGAGGGAATAGAGTCCTCTGCATCAGAATCCTCATAGGCAGATAAGGGTAACTCCTGGTCATCAGGAGATAGAAATTTCAGAATCCTGGTCATAAGTATCATAAGCAAATTCATTCCTAGGTCTCTTAGAGGGGGAAGGTTGGCTTCCCCTGATTAAAGTAATAAGGTCTTCAGCCATTCTTATCATTTGTTTTTTAGGCATAGAGGCATGACCATGCGGTCTGGGCGTCGGTTTCCTAGGCATGGTTTGAGTTTTAGGCCTAGAAGAAGAAGAAGATGGCATTGGTTTAATATGGAAGTCAGTAGGCCTGAATACACCCTCAGAAGCCGGTGCCTGCATAGTGGCTCCGGACCCATCCAAGTTAGAGACATCACAGGTTCCACAGCTGAAGCATCTCGCGGCATACCAGACTCTGAATGGGTCTCAGTAGAGGCCTGCGAATCTGAAGTAGCGTGTATCAGGGGCTGCAAAAGCGCCTCACTGAGTACAGATGTACTGGCTTCTAGCTTAGAAGAAGCGTCGTCGGCAGCTTTGGACCTAGGCGGCCTGTCTCTGTCTTTATCTTTGCGTTTTTTCAGAATGTCAGTAGTCAGGTGGCTTACCGAAGACATATCTGGATAATTGAACAGAGTACCAAAATATTTAGAAGCGAAAATGTACCGACGCTGAATAGCTCATGGTTTAAACAAGGCACAAAACCAACAGTGAGGTACGTCGTGGTCAGAGCCTAGGCAAGGAATACAGTACAAATGAAAATCTTTATGAAGTTTTTGCTTTCCACAAGAAATACAATTATTGACTTTTACTGACATCAGCTCAGAGCAAGAAAAAGTTTCTCCAATGGGGTACTTAGCTTTAGTTGAAGACTTCGGTTCTGAAACTCGAAAATGAAAATTTCAGGAGTCGGCCAACCGGCACTTGCGAACTGCTTCTGTTTCAGGCACCGCACAGCAAGAAAGACTGATGTAATGGTGTTGGCTGCATGCTTTATACCCCTGACTACCTGACGTCATGGAAGATGAGACAGCAACTGACGCAGGACCCAAGACTTTGATAATCAGTGTTTATATCACGTTATCGAGAGATGAAAATAGGGAACGCTATTTCATCGAACCTAAAACATCTAAACCACATAATAGCAAACATTCAGAACAGCAAATTTTTTCCTTGGGAAAAATTTCGCTATTCCGAAACACATACACACAACACAACCACACCTAAAAAACATCAATACACACATATACACTTATAATCCTACAACTAACCCTACACTAAACTATACAGACACTACTATCTATCCACTTACCTTAACCCAAACCCTAACCCTAAGGTCCGTCACTATCGCACACTCACCTAACCCATGCCCTAACTCACTTAACCTGTCCCTAACTCTAATTCACCTAAACTGCGCCCTAACCCCAATTCACTTAACCCGCCCCTAACCGGCGCTCTAATCCTAACAATCGCACAGTTACCTGAACCCGACCCATAAATTTCCACTTAGCGAATCCGCAGAACCGGCCAACCAAATTCTTTCCCTAGGAAAGAATTTGATGTTCTGCAGCTTCGCTAGTTTTAGTGTTCAGTTAAAACGTGTCGATATCAAAACATTCAAAGTTTTAAAACTTCAATGTTCTGATATAGACCCGATAATCAGGCCGACTGAGGGCTACTGCAAGCAAATAATCCAAATGTGATGACTGCAACAGTGAAACAAGAAGAACATCCAATGCTCTGATGTAATTATCCATCAGCAGGGTAGGGAGAGGGTGAGACGAAGGGATGGGAGTATTTTGGTCTAAGGGTGGTAAGTCACAGTGGAGGTGATCTGGTTTGGTCAGACTGACTCCGAAAGGGGGTGGTGGAAGAGTTGGTGGGAAACCTGGGAGTACAGCTTTTCCTTTGTTGTCTACATCCCTTCGACTGAGGATTTGGGTGTGAGGACTGTCTTCTAACAAATGAAGATTTTTGTGGGTAGTTCCTTTGGTATCTCAGTATAGGGGATACCAGTAAATGTTTTAGGTTTTGAAGTTCTTTTCCCTTTTCTTGAAGGGATTTGAGAAGCTCTGCTGAGGCTTGGCCAAACAGGGCCTTATTGTCCAGTGGTGCATCAAGCAATTTTGTTTGAACATCCATAGGGAGTGGTTGTAGTCTCACCCAGGAATATCATCTCAAAACTGAGCCTGATGCAGCAGATTCTGATGAGGCTTCCATAGCATCATAACTGCACTTGATAAGAGTGCCTAGTAACTTGGGATACTGTGGAAAAGTGGGGTGTTAATTTGGGCTTTAATGTGAGAGTCAGGAGCCACAGAGAGGAGGGTAGAAGCTTTGGTGATGGTGTCCAGGACATACCATGGCCATATGTGTTTGGTAGTTGAGAGCTCTTCTAGCCAGAGTAGAGGAGGTATACACTTTCTTCCTTAGTCTGTCCATGAATTTGCTGTCTTTACCCTTCAGGTAGAGAGCAGCAGAAGGCAATTGTCTGGATGTTTTGTCGGCAGAGACTGCAATAACTTCTGGGTCTGCTGGAGAGTTTTTAAAAAGGAACTGGGTGTCCTGAGGGACCTTATAGAAACGGTCTGGACATTTTGAGGCTGGTGGTTGTGAATCTGGGGACTGAGAAGCAGCTAAGAAAGCATCCTGGAAGGCAGGTAATAAAGGTAGCACAGCAGAAGGAGATGGTTGCTCCATTTGAAGTAGGTCAAAGTACCTTTTCTTGGTGTCAGATACTTCTGATGCCTGCCACTTGAAATGTTCTCTCATGAGGGAGATTGTGCCCCAAAAGTGAATTCTTCCCCTGGGGACTATGGAGTCCTCCCCTCCTCTGGGGTAATGAAATCCTTGGGGGAGTCTATTTCTGATTCATAAGTAATAGATTCCTCTAAAAAAGAGTAGTCTTACTCTGATACCTCTAAAGTGGGCCGAGGAGAGGTAGTAGGTGGCAATTGTTGTGTCTGCAGGGGCTGGAATGCCTTAAAAAGGCTTTGTGAAAATACTTCCCATCCAGGAACTGGTTGAGGCTCAGGATGCTTTAGTTTTTGTTTTCTCTTCAAGGGGGTAGCCGGTGGAGAAAGAATTGGAGTGGACGTCTGTTTGGGTGAAGTGTAGGAGCACAGCCCTCCAACTGAATGAGCCATGGTTCCTCTCCACCATCAGGGCCTGATGGCTGATTAGCCTCAGCGGACATACTTAAAGTTTCCTCCATCCCAGCTTCCATTGAGGTTCCTGTGCCTGGCTTGGAAACAGAGGTCTGAGAAGGTCCCAGGCTTTCATCAGCCTCAAGAATCTCCTCGGACACCTGAGGCGCAGCGTGGGATTCCGGCCTGATTTTCTTGGCCTTCTTCCTCGGCGGCTCATCAGATGGGCCTACTCCACCTTCCATACAGAGCGCAAGTCATCGCAATCTCTGATTTTTTTTTTCCAAATACAGTTTTAATGTGGCCAGATGGCTGCAAAGTGTTTTTGGGACAAAAGATTTGCAGATGGGGCAGGACATATGGTTGTGGGCCTTGCCTAATCAAAATACTCACTTTTTGTGCATCTCCTTGTGAGGAATTTGTCTCCCACAAGCACACTTCCCCTTTCTAGTTGACATGTACGTCTTAGCAGTAATCAAAAGACCAAAAAACCCCCCCAACAGGGCACTTATCTGTATCGGTAGATTGAAGCGGTTGTCTGGTCTGTTGCCGTAGTTTTAACGAGTTGTCTGAAAAATACCGATCTGCTTTCGGAACTGGCAAACAGGAGTCCGACATTCACTGTGGCAGAAAAATTCTGAAGAGGGTATGTGCAGACATCACTTTTATACCCTACATTGGTTTATGACCCTGACAAGGGAAGTCACACGTACCCTCCAGGAGCAAAGACTTTGGTACACTGGCTGGATGGCAGCGCTGCAGGCAGCAGCCTCCCTACTGTAATGAATACTGCAACATGAGAATAGAAGGACGTGCACTAGAAAAAGGTCACGCTGCAGACAGAAAATCTCCCATTCTGAAGCCTGATAACACATGTGACTTCAGTCAACCTACATACAATATGAAACAATTATTTTCACAAATATCTCACAGGCTCAAAGGTGGTTACTAGGCTAGCAGCCCTAGAGCCCTTATAAGCCTAGCCATGTTAATCCTGAGTTGCCTCAATTGTATTTGGTTAGATGGATACGATTTGCAGAGCAAGTCTATGATAAACGCCAACTACTCCTGTCCATGAGGGACATGGGTGCCACCCCTGAGGTGAATTTGAGGTCTCCCATCCATTTGTCTAGGTTGCACTTGAATAGGGTCAGTGAGGAGTTCTTGTGTGCATCTTACACTGTAGTTATAAAAAAAATCTTGTCCATACACATATTTCCCTGTATTTAACCTTTTAATCAGGAGTTTCCAATGCATTGTTTTTGTTGAATTTTGCTATCTATCCTACTTTTAATCAGCATTCTTGTCTCTCTAACTTTGTATTCATTCCTAGACCTAATGCATATAAGTTACTGCCTATTTACTTCGGTTATTTGTTTCCTTTTTTGTTCCTCACTTCTCCACTTTTTTCTGCTTCCTTTTCCCACTGTTCTAGAACCTTTACTGAAAGCTACATAGCACTGTTGTCAGTTTGAAAGCAAATAAGACTTTCACTGCACAGCATACATTAAAGCTCCCCCTAAGTTAAATTTTACTTAGAAATGAACGTTTGTATTTAAGATATAACACTTCTGTTCCACAATTATAGTAATCAATTAGTTATTTTCTCTCTGGTACTTACTGATTTCAGTGATGTTAAAGTATAATTCAGAGTGCAGCTTACATTTTGGTTTTATTGCATCTTTTTCCCTATAACCATATATCCATTTTAAATGCTATCCTTATTAAAAGCTCCCTGTGTTTTTCCCCCTGGAATATCCCCCCCCCTCTTTTTAAACTGAAAATGAGAGGTGAAACAAACAAAAAAGACTTTGCAAGGGAATATTTTCATTAATGTGCCTATTACTGGTTCTTATGCATTTGCTGATTGGCTGCTTGATCCTTCTCTACTTTTTCCTGCCTACAGTTATTTTATTTTTGTCAGTTCACCTTGGGCTTGTCAAGTGTCTTTGTAAGTTTTCAATCCAAGTGGGTAGAAGAGACTCAAAGTAACTCAGGATATAATAACTTCAAATAAAACTTCAATTCTCTGCAGCTTCTTAAAGAAAAGAAACGTTTTGGTTAGTTCATGTTTGCTTTGGAAAGTCATTATCCAAACAGAACCTTGCGTCTTCAACCTTTAAGACTGGTCCTTCCTCCACAAAACAGAATTTCATTATTCGAATGCATATCTGTAGTTTAATCAGTCTAGGTCTTGGCTGCTTTCTCATGTGTCAAATTAGGAATATTTACTCTATATACTTTCCATTGTAAAATAAACTTAAGAAAATCTAGTCCATATGCTGAGCCATTTCTCATAAAAGGCTCAGTAGTCCTTCCCTTTGATTTGTTGTAGTATTACCGTAAACCTCAAAATGCCTCTATGTGACCTATCCTTGAGTTCAGCCACCTTCTGTACCATTTGTTCACATTTTAATAGCTGTTCTTTTATCTCCTTTTTAGTACTCTGTATGCCAGCTCTTTCCTTTGAATGGCTGGTTAAAGCACGCATTTCCTGAAACTTTCTGTTTTTTGTTTCGACATATTCTAACAGGTACCCATGTATCTTAAAAAATCTTAGGATACATTTAGCCAGTCTTACTCTCTGGGGTGACTGGGGTTATTTTTCTCTTCAGCTGCTATTGCCATCTATTTTTCTCACCACTGTTCAAAACTGCCATCATTCCTCTTCACAGTTGCTCTCCCTTTTACTTCACTGTTTCTCTTCTTTCTTGCCCTTTTGGACACCATAAATACTTCAACTACCAACTTAAGTTAACAGTTTACAGTAGTTTGCAAGCTTTTGCCCTTTTTAAATGGCTCACAGCCTAGAGCTCTGTTTTTAACTGCTTCCACTATCATTACCATCTTGGAATTTCCAAGTCTGAGACATTTGTTAAGGCAAACAGTTAAGTGCAAAAACAAAAATTTTTTAAAAAACACGCTAAACATAATGAAAAAAATCTCGAAGCAAGTACTGCACCAACTATTACATAATTTAGCTGAATCTCAGCCAAACTATGGCTCTAGGAAAGGTTGTTTTGCCAAAACAGGATTATTAACAATTTCTGAAACTTACCTGTAGAAATACTAAGAAGGTCATAGTGGTGGTGGTCTTTGATCTACTTAAGACATCTGATGTCTATAATCAAGAATATGTAAAACTAGGTTAGAGGTACTTGGGCTACAGAACAGAACATGACTCGCTTGTTAGTTATCTAAAAGAAAATACATGGTTAAATGGAGATCACAAATGCATTTTGAACTATCATCACAAAGGGGGGCCTTCACAGAAGAAGGCCTTCCAAGGCTCCTCCTTTTTATCAAACAACATGTTAAGTCTGCTTTGATTCACAACACTGACCTGGATTCAGTTTGGTACGTGGGTGACATGGTCCTGCTGTACAACAATGAGTCCTATTCCAATGTAGTACAAACTTACAAACTCCAAGTTGGGTTCCTCAATTGTTACATGGCTAACAAAATCTTACTGGTTATTTAATGCATGAAAGAAAAGTCCATTTTATTATGTTACCATCAACAATGCTCAATGCACTCCTCCAACTGCTGTACACAAATAAAATGTGCTGACAACATTAACTTTTTGGTTGTACTAATGGGCAGCACTTTCCAAACTCTATTAGCAAATTCAGGACGCTGTCTTGTATGTAATCAAATGTTGGGTAGCTTGCACTGGATTAGATACTACCAGCTATGTTGCTAGAAGGTTAAGCCTGTCTCAGCTCTAGTGTTACCAAAACTTTTAGATGGTTCTGTACATATGGACTTACATTAATGTGTGTCAATAAGTTAAAGCTTGTGCATCTATTACACATAAAATATACTCTCTGTCACTATTGTTAGATATATACATCCCATGACATCTTTGGGAGGGGAGGAACATTGTCTTTAGCTTTTTTTATAGATATATATATATATATAAAGTGCAACCTAACAAATGTGGTGTTTGCTGATGCCAGTTAGGACAGTGACCTTATCTCTTAGGACAAAGTTCAGAATGTAGCATACATCTCTTTCTCTGTCTTCTGTACTTGCTTCAACCATGCAAGGCTGAAGCAGTAATATGATGGATACTATTACTTAATCTATTTTTCCATCCAGGTTAAGTTCTACTAAGCACTTCCACCTCTTTTCAGATGTGATCAATAAACTTTGTTTTTAGTTATGTGACTTGCTGAGACCTGTACACTGCACATGCAGGCAAGGAACAAACACCAGATACCCAGGATTACACAGAAAAAACACTTAACAGCTGATAATCATAACTCTGTTTCTTAATTTATATAAAAAAGTAGTTATGTTCTTACCATAACGTTCCCATCTGTGCTGTCGATCTTCATTCATTCTTGATGAAAGGGACTCTGTTCCAATCCTCTGAACCGGCTCAGCTGTTATACAGCTCGTGCCAGCCAAAAAACTCTCAAGCAAAGACTATACCCACAATACCCCTCTCTCCATTATTTCAGATAAAGTTTGCAGCCAAAATATCATGGAGTGATAGGCATACAAGGTAGAAGCCATGTCTAAGGTCAAACCTAAAAGGTTCCCAGAACAAGTGCCAATCCTCCAGGAAATCTGCAGGAGGGCAGGATGTCAAGAATAAATGAAAACTGACAACACAGATGGAATGCTATGGTAAGAACATAACTTCTTTATCTGATGTTGTCAATCTTCATTCATTCTTGACAAATGGGACAGAGTCCCCAGCTACTTTAGATGCTGGGGGGCCTTATGAAAGGATATTCCTGAGAACCATAGAGCCAAAGGATGCTCTTCCCCTGGAGACTACATCCAATGTCTAATGAGTGATCCATGTTGTGGATGCCCATATTTCATCCATGGAAGCCCTAGAGTGGAATGCACTATAACAGGCGCAAGTAACTTGTGGTTGTTATGACTATTAAAGTAATGCAATCTTGGAGCCATTTTGATAAGTTAACTTTTAAGACAGGTTTCCTCAGAGATAAACCTGCAAAGGAAACAAATAACTGGTCTGAATTTCTAGACTCTTTGGTCCTGTCGAGGTAGAAATTAATTGTCTGTGAACATCTAGTAAGTGCAAGCAATATTCGCTTTTATTGGAGAAGTTGGGAAAGAAAATGGGCAAATCAATGTCTGATTAATATTATATTCTGAGACCACCTAAGGAAGAAAGGAAGGGTTGGTTCTTAACGAAACCCTAGCCTTATGAAAAATCAGGTAAGGGTGCTTCACACATAATGCTTGAATTTCAGAAACTCTCCTGGCAGAAGTAATGGCCGCAAAAAAAAGTTTTCCACGATAGAAATTTGAGATGGCAAGTTGCTGCTGGCTGAAAGAGTGGAAGCACCAAAGATTGTAAAACCAGAGTCAAATCCTATGGCGCTATAGGACCCTTGAATAGGGGCTTTAGACGCAATGCACCTTTAAGGAAAGCTTTGCATTAATGGTGGGAAATTAGAGAATGATCACTGCAGCCATTGTGGAAATTAGAAATGTCTGCTAACTGAACTTTAACTGTAGAAGCAGAAACTCCTTGATCAAAGAGGAAAGTTAAAAAATTCTAGAACATTGTCAACAGGAGCCGAAAATGGGTCTAAATCACATGTATGGGTCCAAATTAAAAATCTCTTCCATTTGCTACAGTAATGTTTCCTGGTGGAGGGTTTGTGAGAAGCCAGAAGAAGTTTTTGTACTGGGGAAGCTATATTAGTCTGCTTGGCAACTAACGGAATTGGAGAAACCAAGCTGTCAGCTTGAGACTGTGAAGACTGGGATGCACAAATCCCTGTGGGTGAGACAGCAGGTCTGAAACTGGGACCAGAATCCAGGGGAACCAGACATGTTGGGGCCAGAAGTATGCAATGAGGATTACTTTGTTTCTCAAACTTTGGGCTTTCTTCAAGAACAGAGGAATGAGGGGAAAGGCATTGAGTAGTCCTGAGGGCCAATCACGATGGAGACTGCCTCTCAGGCACTCCATCTGAGGGGGATTAGGAAAAATAGCTGCTGCATTTGTTCACTGGGGAGGCAAAGAGGTCCCAGCAAGGCTGGTCCCATCAATGAAAGATTTCCATTGCCACTTTGGGATTGACAGACCACTTCTCAGGCAGAGAAAGCATCTGCTCAGTTTGACTGCTATCACGTTGAAGCTCCCCAGGATATGTGTCGCAACTAGAAAGTGGTTGGAGGATATTGCCTACTGTCATACTCTGAGAGCTTCCCAACACAGGGGGTATGATCTAGTTCCACCCTGTTTGTTGTTGTACCAGACCACTGACATGTTGTTTGATAGAATCTCAACTGCCCCCCACTAGGAAGGCAGACTGAAAGGCCTGCAATGCTAAGAGCACTGCCCTCAATTCCAGGACACTGATATGTAAATTTGCCTCTTGCGGAGACCAACTGCCTTGGACTGTTCTTCCCAGATAATGCCCCTCCCCAGATGATTTGGGTGGCATCCGTGGTTACTACGGCTTTGGGGTGAGAGGGAGTGAAGGGGCGGCCTAGAAGGGTTTCCTCTGACTTCATCCACCTGGACAGATCCTTCTTGCAACGACTTATTAGAATGGGATAAGTCATGGGATGTGTTAGTATGGACCATTGTGCAGCTAACAGCCACTGAAGTAGCCTCATGTGAAATCTTGCCAAAGGTACTAAGGTTATGGTCGCTGCCACAGAGCCTAAAGCTTGGAGGAAAAGAACAGCTGGAACCTTGTCTTTTGATAGGATGAATGGTACTTGAGACCTTATTTTTTGTAGTCTGTGAAGAGGGAGAGAAGCTACACAAGATACTGCATTGAGACAAGCCCTATAAACTCTAGGTCTTATGTTGGAGTCAGCTGAGAGTTTTCTTTGATGACCGTTATGCCCAAAGAGTCGAAAAGATGCAGGATAAAATGTGTGGCTTGAAGCAGTAGATGCCTGGAGGGGGCGGTGAGGAGCCATTCGCCTAAACAAGGAAACACTGGGAATCCATGTAGTCCCAGGTGAGCTGTGACTGCTGCCATGCATTTGATGAACATCCTGGTGGCTGTGGTGAGACCAAATTGCATCACTCTGAATTGGAAATGACTGGCTCCTAGCCGAAAGCGTTGAAACCTTCTTGAGCATTTGTCCACATCTATGTGGTAATACGTGTCTTGAAGGTCTATAGTGAATATTCAATAGTTTTCCTCTAGGAGGGGAAATATAGACTATATCGTGACCATCTGGAATTTTGTTTGCTGAACAAACTTGTTCAGAAGGTTGAGATCCAGTATGGGTCTCCAGTCCTCTGTCTTTTTTGGCACTAAAAAGAACCTCGAGTAAAATCTGGATCCTAGCTGGTCTGGTGTGACTTCATGGATGACTCTTTTTTTCTAACAGCTTTTGAATCTCCAAGGGTGATTGATCCCTCTCACTGGGTGGAAAGTACAGTTTTGTACCTACCATAAATGTAGATGTTCGAGTGCTAATACAGCAGGACCAGTTTTTGGAAGGCCAATTTCTACTAAAACGTGGGGGCTGAACCTGTAGAAATTCTTTCACCGTTTGCATTTATTTAGCCTTTTCCTCCATTTTCCTTAATACCTCCTCAGCATTAGCAACAAATAGTACATCCTTTTGAAGAGGGGCGTCTAGTAATTTAGCTTTGACATGATCAGGCAAGGTTTGTTCCTTGAGCCAGGCATGCCTACGTATGACTGATCCTGTAACAGCAGCTCTACATGAGGCCTCTAGAGCATCAAAACCACGTTGAAAGGTATGCTTACCCACTTGTTCTGCACTATGCATCAAATCCTGCAACTCCTTCAAGTCTGGTTGTTCAGGTTGTGACATTTTACTTTTCAATTGTGATAATAAAAACTGTTGGTAGTTTAGCATATGAAACTGACAGTTTAAGGCCCTCATGGATAAGGTAGCCAAAGTATATACCTTTTTTCCCCACCTTTCTAAGGATCTGGAATCTCTCTCGGAAGGCAGTGGATTTTTAGCAATGGAGGCCTTAACTCCATTGGGGCCCTGTGAGATGGTTTCTGGGTCAGCAGCATGGCTTTTGTAAAGGAATTGGTGTGAGTCAGGGACCCTATAGTACATGTTAGGCTTAACAGGAGCTGGAGGTAGAGAGTCCGGGTTAAGGCAGGCCTCCGAGTAAACATCATCTAGGATGTCCAAGACAGGAGGTATAGCCAGAGGCCTGTGCTGAGGTAGCAAGAGAAATTCCCTAAGCCTTTTCTTGGAATCTGAATAACCTTGGCCTTCCCAGTGGAAGTGTTCCCTTAAGGTATGCAAAGTTTCCCCAAATTGATTATTTACTGCTTAGCGACTGCATTTTAGCCTGTTTATACAGCTCTGCAATCTATTTAAACTGTTTTTGTGTTGATTAACTGTTTTGCACTTTTAAAAAGTTATTTGTTGCTTAATTTTACCTGTAGGCTAACACACTCAAGTGCGCTAGCCGCTTAAAAGCATTTATAGCATTTACTGTCTGTTTTTCCTCTATTTTCTGCAAAAAAGAAAAAAAAAGAAAAAAAAAATAATCTTGTTTTCCCGCCTTACTGAACTAGAATAGTCCAGTCTTCAGAGTTTGCTGATCTCTGGGCTTTGTCTTGGTTCCTGTGCTATTCCATATCCTTATTTGGATAAAAGGAAGCGTCTTTGTTCACCAGTGGGAGTGGGGAGCACTGAGCAGCCTATTTGTCCCTAGAGGAGTGGTTCCAGCCAGAAACTTGTAGTCTATTGGCCATTTTGGGTCAATTCCTAGCTCTTTTCAGCCCCCTGTAATAAAGCCCGCTTTAGAGCGCTTTTTCACTTGTATTCAACTCAGCACCGCTCCTCGTGGTGTCCTGCAGAGTTCTACAAGCAGCAGAGAGCAAAAGAGTGACTTTTTCCTGATTTAAGTATTTTTCTGGCTTTTTGATTATTTACTGCTTAGCGACTGCATTTTTGCCTGTTTATACAGCTCTGCATTCTATTTAAACTGTTTTTGTGTTGATTAACTGTTTTGCACTTTTAAAAAGTTATTTGTTGCTTAATTTTACCTGTAGGCTAACACACTCAAGTGTGCTAGCCGCTTAAAAGCATTTATAGCATTTACTGTCTGTTTTTCCTCTGTTTCCTGCAAAAAAAAAAAAAAAAATCTTGTTTTTCCGCCTTACTGAACTAGAATAGTCCAGTCCAGAGTTTGCTGATCTCTGGGCTTTGTCTTGGTTCCTGTGCTATTCCATATCCTTATTTGGATAAAAGGAAGCGTCTTTGTTCACCAGTGGGAATGGGGAGCACTGAGCGGCCTATTTGTCCCTAGAGGAGTGGTTCCAGCCAGAAACTTGTAGTCTATTGGCCATTTTGGGTCAATTCCTAGCTCTTTTCAGCCCCCTGTAATAAAGTCCGCTTTAGCACACTTTTTCGCTTGTATTCAACTCAGCACAGCTCCTCGTGGTGTCCTGCAGAGTTCTACAAGCAGCAGAGAGCAAAAGAGTGACTTTTTCCTGATTTAAGTATTTTTTCTGGCTTTTTGATTATTTACAGCTTAGCGACTGCATTTTCGCCTGTTTATACAGCTCTGCATTCTATTTAAACTGTTTTGTGTTGATTAACTGTTTTGCACTTTTAAAAAGTTATTTGTTGCTTAATTTTACCTGTAGGCTAACACACTCAAGCGCTAGCCGTTTAAAAGCATTTATAGCATTTACTGTCTGTTTTTCCTCTGTTTTCTGCAAAAAAAAAAAAAAATCTTGTTTTCCTGCCTTACTGAACTAGAATAGTCCAGTCTTCACAGTTTGCTGATCTCTGGGCTTTGGCTTGGTTCCTGTGCTATTCCATATCCTTATTTGGATAAAGGGAAGCTTCTTTGTTCACCAGTGAGAGTGGGGAGCACTGAGCAGCCTATTTGTCCCTAGAGCAGTGGTTCCAGCCAGAAACTTGTAGTCTATTGGCCATTTTGGGTCAATTCCTAGCTCTTTTCAACCCCCTGCTATAAAGCCCGCTTTAGCGCGCTTTTGCGTGATTTAGCGCGGAGTTGCCCGTAGAGCACCATCGGGCAGCGCCGGTTAAACAAGGTTAAACTATTTCTGGCTCCGTAAAGTCTACTCTTCAATTTTTCCCTTAGAACTTCTCTACTTGCAATCTAAACAGTCTATTCTCTATCTCAAAAGCTCAGCACTTGCTCCTAAAGCATTTTTTATAGGTAAAGTACTTATATACTAAACAAAGTACTACATTAGCCTAGAATCCCCTTGAGTACCCATTTCCCTATAGGTCCCTTCTGACTCAGTTACACAGCAAACTTTTTCACTTTTTCTAGCATGTCGAAGGGTCAGTTGCTAGCGCCTCTCCTGTTCAGCTGGTGAATCTGGACATCTTGAGGCAATGTTACAATTGCCTCATGTACACAGACAACCCACTCCTTCTCCCACAAAACACAAATACATGTGAGAGATGCAACTATATAGCCAAACTGGAGGCTGAGCTCTCTCAACTCAGGACTGGCAAGACCAGACAAGAGGAGAAGGAAACCACGCACACCACAAACCCAGTTTCACATAGAACTATCACAACTGCAAAACAAACACATAAACACACAAAGACATACTGGAGGCACTGATCAAAATCTACCAAAACTACAGAGGCCTCCAAAGCAGACACCCAAGCAACTGCCACCTCAAGACATAAGACATGCAACACATAGTTCTCAAAGTCAGTGTGCTAAACAGTCACAGCCCTTAAGGCCAAACACAATGCCAGACACACTTGTTATAGGTGACTCCATAGTCAGACACACTGACGTCCCACTCACCAGACTGAACAAGGAAAAGATCACAGTAAGCTGCCTGTCAGGCGCTAGAATCCGCCACATAACACAAGCACTCAGGTCACTCCACAGCAAGTACAAGTATGACTCAGTCATTGTCCATGCCGGTGTGAACGACCTGAGACATACCTCTCTGGACTACATGAAGAGAGACATAGAGGAGCTCTCAGATTATGTAGCCCAGGCCGGTATGACCCTGACCCTGAGCAGTATCCTACCCTCACCAAGAATGATGCCACAATACAGAGACAAAATGATCAGCTTTAATAATTGGCTTAATTACTGGTGTCATTCTAAGGGGATCCAATGTCTGTCTGCCTGAGATGACATGCTTGACAAGCCACGCTGCTTCAAGGGACGGCTTGCACCTGTCACCCTGGGCTTCGGATATTGGCAAAGGCTCTTGCCACCCCATAGTGCCTTTTTAGGCAAGGCTCAAATGATAAACCTACCGCCCTAGAAAACAAAAATGGAGAAAACTAAAGGTAATACTGCTCAATGCCAGAAGTCTAAACCTCAAGATGCACGCCTCAAGCCCTCCTCAGTATGGAGAACATCGATGTCTGTGCTGTGACTGAAACCTGGTTCAAGGCTCCTGAGAGCACCCCAGCACTATCAGGTTATACCTCATATCATGCGTTCCGGCCCCAAAATCCGGACCGAACCACAAAAGGAGGGGGAGTATCCATATTCATAAAGGATACCCACACCTCCAGGTTAGTGGCAAAGCATGAAGCATCGAAGACCATCCAGGTGCAATTAACCATAGGTAAAACTGCCCTACAGTTTGTAGCATGCTACAGACCACCTTCTCAAACTCAGGAAACCCACACAGCCTTCCTGAAGACACTGGAGAGTATGAATGTCTCTCCAAACACCATCATATTGGGTGACTTCAACTACCCAAACATAGACTGGGAACATTACTCAAGCCCCAACACCCTAGCCCAAAGGTTCCTGGAGTTCATAAACGCAAATGCTATGGAACAACTAGTCACCATCCCCACAAGAGGAGAAAGTATACTAGACCTGATCATCACAAACATGGGAACAAAATGCTCCACACCGGAAGTATATCCCTCATTGGTGAGATCAGACCATAAATTAATCTCATTGGAGATCCACATCCCACCCCCAGCAAAAAAGACCACAGTGAAGAACTTCTCAAAAGCAAACTTCACACTTCTTAAGACTGGAGTGGTATCCTTCAAGGCCCCCGAGCCAGTGGAAACCACAACCCACGTTGCTGAAACCCTTACAAATGCCTTCTACGAGCACCTCCAGGAATGTATGGATCAAGCAATCCCTAATAAAATCAAGACCCTTTCCATCAAAGGCAGGCGCCCGGTCTGGTGGACCCCAGCCATAAACAAACTCTACAACAAGAGGAGAAAGCTACTACATGACAGAGCAAAATCCCTAAAAGGGAAGGCATCTCTGATCAATACTAGCAAAAAACTACGATCACTCATAAAATCATCCAAGGCCAACTTTGAGAGAAAAATCGCTGATGACACAAAAGACAATCATAAGGCCTTCTTTAGCTATGTTAGAAACCTGGGTGGAAACTCCCAGATATGCTCAGAATTAGTCCAAAATGATAAAAAAATCACTGAACCCACAGACATTGCCAACATACTGGCAGACAGGTTCAGTGCAAATTTCTCCCCTCCCTCCTCCCCAAAAGGAGAAATATCTATCCCACCCGAGTCTAGCCTCCCAAACATCTCAGATGCCCAGGTGAGAGCTGCTCTCTAAAGCAAAAAACACAGCATCAATGGGACCGGACGGTGTCCCCGGCTGTATGCTACACGAACTCAATGAGGAACTAAACCCACACATAAGGCTGCTGTTTAATCTTAGCCTTACTACAGGATACGTACCCAAAGAATGGCGTACGGCAACTGTGGTCCCACTCCACAAAGGCGGTGCTTCACGGACCCTGGAAATTACCGCCCATAAGCTTGACGAGCCTTGTCTGCAAAGCTATGGAGAGGATCATAATGGAACTCATAAATAAAGACATTGGGGACCTACAGACACTGGATCCTACCCAATTTGGCTTTGTCAAGGGCAGATCCTGCCTCTTGAACTTGGTCGACTTTTTCAAAACAGTCACTAAGGCCATTGATGAGGGTAAGGCAGTTCACACAGCCTACCTTGACCTAGCAAAAGCGTTCGACACAATACCCCACTCGGGCATCATAGAAAAGCTCACCAGCTTAGATGTAAACCCATATGTCACAAGATGGGTTGCAAACTGGCTCAAGGACAGAACACACAGGGTTAGAGTTGCTGGTGCCATGTCAGACTCTAAGCCAGTCACGAGCGGTGTCCCACAGGGTTCAGTCCTGGGCCCCTCTTGTTCGGCATTTATTTTTCTGAAGTGCAGGCAAACATAGGGGGATTGTGGCTGACAAAATTTGCAGATGACTGCAAACTGGGCACCATAATTGACACTCCATCAGACAAGACATCCTCCAGAGAGGTCTCATAGAAATGGATAACTGGTGCCAGAGCCATGGCCTTAAGCTAAATGCCAAAAAATGTATAGTCATACCCTTTGGGAAAAACAAGGTAACCCCTAATTACCACATAGGTGGTAATCTATCAGGGACCTGGGGACCCAAGTTGACAGTAACCTCTCTTTTGACACTCACATTGCCAAAGTGGTTAGGAAGACCTTCTACATTGCCCACCTGATCATGAAGGGATTCACATCCAGATCAGGAGAGGTCATTGTACCCCTGTACTCTTCACTTATCAGACCAATGATTGAGTACAACGCCCCATTCAGAATGTACCTTACCCGACACCTGCAGCAGTTGGAAAGACCCCAAAAGTTCCTCACCAAAAGGATAAAGGGGCTCAAACATATGTCATATGATGCCCGACTGAAGAAACTCCAGCTCTATTCAGTCGCATACCGTCTGCTCAGAGGTGATCTGTGCCTGACATACAAGGCCATGTCCAACCCGAATTAATGGACATGCTCCACCTCAAAAAATCCAAATCCACCAGAGCCACGAGAGCAAGAGACTTAAACCTCAACACGGATATAAATAGGACATGCTGGAGGGACAGATTCATCACCCAGAGACTCCCTACACTATGGAACAGAATCCCAGTCCATGTGAGGCAGAGCCCCTCACTGACTCTGTTCAAGAGAAATCTTGACGAGTGGATGGGAGATCGTAGGTTTACCCCGGGAATCATCTCTGTGTCACTGCTTGACAGAGGCACAGCAAACTAATGGGTATAGTATTCTCATCCTAAGGGGTGGTGAAAGCCACACACACTCTGGCTAGGCTTATAAATGCCCTAGGGCAGATAGCCTAGTATGAACCTATGAACCTATGAAATGAGTAATCCTCTGGGGGGGATACAGAGGGAATGGACTCCTCTGCATCAGAGTCTTCAAAACGGGGAGTAAGAATGTTCCTGATCATCAGAGTGCTCTGAAATAATGGAGCCCTGATCAGAGGAGGGGGATTCTTCCTCCACTCTGGGCCTTTTGTCCAGGGGGGGGTTGAGAACCCCTGATAAGAGTAATTAAATCCTCAGCCATTTTAAGCATCTGTTTTTTAGGCATGGGGCCTGGAGATGGGCCCTGTGTAGCTTGTCTCTTAGAATGCATGGCTGCTTTAGACTTAGTGAAAGCCTTGATGGAAAAAGAAGAGGAAGGTCTGAAGACACCTTGAGAGGAGGTAGACCTGTCCACATTTTGAGATTCAACGCCAAGAGTGGCTTCGGTATCTGTAGTCGGGGTGTGGGCCAAGGAGCCTGCGACCTCGGGCACAGGAGACACCGCCAATGAAGTGTCGTCGGTAGTCAGGGGCTGCGTATGCGCCTTGCTGAGTACCGGACCACGTGTAGTCGGCTTTGGCGTGCTGTCGGTAGAGGCCGCGGACCTCGTGTATCGGTCCTTATCTTTGCGCTTTTTAGACAAAACTGGAGTCGGAGTATCCGACGACATAATATAGCTAAATGTTTTGCCAAAATAATGCTGGGCGAACTCCGCCCGAAGCTTAATGGTGCGTTTGTTGAATGTAGCACAAAAGCGACAGACCGAGACGTCGTGGTCTGGGCCTAAACAAGGAATACAGAGGGAATGGAAATCCTTCTGCGGTATTTGCTTCCCACATGAAATACAATTATTAACTTTGTCTGACATCGGTCTGAGGCAAGAAAAGTTTCCCCAACGGGGTACTTAGCTTTCAAGAAGACTTTGGTTTCAAAATGTTCGTAATTTCAGGAGCTGGCCGACCGGCACTTGCGAACTGCTTCTGCTTCGGGCACCGCGCGGCAAGAAAGACTGAAGAAAATGGTGTCGGCTGGTTCCTTTATACCCCTGTCGCACTGACGTCAGGGAAGAAGTGACGACAACCGACGCCGAACCTAGACTTTGGAATTCGGCCGACCGAGGACCCGCCTGACGGCAGGAGAACCCATCTGTTATGACTGCAGCTGTATGCACGATGAACATCCTGGACTGCAGCAGGGTGAACACTCGAACATCTACATTTATGGTAGGCACAAAACTGTACTATTTTCATTGTGTTACTCTGCTGCAGTCATCACACTTGGGTTGAATCCCAAAGCTAAGGTAGGGGGGAGGTATCATAGAGGGTTAGTGGAGGCTATAAGGCCCTGCAGAACTGCAGTGGCGAAGCCCGCCCTGGTCTTAGAGTAAAGAGGTACGTGATAGTGTTTGGTAAAGGTGTGGACTGAACTCCAAGTTGCACCTTCTAAAATCTCCTTGGTTGGTACCCCCCTGAGAAAGGCTGCAGAGGTAGCTGTAGCCCTGGTAGAGTGGGACCTAATAGTAGCAGGAACTGGTTTCACATGATGGGTATAGCAGAAACGTATGCAATGACCTATCCATTTAGAAATGGTTTGCTTTGATATAGCCTTCCCTTGAGAAGCTGTAGCATAGGATACAAAGAGCTGGTCAGATTTTCTGAAAGCTTTAGTTTTGTCCAAGTAGTAACGAAGTTGCCTGTGAATGTCCAAGGAGTGCAGGAGTCTCTCACCTTTGTTCTATGGATTTGGGAAGAAGGTGGGTAAGTGGATGGTTTGATTTAAAGCCACACTGGAAACCACCTTAGGCATAAAGGAAGGATTAGTTCGTAGAGAAACTCTGTCTTGATGAAAAATGAGGAAAGGTTCCACTGCCATTAGTGCCTGTAGCTCTGAGACTCTTCTAGCTGAAGTTATTGCTAGGAGCAGGGCAGTCTTCCATGATAGGAACTGAAGATCTGCAGAGAAAGCTGGTTCAAAGGGAAGTAGCGTGTCCCATGTTGGTGTAGGTGCTCTCCTGGGCGGTCTAATGTTATTTGGCCCTCTGAGGAACTGCCTTAGAAGAGGTTGTGAAAATAAAGGTGGATCCGTGTTGTAATGAGCTGAAATACTGAAGCATGGATTTTAATGGAGGAAAAAGAAAGTCCTTTGTGCAACATCTCAGCTAAATACTGTAGAATGTGAGGTGTGTGAGGCTGAATTGTGTCTTGGCCTTTAGCTTGGTTCCAGGCACAAAACCTTTTCCATTTGTCTGAATAAGCCTTCCTGGTGCTTGGCCTCCTGGCTTCCAGAATAACATCCAGAACTGCTTGTGAAAGAGGAGCTGGTTGGATGTTTAGTTGATTTGCCATGCAGCCAGATTTAAAGTTTTGAGCTGGCTGTGAAGAATCTGATTGTTTTGTTGTGTGAGTAAATGGGGGATTTGAGGCAATATCCATGGTGGGCTGTGAGCCATATTTCTCAATAGCTGGTACCAGTGCTGGCGTGGCCAGTCTGGGGCTATGAGAATCAATCGTGGTCTCTCCTTTTTGACTTTCAGAAGAACATTTGTGAGGAGAGGCAATGGAGGGAAGACATATACTGTCATGTTTTTCCAACTGAAAGAGAGTGCGTCCACTTTCCAAGCTTGTTGGTGAAATGTCCTTGTACAAAATTTTGTTAGTTGATAGTTTTGAGGACTGGCAAACAGGTCTATGTCTGGAAGGCCCCATTTTTGAGTTATCATTGCAAATATCTGTGGATCTAGTTTCCACTCGTGTGGATCCTTGATGTTTCTGCTGAGGTCGTCTGCCAATGTGTTCTTCTGTCCTGGCAGGAATTGAGCTTGCAACTGAACTTGGTAAGCCAGAGCTGTGTTCCATAAGATCATTGCTTGCCTGCACAGAGGGTAGGAATGTGTACCCCCTTGTTTGTTTATGTACCACATTACTGTGGTGTTGTCCGTCTTTATTGCAAGTTGTCCTGATTGTAATAGATCCTTGAAGGCTGCCAGAGCTTTCTGTACAGCTAGCATCTCTTTTTGATTTATGTGCAGATTTCTTTGATCTGCAGTCCACAGGCCTTGAATGCATTGTCCTGCCATGTGTGCCCCCCAGGCGTAGTCTGAAGCATCTGTTTTGATAGTTTGCCTGGCTGGGGGCAAGGTGAAAGTCTGACCCTTGTTGAGGTGACATGCCTGTGACCACCATAGAAATTCTTGTTGTAGGCAGGGAATGAGAGATATCATTGTGTCCAAGCTGTGGCTGTGTTGAGACCATACGCATTTTAGGTACCACTGTAATTTCCTCATATGCAGCTTTGCAAATGGTATTATTAGTATGCAAGATGCCATGAAGCCCAAGACCTGCAGAATTTTTCTTGCAGTTAATTGGGTCTTTGTTGCCATTGTCTTGAAATATTGAGCCAGTTGTAGTTGCTTGTCTGGCGTAAGATAAGCCTTCTGGGCCGTTATATTCAAGCTGGCACCCAGGAATGTCATTTTTTGTGAGAGTACTAGTTTTGACTTCTTTTCGTTTACTGTGTACCCCAGGCAATTTAGTAGATGCTTTACAAAGGCCAGATGATGTAAGAGAATGTCTTTGCTTTCTGCTTGTATGAGGCAGTTGTCCAGGTATGGATATATTTGAATTCCTCTTTGTCTGCAGTATGCAATTACTGGTGCCAGGCATTTTGTGAAGACTCTGGGCACAGTAGATAAGCTAAAGAGCAGTGCAGAGAATTGGTAATGGGTTGAACCTGCAAAGAAACGGAGATATCTTCTGCAACTTTGTCTGCTAGGGACATGCAGGTATGCCTCCTTGAGGTCCAACGTTACTAACCATGCTTCCTTCCCCAACATGGGAAGTAGCTGCTGTAGTGTTAGCATCTTGAATTTGGGTACTTGTAAATAAGTGTTTAGAATTGAAAGGTCCAGAATTGGTCTCCAGGCATTGTCCTTTCTGGGCACTAGAAAGAGTCTTGAGTAAAATCCTTGGCCTTGCTCTCAAGTAGGTACCAGTTGAATGGCTCATGTCCATGAGAGCTGCAATTTGCTTTTGTGCCTCTGCCCATTGATTTTGTGGCAGGTTTGGCATTCCTCTTTTCACTGGCAAGGTGTGAAAATGGAATCTGTATCCTCGTAAAATTATGTCTAGGACCCATTTGTCCTTTGTGACAATGTGCCAGTTGTCTGCAAAAAGTGCGAGTTTTCCCCCCAAGGGGACTGCCAAGAGAGTATTGCTTGGCCAGATGAGGTGCAAGTCATTGAGTTTGCCTCCTGTTGGATTGAGACCTGTTTTCTCCTCCCTTCTGTGTTGTAGTGCCCCATTGACGAGGTTTATACTGGGCTTGTGGTTGTCCTCTGCCCCTTGGGCGTCTGTATTTACCCCTCTGTGGTCTGTCAGTAGCTGGAAAGGACCACTTTTTTGTTGGCCAGTTTCTGCTGAAGCGATTTTGCCTTATCCTCCATTTTCTTTAAAACTTCTTCTGCTTTAACTCCAAAAAGAACATCCTGCTGTAAGGGAGCATCTAGTAGTTTTACTTTAACATGATCAGGCAGTGTTTGTTCCTTTAACCAAGCATGCCTACGTATAACAGACCCAGTGACAGCTGCTCTGCAGGAGGCCTCCAAAGAATCAAACCCACATTGTAAGGAATGTTTGCCCACCTGCTCAGTGGCGTGCAGCAGATCCTGTACTTCTTTCAATTCAGATTGTTGAGGGAGAGTGGTTATTCTTTGCTTTAACTGAGAGATTAGGAATTGCTGATACTTAAGCATGTGAAACTGACAATTCAGTGCCCTCATAGCTAGTGTGGCTGAGGTGTAAACCTTTTTCCCCCACCTGTCTAGTGCTCTGGAATCCCTCTCAGAAGGTACTGGGTTTTTAGTCATAGAAGCCTTAGTCCCCTTGGGACCCTGGGTGATAGTCTCTGGGTCAGCTACAGGGCTTTTGTAAAGAAATTTGTGGGAATCAGGCACTCTATAGTATCTGTCAAGCTTAGCCAGAGCAGGAGGTAGAGAGTCTGGGTTCAAACTGGATTCTAAATAGACATCATCCACAATGTCCAAAACTGGTGGGATGGCAAGTGGTCTGTGTTGGGGGAGTAAAAGAAACTCTCTGAGCCTTTTCTTCGAGTCAGAGTAGTCCTGACCTTCCCAGTGAAAATGTTCCCTCATACTGTGTAAAGTTTCCCCAAAGGAGTGGTCTTCAGGAGGAGAAGCTGAGGGAATAGAGTCCTCAGCATCAGAATCTTCATAAGGAGAGAAGGAATAATCTTGGTCCTCAGAGGAGTCTGAAGAAATGGACACTTGTTCAGAGGATGCATAATCTTCCTCTTGTCTAGGCCTTTTGTCAGGAGGGGGCTGGGAACCCCTGATTAAATAAATCAAATCTTCAGCCATTTTGAGCATCTGTTTCTTAGGCATGGCGCCTTGAACAGGGGACTGAAGTGCAATCCTTTTAGATTTAGTAGGAGTCTTCAACTTAGAAAATGGTTTAATGGTGAGAGTCGTCGGTCTGAAAACGCCTTCAGAAACCGACGGCGTTTTGGTAGCACCAACGTCTTTTGTAGCAATGTCATCGGAAGGGCCTGAACTAAATGGTTGCGTCGGCCTGGTGCATTCCGCCAAAATTTCTGTAGCGGTCTCGGGTTCCAGATCTGCGGTAGTCAGGGGCTGCGTCGGAGCCTCACTGAGGACCGGAGACCGGATCAGTTGAGGCCTCGGAATCTGGCTTAGGCCTGGGCTGTCTGTCCTTATCCTTGCGTTTTTTGTGCATGCCGGTAGTCGGTTGCTCCGATGGCATGGTGTAGTTAAATATCCTACCAAAGTAGTGTCGTGCAAAATCAAAGCGTCTTTTAATAGTACGCTTACTAAACCTAGCACAGAACCGACAAGCAGTGACGTCGTGGTCTGGGCCTAGGCAAGGTATGCAATAAGAATGAAAATCCTTATGAGGTATTTGCTTCCCACAAGAAATACAATTGTTAACTTTTTCTGACATCGGACTGAGGCAAGAAAAGTTTCCCCAATGGGGTATTTAGCTTTATAGAAGACTTTGGTCTGAAATTCAAATTCGAATTCGAAAATCTCAGGAGTTGGCCGACCGGCACTTGCGAACTGCTTCTGCTTCGGGCACCGCGCAGCAAGAAATACTGAAGAAAATGGCGTCGGTTGCATTATATATACCCCTGGTGCACTGACGTCAGGGAAGAGGCGACAACAACCGACGCCAGACCAAGACTTTGCAATTCCGGCCGACTGCGGGACCGCCTGACGACAGGATAACCCAAGTGTGATGACTGCAGCAGGGTAACACGATGAATATTTTTAAAATTAACATATCCAGAAGCCTTTTTTAGGAAAGCAAGTTAGTTGAGAAGCAAAAGATAATACTGTGTGTTTATGTATACATATGCATGTATACGTGTGTGTGTGTGTGTGTGTGTGTGTATATATATATACATATATACATATCTATACATAAATATATACACACATATATATATATATATATATATATACATATATCTACACACACACACACACACACACACACACACACATATATATAAGTACAGAAATCTCGAACAGCTAATGATCGATCCCAAAAGAGCAAAAGTCAAAACACTTATGTTTTCTGCAAGGGGGCAAGTTCCCTACACCACTACAGACCCCCTGCTAATTACATATACCAACTCTGACAGCACTCTACAGTGTGGAAAGGGCAAATTTCCTGATGCCCACTGTGCACAATGTTGCACAGATTTAACACTGGCAGAAATGATCAAATGAATTTTGAACATTTCTGGCAAGGTTAAACACGTTTCAGATTACTATGTTCAAAAAAATATATATACATACACACACACCCACACATACGTACGCACATATCGATAGACACATAAAGATGTATATGCACCCTCTAACCCCATGTCGCACATGGGGCAATATATCGCATACATACTCACAAATCAGTACTGCAGTGAGTTAGGTTCTGATAATTAACAAAACATTTGACTTTTCAAAGGAAAATATCCTGCCAAATTTCTCTGTATCATTAAAATGAGATTTTATTTCTTTATGGACTTGAACCTTCAGTAACAAATTTTCAATTAATCAAAACAAGTCCAGTGTTACTCTACTGCCTCCCCACAAAGGCTAGCTAAAACCCTTATACTCACTGATTTCCCACTCACATGAAATTCTAAAGATCACCCAGCAAAGGGACCTAGGCTTCATTCTTGACCCCACCTTACCACTAAAAATCCATACAGAAAAAGTATTAAGCAGGACCTTATCTCAATTAAAGTTAAGGGAAAAACAACTCCAGTGTTCCTCTATTGCCTCCCACAAAGGCTAGCTGAAACCCAGCCCTTACACTCCAAGATTCCCATAATTAAATTCTAAAAGTCACACAAGCAAATGTACCCAATGTTCCAGTCTTGGCCCTACTTTATCACTTAAAACCCATACATACATAAAAAGTAGTAAGCAGGACCTTATTTCAGGTAAGGTTAAGTAATAGACTTTCACATCTACTCTCCCTTTTAGCATGTCAGGCCACGTCAAAAAATGAGCTCATACCTAAGCTTGGGGTATGGGCTACCAATCTCTGCACTACAATCCACGGTAACTCACAGCTCTTATTTGTTTCTTTTGTTGGCCAGGGTAGTCTGACTGCACTATGGCAGCTCATTTTCAGTGGAGGCCTAGGGAGGAAAAACTCCAGTAACAAAATAAGCAATTTTAAATAAGAAAGAAAAATGAAAAGCTTAAAAGTTACAATATGGTTGTGAAATAACTGAAAGGCAGCTATACTAGAAAACGTTTGCAATCAGTAAAATTATAGTCATTATGTATTAATACAAGATGATATTGCATTGATAGGGAAGTTTAAAATATCAAACTACAAGACTGAAAATAAAATTTGTCAATCTGCACTTCTTGCTGCTCAAAAGGATCCACTAGGGAACAGCAAAGCTACTCTGCTGCTAAATACACTAATTTACAAAACTATTCAAATTCAGTACCTCCCACCCTTCAGTGGCAAATGATTACAGGAACCTCTTATTCCCTCAAAAAAAAAAAAAAAAAACAGTGAACCATCCATGGTAAGCAGATATCCCTTAAACATACAACAGGGGAAAAGGGCCTCTTCCAAAAAATGATTCTACTATTTGGAAAGAATCACCAAATGAAATAAGCAACAGCTATGTGAAACTGGCAATTTAAAGCCCTGATGCAAGAGTTGCAGAAGTATATACCTTCTTGCCCCATCTGTCCAAAGCCCTTGAATTCCTGTATGAAGGGGTAGTATTTTTGGCTATAGTAGCCTTAATACCTTTAGGTCCCTTGGAAATTTGTGAGAGTCAGGTACCGTGTAGTACCTGTCAGGCTTTCTAGGAGCTGGTGGTAATGTATCAGGAGTAAGACTGGATTCCGTGAAAACATCATCTACAATATCCAGGACAGGAGGTATATCTAGAGGCCTGTGCTAAGACAAGTCTAAAAGTTCTCTGAGTCTCTTTTTGGACTGTGGGTAGTCCTGTCATTCCCAGCAGAAATGCTCTCTAAAGATGTGCAAGGTTTCACCAAAAGAAAAGTCCTCTGGAGGGGAGGCACAGGGAATGGAATCCTCTGCATATGAATTCTCATAGGTAGATAAGGGTATGTCCTGGTAATCAGAGGGATCAGAGTCATTGGACTCATGGTCTGTTGAATCAGAAGGGAAATCATATCTTTGTCTTTCAGAGGGGGAAGGCTGGCTTCCTCTAATTAGAGTTATAAGGTCTTCAGCCATTCTAAGCATTTGTTTCTGTGGCACGAGAGCTTGAGCAGGCGCTTTGGTCATCAGTTTTCTAGGCACAGTGCGAACTCTGAGCCTGAAAAACTCGGTTGTTTTAGTCTGAAACGAAGTAGTCGGTTTAATACGAACATTGGAAGGTCAGAATACACCCTCAGAAGCCGGTGGCTGCACAGCGGTTCCAGACCCATCCAAGGTAGAGATATCTGCAGGTTCCATAATCGAAGAAGCATCCGGACGCCAAATGGGTCTCAGCAGAGGCCTGTAGAAGCGGGTATCAGGGGCTGCGAATGTGCCTCACTGAGTACCGGTGGACTGACAACTAGCTTAACGGAAGCGTCATTGGCAGTTTTGGACCTATGCGGTCTGTCTCTGTCTTTATCCTTACGTTTTTTCGGAAGATCGGTAGTTGGATGGCTTATCGAAGCCATTTTGGAATACGGAGAACAAGAACAAAAGAATTTAGCAACAAAGATAGCCTGATGATGAATAGTTTGGGCGTTAAACAAGGCACAAAACCGACAGCGAGGGACGTCGTGGTCTGGGCCTAAGCAGGTGATGCAGTAAGAATGAAAATCTCTGTGAAGTATTTGCTTTCCACAGGCAAGACAATTGTTAACTTTTTCTGATATCAGTTAGAGTAAGAAAAAAGAATTCCCAACGGGGTACTTACCTTTAAAAGACTTCACGTTTGAAACTCGAAAAACGAAAATTTCAGGTAGCGGCCGACCAGCACTTGCGAACTGCTTCTGTTTCGGGCTCCCGTGCGGCAAGAAAAGCTCATGTAATGGCGTTGGCTGCAAGTTTTATACCCCTGATGTTATGGAAGAGGCGACAGCATCCCACGCAGAAATCCCAATATGCTGGTATTCAGGCCGACTGAGGGCTACCTACAGGTAGATAACCCAAGTGTGATGACTGCAACAGTGAAACCTGAAGAACATCAGCAAAACTCAGAAGGGCTTTAATGTAAAAGAGCACTTAACTCCAAGAAAAAATAAATGCTGGTGCTTCCAAGACAATTTCTAGAACTCATTTAACTTTTAACTACTTTCTATATGCATACACATCTATGCATGCATTGTGGATACGTTGATAAAATACCAACTTCACACTGTATCAAGTGTATGCAACCTATATACCCTATACTCATATGTAAATAAATAATGTATTATTCTCGTACTTCTAATTGTTAATCAAATGTCTATATCAAGTGTTCAAGACCGTTACTGTAATTATGATGCGACAGTTATTTGTAAATAAGTTGTGCTAACATTTCTTTTTTGCCATATGCTCTTTTTGCAATAGTAGTACAGTTTGTAGCTGTTTTTCCTCTAAGGAAAAGCTTGGGTCATCATTAAAGGGTCAAACAACTGGAGAAGAAAGACAAGAAAAAAGTTGTTCCTCCCTCTTTGGTCTAGATTTACTCTTTTCTGCTGCACTTTGGCATATTTTCTTGGCAACACCATTCCATGAGGGTGTGAGTTATGCCAGTGCAAGTACACCTATCTCTTGAGGCTGTTAGTTTGTCCCAACCACTAAGGAATAACCTTTCCTGCAAATCAATAAAAGCAATGAATATCTAACACCGAGTGCTACCAGAAAATATACCTATAGACTTGCCCAGCATAGAGATAATTCTAACAGCAGTTGCTTGATGGAGAAGTCATCAAGAGACAGATGTCTGGTAAACAGGAGTATCTGAAACTCATCAGGGAGGGCTCCTTTGCAGATCAACTGACACAGTAAAAATATATCTGTTTATCAGGGATTTTCCTTGGTGGATCTATGGTTAGGAAGAATCTCAAGAAGTAAAAAACTCGAAGAGTATTAAAGTAACAATCAGCCAGGAAGTAAACTCTCAAGAGTACTAGCCTATGAAACACTGACTCAACTCCTGAAGTCGTGGTCAAGTAATGCCCAATCAAGTCATGAAATGATGACTAACTGCTGCAGGAATGTCCAGAAAATGGAGACATTTCTGAAGCAAGAAACAGGAGCAGCACTCCTTTTGGAGAATGACCTTTGACAACAGGATTTGACAAATGAGCAGTTGGCCACCGGATGGCGAAAGGCACATACTACTTTCACCCAAACACACACATACACACACTTTTTAGTTACCTTTTTTTCTTTAACTTCACAAGCTCACCTTATATAGATGCAAAACTATTTCTGCAACAATCATACAAATCTTACTGATTGCAGAGTTCTTGTACAGCTGCCTTTCAGTTTTAAGAGCTTGCTTTAAACATGAAAAGGCTTGGTCATACTGCTGACCCACTACCAGTATACCACATTTCTCATTTTACTTTGTTTTCAAGCTATTGCTAATAAGAATAACAATAATAATAAAAACATAATTCACCAAGTATACCATGGTGCAATTGGAATTAAAAACAACCATTGCAAAGAGACGAGAGTCATGATGGCATTTATTCCCTGCTGGCAAACCTATTTGGTCCAGAGCCCAAATAAATCGCATTACAACTCATATGTACTGTACATCACTGCTACTAAAGCTGCAGCAAGAAGAAAACCTACAAAACAGATGATTCATGTACTATGCACAATGGTGTGTGTGTGTATATGAACGTCCCTGTTGTAATTTATTCAGTGATGCATACTGTGTTTTTCCCCAATTATTCATTCATTTATTAACCAATACCTGCATTAGCCTAGTTAAGAGTTGCAAAGGTTCCTCAGTCTGCCCTGGTAAGCAACAGACAGAAGTCAAAGAACCACTCCTGTGAGAGAGAGACCACACAGACACACACACACACACACACACACACACACACACACACACACACACACACACACACACACACAGACACATACACACACACACACACACACACACACACACACACACACACACACACACACAAATTCATCAGCTTCCTTCGAGACATGAGAGGAAACAGTCCACATAAAAAGCACTTAGCCAAGAAACAGTGAATCAAGAATTCTGAATCAGAAGCACTTACCACCACATCACGGTACCAATGAAAATGTCAACAATGCATACTAAAAAGTTTACTACGTTTCCACAATCATCATAAAATAATTCTACATAAATAAATAAGTGAAATATGTATTTAGAATAATTTGAATATGGTAGAACAGGGATTACCACTGAACACTAAGGAAAAGATAACTAGGGCGGGTACTTTGTGCTCACACAAAATTCCATGTTGCAGACATCACACACAGAAAGTTCTATGCAGTAGAAAATAGGACAATACCAAGTAGTTACACAGGGAACTCCCACAACTAGCTCCATAACCTAGCAGAGGGACACAAATGAAAATGTACACAGGAGACATGCAACTATACTGTACCCTAAACAAAAAGGAGCACCAAGCATAAAACATGCATACCTTCCTAAAACCAATCTAGCAAGGAAACCAGATAGAATTTTAAATTTTTGCTGGGTCTGTTTCAAACATGCATTTCTAAAAAAGTG
Organism: Protopterus annectens; assembly: GCF_019279795.1. Classification (NCBI taxonomy): domain Eukaryota; kingdom Metazoa; phylum Chordata; order Ceratodontiformes; family Protopteridae; genus Protopterus; species Protopterus annectens. The sequence continues at coordinate 1,934,762,499 of NC_056731.1, forward strand.
TTTTAGCAGCATAAATTTTTATGCAGGCTCACCATCATCTGGTCATAAAATAACTACATAATTTATTCATAATTACTTTTACATCCTCCCCCAAAAAAAAGCATCTAATATAGTCACATCAGTTTATCTTAATGCTGGTACCTTGCAAAAAAGTAAAGGCACCAAACAACGAAATAACCAGGACAGAAACTAACAAACATCTTATTAAAACTGTAACATATATGAACATCAAATTAAACTGAGGTGACCGGAACCACAAGGAGAATATGAACTGTTTATTCGCAAGTTACACACTTTCAGAGTTACACTACTTCCTCAGGCTTGTAAAACAGAAGTGTATAACTTGCGAATAAACAATTCATATTCTCCTTGTGGTTCCAGTCACCTCAGTTTGATTTTTACGTTTTTGTGGTTGCAAAGGATTTACTGAAATAAACTTTCAGAGGCTGCCTGGCACCGTCCCCTTTCCTGTCACTCATCTCTCATTCTTCACTTCTTTGTATACCTTGCTGAGCTGAGGTAAAAGAAAGGTAAAGGAGACAAGATCACTGGAAAATGGGTCTTCTTCTTGCTGATCTATTGTTACGGTGCAATTTGTCATGTGCTTATCTAAAAAAAAAAAAAAAAAAAAAAAAAAGGTCCATTTCTGGTAACCTTTAGGACAGAATCCACAACTAATCCTCCTGGGTGGCCATCATGATGCGAATATACTACGGACACCAGCAGCCACAAAAGAAGACTAGTAAATATTGTCCATCTTGTCTTGCAATTTATTTTTTTAATGTAAGACAGTAGTTTAGCATCAGTAGTATCATCGATAGCAGTATTACAAAAACAAAAAAATGTAGTTGAAGTAGCTACTGCTAAAAGTTAAAGGAACAGGTTTCCACATTTACGTTGCCATAACTAAATGAAATTAGTTAACCACCTGGATTAGATAAGACACTGTTATCCTGTCTAGCTTAAGCAAATGATAACAACAAATGCTCACACCAGCAATAAGCTCAGGTTCTGTCTACATAAAATCTAAACTCACTGGCACAGCCATATAATAAATGATGCATCTTGATTAGCCTATTCAGGAAGAAAGAAAGGAAAATTAACCAATTCACATTGCACTCCATGATGACTTTGGGGAAAATCGATGGATTCATTTTAAGCACCATTTTTTTCTTTATGTAAAAGTAACAACTGTTAATAAAAAGAACTTGCAATTTAGTGTGTGCCAAAATAACTTTATAAACATCACATATTATACAGTGGCATGAGTACACATTTAACTATAAAAGAGACAACCACTACCAAGATTTTTTTCATAAATTATACAAATATGATGTCTGTCTTAATTATTCAGTTAGCCAAGGTGTTGCCAAAACTGATGGATACAGATCAATGTAGTTTTGTGGAGGGGAAGCAAACATTTTATAACATTACTAAAACAATGATCTAGAGTATGTCTCCCAAATATACAACAAAATCTAGAAGATTTAGGACTTTTGTTTGGAAATGTTTACATAGATAATTTTACACCCCGAGTAGACTCCAGAGAATTTTTCCTCAGGTAGACAGAAAATGCTGGAGAGGTGTGATGGGGAAGAAGGAGGTATTTGGGAACACATTTTCTGGGAGTGCGGTGGGTTGGCAGATTTTATGGATTCCCTGTGGGATGCACTGTTGGCGATAGTGGGTGGGTGAACTGGTGTGACGAGGGAGATGATTTTTCTGAGCTATGATAAAGAACCAGAAAGTACAGTTGTGTACACTTACCATAAATGTAGACGTTCGAGTGTATTCACTGCTGCAGTCATCACATTTGGCTTATCCCTGCCAGGGTTGCCCTCGGCCAGCCCAAATACCAGAGGCTTAGTATTTTTGTGTCAGTTGCTGTCACTTCAGGACTGATGTTAGGTCGTCGGTAGTATAAAGTAAGGCAGCCAACACCTTTACCATCAGTTTTACTTGCCTTAACCTGTCAGGAGCCCCCAAGTAGGAGCCAGGTTCTAGTGGAAAAACCCCACCAGTAGAAAGTAAATACCAATATGTCTCTTTTAAGGAAAGAGAAGAAAGGGGGATGGAGGGAGGGAAACCAAGACTGCAACAGTGAATACACTCGAACATCTACATTTATGGTAAGTGTGCACAACTGTATTATGTTCTTCATGTTTCATTGTTGCAGTCATCACATTTGGGTTGATTCACAAAGCTGAGGAAATGGGTGGAGGCAGTCAAGGAAACTAGCGGCTGGCTAGGATGCCCTGCAAGACTGCAGAGGCAAACCCTGTCCTGGATTTGTAGAAGAGAGGCAGGTGGTAATGTTTGGTAAAAGTGTGAACAGATGTCCAGGTGGCAGCCTCCAGGATGTCCTTGGTGGGGACTACTCTGAAGAAAGCTGTACAGATGGAGGCTGCTCTGGTGGAGTGAGTCCTGACCCCCTTGGTGGAGGCTTTCCATGCAGTTTGTAGCAAAATGGATGCACTGTGCTCTCCATTTGGAAATGGTTTGTTTGGAGATGGCTTTGCCTTCTGCCCCTGTAGCAAAACTAACCAGCAATTGATCAGACTTTCTGAAGGATTTAGTCATCCTGTCTAGATAGAATCTGAGCTGTCTGTGCACATCTAGAGAGTGCAGGATCCTTTCCCCCTTGTTCTGGGGATTAGGAAAAAAGGTGGTCAAATGAATGGATTGGTTGAGAGCCACATTGGACATCACCTTGGGCATGAAGAATGGGTTACTTCTGAGGGATACCCTGTCAGCATGGAAGATGATGAGGGCTTCCAAAGCCATGAGTGCTTGCAGCTCGGAGACTCTTCTGGCTGAAGTGATGGCTAGAAGGAAAGCTGTCTTCCAGGAGAGAAATTTTAGCTCTGCAGAGGAAGCTGGTTCGAAAAAGGGCACGGTGACCTTTTCCAACACAAAGTTAAAGTCCCAAGCTGGGGTTGGTGCTCTTCTGGGTGGCCTCAAGTTGCTAGCCCCTCTTAGGAACTATTTGATCAAATGGGTGTGAGAAAAGGGGCTGCTCAGTGGGGAAATTAGCAGAGATAGCAGATGGGATACATTTTTATACAGGAGAAAGAGAGGCCACTGTGTAATAGGTCAGCTAAGTAATCCAGGATGAGAGGGAGGGAGGGCTGTGCTGTATTGGCTCCCTTAGCCTGGATCCAGCTGCAGAACCTTTTCTATTTGTCAGCATAAGACTTTCTAGTGCTAGGGTGTCTGACCTCACGTATAACATCTAGAACCTGTTTACTGAGTTTGGCACACTGATCCGGGGTTAGGGAATAAGCCAAGCTGCCAAAATGAGTGTCTGCAATTGGGAATGCATGAATTCCTCTTCCCTCTAGGTCAGGAGGTTTGGAATCTGAGGAAGATGTCATGGTGGCAGTGGGGACAGGCTGTGCAGCAAGGGGTACCAGTGCTGTCAAGGCCAGTCGGGAACTATAAGAATTGAAGTTGTTTTTTCCTCCTTTATTTTGAGCTGTATCCTGGGGGTGAGAGGGAGTGGAGGAAAGGCATAGACGGACAGACTGACCCAGGGGAAGGACAAGGCATACACTTTCCAAGCCATGCAGTGATGCTCCCTAGTGCAGAATTTGCTGGGCTGAAAGTTGGTGTGGGAGGCAAAGAGGTCGACCTTCGGGGTGCCCCATTTTTGAGTTATTAGGGTGAAGGTTCTGTTGAGCTGCCACACGTGTGGGTACAAAAGATTTCTGCTTAACTGGTCTGCCAGAGAGTTGAGAGAACCTGGTAGGAATTGTGCTAACAGGTGCAGTTGCATGGCAGAGGCTGTGTGCTAAAGGGTCATGGTCAGCCTGCATAGAGGGTAGGACTGCATCCTTCCCTGCTTGTTGATATAACACATCACAGTGGTGTTGTCTGTTTTGATCAGGAGAGCTCCTGGGAAGAGAAGGGGCTTGAAAGCTATCAAGGCATGCTGGACAGCCATCATCTCTCTTTGGTTGATGTTCAGAAGAATCTGCTGCAAGCTCCATTGTCCCTGTATGCATCTGCTGTCCAGCTGTGCATCTTAAGCATATTCTGATGAATCTGTGATGAGGGTCTGGGCGGTGGTGGGTGGTGAGAAAGGTAGTCCCTTGTTGTGGGAGCATGCTGTCGTCCACCAAAGAAAATCTTTTTTGAGGCAAGGAATTATAAGTCTCCAGGTCTTGACAGTGTTGACACCAAAGGTGTTTTAGGTACCATTGAATTTTCCTCTTATGCATTCTGGCGTATGGAATGAGTAAGTATGCAAGATGCCATGAATCCCAGAGGTTGCAGGATCTTCCTTGCAGATAACTGGGGTCTGGTGGCTAGTTGAGAAGTAGGCTGTCAGGAAAATTTGTTTGTCTGGTGTAAGGAATGCAATCTGGGATGCTGTGTCCAGGCTTGCTCCCAGGTAGATAATCCTTTGTGTGGGCACTGGTCTGGATTTCTTTTTGTTGACTGTGTACCCTAGAAGGGTCTTTACAAAGGCCAAGTGCTTGAGCAGCTTTTCCTGGCTGTCTGTCTGAATAAGGCAGTCGTCTAAGTATGGGTAAAGTTGGATATTCCTTTGTCTGCAAAAGACAATGGCCAGAGCCAGACATTTTGTGAAAACTCTGGGAGCAGTAGATAAGCCAAAGGGAAGCACAAAGAACTGAAAGTGTTGAGATCTTGCCCTGAAACAAAGATATTTCCTGCATGATTCCCTGACAGAAATGTGGAGGAAGGCCTCTTTTAGATCTAGGGTGGCTACCCAAGTGTCCTTGGAGAGCATAGGTAGCAGCTGCTGGAGGGTGAGCATTTTGAATTTTGGGATCACCAGGAAGGTGTTTAGAATGGATAGAGTGAGGATGGGGCTCCAGGTGCCCTCTTTTCTGGGCACCAGAAAAAGTTTGGACCAGAAACCTTGCAACAATCATTGCAAAGAGACGAGAGTCATGACGGCATTTATTCCCTGGTGGCAAAGCTATTTGGTCCAGAACCCAAATAAATCACATTGCAACTCATATCTACTGTACAGCACTGCTACTAAAGCTGCAGCAAGAAGAAAACCTACAAAGCAGATAATTCATGTACTATGCACAATGGTGTGTGTGTGTGTGTATGAACGTCCCTGTTCTAATTTATTCAGTAATGCATACTGTGTTTTTCCCCGATTATTCATTCATTTATTAACCAATACCTGCATTAGCCTAGTTAAGAGTTGCAACTAACACTAGGTAAGACTGCAATCCAAATTGTAGCTTGCTACAGATCCCCCATCATGCCCCCAGATTCTCACTACACCTTTCTAAACATACTGGAAAATATTATGATACAACCAAACACCTTAATACTGGGTGACTTCAACTACCCTGCCATTAACTGTGAAAACTACTCGTGTACCAACACCTTTGCCCAATGGTTCTTGGAATTCAAAAATTCCAACGCCCTGGATCAACTAACCCATTGTCCCACCAGGGGCTCCAATATCCTAGACCTGGTCATTACAAACATGGGAAATCGATGCTCCACACCTATGGTCACCCCCTTGTTGGTCAGGTCAGACCATAAGCTAATCACCCTTAACACCCACATCCCACCCCCACCCCCCAGTAAGGAAACCTCCATAAAAAACTTCTCCAAAGCCAACTTCATACTACTCAAGTCAGAAGTGACAAACTTCATGACACCCATGCAGACGGGAACTGAAAGTTCAACTGCTGAGTCCTACACTAAGGCACTGTACAAGCACATCCACTCATGCATGAATTGTGCCATCTCAAACAAAACCAAGATGCTCTCCTGCAAAAAAAAAATGAAGTCAATCTGGCGGTCCCCTGCCATAAACAAACTTTACAACAAAAGAAAGAAACTGTTGCAGAAAAGAAGAACATCCCAGGATGCAAAAAAAAAAACCCTACCAGCCTCAGTCAGAAGATGATATCCCCCATAAAATCCTCCAAAGCTAGTTACGAAAATAAAATTGCCAAAGATTCCAACGACAACCACAAGGCATTCTATAACTATGTCAAGAATCTAAACAGTAATGCTCAGATCTGTTCTGAGCTACAACAGAATGGCATTAAATATACTGATCCCAAGGATATTGCCAATATCCTGGCAGATCGATTCAGTGCCAACGTCACTGTCCTCTCACCCCCTAAATGGCCCATCTCAATACCGGAAGATTGCCAAATTCCGGTAATAACGGCCATACAGGTAAAAAACGCATTCTCCAAAGCTAAGAATACAGCATCCATGGGACCAGATGACATCTCAGGCTGTGTACTACATGAACTACAAAATGAACTGGCACCTCACCTAAGTGTCATGTTTAATCATAGCCTCACCTCAGGCTTCATGCCCACTGAGTGGCTCACAGCTACAGTTATCCCACTCAACAAGGGGAGATCCACCTTGGATGCTGGGAACTACCGTCCCATCAGTCTGACAAGCCTGATCTGCAAGGCCATGGAACTTATAAACAAAGACATTGGCAACCTTCAAACACTGGACCCCACCCAGTTTGGGTTTGTGAAGGTCCGATCTTGTCTCCTGAACCTGACTGGCTTCTTCAAATCAGTCTCCAGTGCCGTGGACGAGGGTAAAGAGGTCCACACAGCCTATCTGGACCTCGCCAAGGCCTTTGACACCATCCCCCACTCTGGAATCATAGATAAACTTACTAAGCTGGGCATTAATCCCTACATCACTTGATAGGTTGCCAACTGGCTTACTGACAGAACCCACACTGTAAAAGTAGCTGACTCCAAATCCAGCTCCAGACAAATGACAAGTGGAGTACCTCAGGTTTTAGTCCTGAGACCACTCTTGTTTGGCATCTACTTCTCTGATGTACAGGCCAATACTAAGGGACTCTGGCTAACAAAGTTCGCAGATGACTGCAAACTGGGAGCCATTATTGAATCTCCAAATGATGTGGATACTCTACAAAAGGGCCTTACAGAAACAGATGCTTGGTGCCAGAGCCATGGGCTCAAGCTCAATGCCAAGAAATGTATAGTTATCCCGTTTGGGAAAAAACATGTACCTGTGAATTACCACATAGGTGGCAGTACACTAAACACCCAAAGTGTGATAAGAGACTTAGGGACACAGGTGGACAGTGGTCTCACCTTCGATAACCACATCACCATAACAGTCAGGAAATCCTTCTATGTGGCACACCTCATCACTAAGGGCTTTTCATCCAGAAAAAAGGAGGTAATTGTCCCACTGTACTCATCCCTTATTAGACCCATTATAGAATACAACGCCCCATTTGGTATATACCTCTCAAGACACCTGCAACAACTGGAAAGGCCACAGAAATACCTCACTAAAAGAATCACAGGCCTAAAGCAGATGCCCTATACTGTCCGCCTTAAAAAACTCCAGCTATACTCTGTTGCATATCGTCTACTCAGAGGCGATTTCTGCTTAACATACAAGGCCATGTCAAACTCAGAGCTGTTGGACATGCTACACTTAAAGAAATCACAATCCCTCAGAGCCACACACTCCAGGGATCTAAACCTTGTCATCACAATAAACAAAACATGCTGGTTGGATAGGTTCCTGACCCAGAGACTCCCCAGACTCTGGAATAGACTGACCATACTTGTCAAGCAGAGCACCTCTTTGGCCCTCTTCAAAAGGAACCTTGACGATTGGATGGGAGAAAGGAAATTCACCCCGGGGATCACGTCAGTCGCCCTGCTAGACAGGGGTCCAGGAAGTAAACAGTGTGGTAAGAAATAGCCATGGAATTGTTATGGCTAGGCTTATATAGGCCCTAGGGCCGGACAGCCTAGTACCAACCTATGAACCTATGGCCTATCTGTTCTGCAGGAACGTGCTCTACTGCCCTCATAGAAAGCAGGGAAAGGATTTGCTTTTGAGCCTCTGACCATTGGTTTGGAGGTAGATCTGGGAACCCTTTTGGGGTTGGAAGTGTGTGGAAGGAAAATTTGTATCCCTGAGACACTATGTTGAGAACCCAGTGGTCATTTGTAATGGTAGCCCAGGTGCTTGCGTGAAAGGAGAGTTTTCCTACTAGAGGTAAGTGAAGGTGGGCAGAGGGAAGTGAGTCATTGCGAGTTCTTACCATAAGGGGGTGGCTTAGAACTCCCTGATTTTGAAGTGGAGGTAGTCCACTGCTTGGGTCTCTGCATTCCCTGTGGCTGCTGTCTGGGGGTCTGGTTCCCCTGGGCTGGACTGGCCTAGTGGGAGCAGGAAAAGACCAGTGCTAGCTGGGACAATACCTACTGAACCTGAGTGGTTGGACCTGTAAGAAATCCTTAACTGTCTGCATAGATTTGGCTTTTTCTTCCATCTTTTTTAAGACCTCTTCTGCCTTAGTGCCAAATAAGTTGTCTTTGTGCAAGGGGGCATCCAACAACTTAGATTTGACATGGTCTGGCAGGGGCTGTTCCTTAAGCCATGCATGCCTTCTAATGACAGATCCAGTGATTGCTGCCCTGCAAGAAGCTTCTAGGGCATCAAAACCACAGTGTAAGGTGTGTTTAGTTACTTGACTTGCAGAATGCATTAACTCTTCTAACTATTTAGATTCTGCACAAGCAGGAAAAGAAGACATTTTTGTTTGAGGAGTTCCAGGTATGTTGCTCAAATTTTAGCACATGGAACTGACAATTTAGTGCCCTGATAGCAAGAATATCTGAGGTGTATACTTTTTTACCCCATCTGTCTAGTGCTCAGGAATTCCTATTGGAGGTGGTTGGATTCTTAGCAGAGGTTGCTTTAATCCCTTTAGGCCCTTGAGAAATTACCTCAGGGTCAGCAGTAGGATTTTTAAAAAGAAATTTGTGTGAGTCAGGGACTCTATAGTACCTGTCTGGTTTTCTGGGTGCAGGAGGGTGGGTGTCAGGAGTCAAGCTGGATTCCAGGAAAACATCCTCCACAACATCCAGGCCTGGGGGGATGGCCAAACGTCTGTGCTGTGGAAGATCGAAGAATTCCCCGAGTCTCTTTTTAGACTGAGGGTAGTCTTTACTCTCCCACTGGAAATGCTCCCTTAAGGTATGAAGGGTTTCCCCAAAGGAAAAATCCTCTGGGGAGAGGCTGAAGGGATAGAATCCTCTGCATCAGAATCCACATAAGAAGAGAGGGGTTGCGCGTCTTCATATTCAGATGCATCAGAGTCATCTGACTCTTGTTCGGACAAAACTATAGGGGGCAGATCTCTTTTCCTTTTGGAGGGGGTAGCTTGGCTTCCCCTGATCGGCATTTTAAGCATTTGAGACTGAGGCAAGGAAGCAGGTACCTAAGATTGGGTCGTCGGTTTCTTGGGTGTGGTTCATACCGTAGGCCTAAGAAACCTGGTCGTTTTCAAAAGAATGGTAGTCATGAAAGAAGATGTCAATTTGTGTCGAGAATTGGTAGTGTGAAGGACTTCCTTGAAAGCCCGTGCCTGCTCAGCAGCTCCGGACCCATCCAAGGTGAGACGACCGCAAGATCCTTAGTCGAAGAAGAGTTTTGCGGCATACTGGTCTCTGAAAGGGTCTTGGTAGTGGCCTGCAAATCCACAGAAGCGGACATCAGGGGTTGCGAAAGCTCCTCACTGAGGACCGGAGAGCTGACGACTAGCTTAACGGAAGCGTTGTTGGTAGGTTTGGACCTGTGCGGTCTGTCTCTGTCTTTATCTTTATGTTTTTTAGGAAGATCTGCTGTCAGATGGCCTACCAAAGCCATATCGGAATTCGAGGACTGTAAGGGAAAATATCTAGCTACAATAAGGGCCCGATGGATAGTTCTGGCACTGAACAAAGCACAGAAGCGACAACAGGGGACTTTGTGGTCTGGGCCTAAACAAGTGACGCAGTAAGAATGAAAGTCTCGGTATGGTATTTGCTTTCCACAGGCGAGACAATTATTAACTTTTTCTGACATCGGTTAGTGCAAGAAAAAAGGATCCCAATGGGGTACTTAGCTTTAGAAGACTTCAATTCGGTAGATGAAACTCGGGTAGCGGCCAACCGGCACTCGTGTGAACTGCTTCTGCTTCGGGCTCCATGGCAAGAAAGACTGATGTAATGGTGTCGGCTACCTTACTTCATACTACTGATGACCTGACGTCAGTCCTGAAACGACAACAAGAGAAGCAGAAATACTAAGCCTATGGTATCCAGGCTGGCCGAGGGCTACCCTGGCAGGGATAACCCAAATGTGATGATTGCAACAGTGAAACACAAAGAACATCTGCCTAAACATGTTAAGGCCTTGCTGTGTCTAATTATTTTGGCTGCCAAAAAAGCAATTACTAGAAAACGGAAATCAAAATCTAAACCAACTACTTTAGAAATAGTGAATATAGTAACAGAGATAAAAATAACTGGAACTGAGATCTCTAGAAAAGGGTAGGAGCAAACTACAAAGGAAAAAAATGGGAATTGCGGGAACAATACATACAGGGAAGGAATGAGGTTTAAAAGAAGGCAGGACTTAAATGAGCTATGTAATGTTTGACTGAAAATGATAGGGTAGATTATAAGTGATGTATAATGTTTGCAACTGGAAGTGTCAGTATGGTCTGTGATGTAAAATGCTTGCAACTAGGATTGTGTTGGTGTGCTTTGTTTTCTTTTACATAAATTTATGACTGCTTATGTCGTGGCTGATGGTTTAAAAAAGATGTTTCTTGTTTAAAAAAGGGCGGGCATTAATTAAATAATTTATGTAATTTTGCTTTTGTTATATGATATAAATATGTGAAGTACAATGTTTGTTAATTTGTTAATACAGTTTGATTACTTTTGTATAAATGTAAATTTGTTTATGTCACAAGTGATAAGTCAATAAAGGTGTTTAAAAAAAAAAAACAATGATCTAGAGGAAAGCAGAAACCTAGAAAAGGACATTTCAGTATTGTGGAATATTTTGAGACAGTTTCAGTCTTTTCAGCATATAAAATGAACGAAGATAAAACAAAGGCTATTACAGTAAACTATGTACCCGTACTTGAATTAATTCAGCAAAACCCATACTTATGGATGTAGAAGATGAAGTATTTAGGTGTATGGATTAAAAAAAATATTTGTCATGGCAGCTAAGGATATGTGGGAAGAGAAACAACAAATATATAATAAATACACTGAGAATCTGGAAGCTCTTGATTATTGATGTGGATAGTAAGATAAAAGCAACAAACATGTTTGGGTCAGACATGATTCTTAAGATGACTGCGCACTAACAGCATGTTTCCAGCTATCCTCGTGTGAAAACAGAAACTCAGCAGAGAAGGCCAGTAGACTGGTGTTTATGGGTAAATTTCAGTAACTGGCTAGAAAGTGTACTACCTGGATGCCAGGAATAAAGAAATACAGAAGACCTGGAAAAAATCAGCTACAAAAAGTGAAGAAGAAACACTGACTGGGGAAGGTTCTGCACCTATTCACCAAAAAGTAATGCAATCTTCAGACGTGATTTCCAATAACCTACAGGAAGATACAAGACAACTGCATACAGAACTGGTTAAAATAAACAAAACACTGATGGAGTATATTAACACAAACAAAAGGCTGGAAAAAAATGAAAGCGGCTTTAAAAAGATATTCGGATGAGATGATAAAGCTGCAAAAATCAGAGTTCGAAATGAAAAGGTTTGCTGAATATGGACTGCTCAGGAAGAGATGTTTAAAAAATAATAGAGTTAGAGGACAGATTACGAAGGAAAAAACTGAGATTTTCAGCTACACCAGAGAAGCTGGAAAAAACAGACTGCGTTAACTTTATGAAAGCACAAATAATCATTTGGACTGGTATTCCACAGCATGAGTTGCTCGTTGAAAGGCCACATTGTATGTATGCTCCAAACCTAGCTGTAAAAAAGCAACCTACACCTTTAATAGCAACGATGCAATCCTACCAGCAGGAGTTGATTCTGACCAAACTGTGGCAGAATGATAAAATACTAAAAGTGGGAGAAAGTAGAGTATTTGTGGAGAACGATTACTCATTATACAACAGGAAGAAGACAAGCAACTTCATTCCACTATTCAGGGAATGTCGAGATGCAGGTGTGAGATTCAAACTGCTGTATCCAGCTGTCTTTAAGGTATTCTTCCATGGAGGGACAAAATAATTTTTTGATGAAGTGCATGCTAAGAAGGAAATACAAAATTTTGTCCAACAAAATGTGAGCTGAGAAACAGGAGGACATTCTGCTTCTTGTTCTTCTGGTAATAAAGACCAAAGAGAGACTGTACCTGTGAAACCTTTTCCAGTACTTCAACAGAAAATGTTGGAGAGAAGGAAGGGAGCACAAGAGTTGACTAGAAGAATCAAGAGTATGTTGGAAATGAAGCAGAGACAGGATCTGAATGATGGAGAACAGTACTAAAACCAGTAACAATATGGATTTACAATGCAATAATTATACTTGTGAAATATGACAGAAAATGAAAATCTGGAAATATTGGACTTTTTCAAAATTTGTTGGATTTGTGGGGGACTTTAAAGTATATACCCTACTTTGCGTCATTAATGTTCAGAAAAATGCTTTGGGGAGGAGAGGAGAGTGGAAAAAGCTAACTAGAAAGCATTTTGTTTTCTCAATAGTACTTTATTTGTGGTATATGGTTTTCTTTGCATGGTATTTTTAAGTGTAATGGGGATTGCAAAAAGGTGCTGCTGTTTTTCTTTTTCTCCTCTCTTCTTTTTTTTTCATCTTGCAACTTTTCAAAAATACAGGCAATGCAATGTTAAAAAAAAGAGCCTGGTTAAAAAGGCACAACGTTAAAATTAATGTATTTTTTTCTCATTTATATGCAAGGGGAAATGACTGGATTAAGGACCTTAGATTGATTAGCTTTAAGAGACAACAAGTAAATGAAAACGAATATTGAATATTATGAGGCTTTTTTTCTAGCAACTGTGTGTACACTTAGTAGCAATTCTGCAGCTGGTATTCATGTTTCCATGGAAACACTCTGATGAAGAGAAATGGTTTTCATGTCTCCATGGAGGCACTCTGATGAAGAGAAATGGTTTTCATGACTCCATGGAGGCAATGATAGAGAGAAACTGGAAACAGTCTGGTGGAAGGGGATTGGCCGAGGGAAAATAAAAAAAAGAAAAGCAAAATTGGCTAGAACATAATATTCTCTGAAAGCAATCAGGGGTTTTCCCAGCTGGGAGAGCTTTAAAGATAAGACAAAACCAATTAGACGAAGTAAAATTCTCTCAGTTTTTTTTCTGAAATACAATGAGGATATTAATATAAACAGGTACTTTTTTTTCTCTTCTTCTCTTTTTCTTTGTTCAGTTTTAAGAAATGTATGCACTGCAATGTAAAAAAGAGGGGGGAGAGAGACAGGAAAGATCTGGTTAAGAGAGCATGGCAAAAGAAAATTAGAGTGCTCTTTCCCATGCTTGGATAGGGAAATGACTGGGTTAACACCATAGGCATTATCAAGTAACAAGTTTATTACAAAGCATGTAAATGAAAAATAATACTGAAAATTATAAGGCTTTTTTTCTGGTAAACAGGGTACCCTTAACAGTTTTGTTTAGTTTGCATGTCACTAAAAGACAATTTGATAAACAGAAATGGCTTGGAGAAAGTGTTTACTGAAAGCATTCAAGTGTTCTCTCAGCTGGGAGAGCTATAACGATAGACAAAATCAATTAGCACTTACTAATAGCACAGGCTGTACCACGCATTTTAGCCTGACTAACCTTTCTTTTTGGTTAATTCTAGCCTGTCTGTGTGGCTATCAACTTAGAACTTTTGATCTCATTAGGAAGCAAATAATTGAATATTTGAAGATGTACATACTTTTGTGTGTTATTATTAAGTTAATAGGTTTTAGTGGCGACTTTGGAGGGGGGATGTTTGTTCTGTTTGAGGGCTTTCAAAAACAAAAAGTTATGTAAGATGTGGCTTAAGTTCAAATGAATACGACAAGAAACAACTGCATACAAGACCAGCTTGCCAAATAGTATATGCATGTAACATAAATGTTGGATCTAGACATGTAACAAAAAAAAAAACAGATATACATAAAATGTGGTAACAATAACTATTTAAGAAAACAATGCTACCTGGAAAGAAATGAACTCATGAATTTGATAAAGAACAGTTTTCAGGATGGTTATTCAGTGGAATACCTGGGGCAAAGGAAAAGAGGAATACTTATATTAATTGCAAGAGGAGCTCCAATAGTGATAGAAGAGGAAAAAAAGATAATGGAAGGCATATAGTACTAAGGGGCTACTGGCAAGGGAAGAGGATTACACTGGCATGCATTTATATTCCACCTAAAACTGCTATAATGGAGCTTAAGAAAATTCTTGGAGAAATAATCAGCTTTCAACAAGGAAAATTACTTATAGGTGGAGACTGGAATTTGGTTTGCAACAATGAAGATGTGTCTGGGGGCCTAGAAGGGAAAATATCAAAGGAGGGTAGATTTTTGAAGACATTTATGAAAATGTTGGGCATGGAAGATATAAATTCAATACTAGGAGTTCAGAGTGAATTTTACATATTATTCTCTTAGATACAAAAACTGAGCTAGACTACATAGAATTTATATCTAACAGGAACATGTGCATTTAATTAAAGGTCTTCAAACACACCCAATAACTATTTCAGATCATGCGCCAATAATAACTAAAATAAAAACACAAGGCAATGAAATAAAAATGAGACACTGGTGCTTTCCCACCTATCGGTTGAAATGGAGGAGTTTAAGGAATGGGTTTTGGAATCAATTCAGGAGCTACTAGAAAAGATAGAAAATTCTTCTGAAAATATACCTAGGGAGTGGGATAAAATTAAAGTGGAGTTTAAAATTAGGGTGGAAATAGAGGAAAGGGAGATATGGTTAAGACGTGACAAGAATTATTTAGAGGGTCTGACAAATGTTAAAGTGCTGCAAAATAGGGGGAATCTCTCAGAACAAGAAAGGAAGTAACTGCAGAATGCTAAACAGAAAATAAGGGGATACCTCAACAATAAGCACAAGCTTAGAAAAGTTGGTGTTAAACAACTGTTTTTGATCATTCTAGAGCACAAAAACTGTTAGCATGACTCAGGCAACAGAAAGTGGAAAGGGCTGTTACCAAGCTTAGGGAGCCTATAACAAGAAAGATAACAAGAGATCCTGTAGAAGTATTAGAAATATTTAAGAAATTTTATGAAAGTTTGTATAAAGCAGAGGAAATATGAAAATCAAGAAAAGGTACAAATGGAAATGTTTATGGAATAATTAAATATGTAGATGAGGTTCAATTACTAACAGGATAGGAAAAGTTTAGATAAAAATGGCTATGTATAACCAATCTACACAAAAGTCCCCGGGAATAGATGGTACTAAGCTAGGAGGAAAAACTGATAAAGATCTGGAAGGTTTTGTTTAACAGTATTTTAGGAGGAGGAGAAATACCAGCATCCAGGAAGAAGGTGGTGGTAATGGTAATACCTAAAGTAGGTAAAGATCTGTCAGATCCAGCTTTGTACAGGCCCATTTCATTACTAAACCATGATTATAAAGTGCTTATGTTTATAATGGCTAAAAGAATAGTAAAAGTGATACCAAAATTGATAGATATGGATCAGTGTGGTTTTTTGGAGGGAAGGCAAACATTTAACAATATTAACAGAACACTGATGATCCAGAGGGAAGCAGAGTGTAAGAAAATGCCACTGTTACTGGGGGGTCTTGATGCACAAAGCATTTGACAGAGTAGACTGATACATGAGCAGGGCAATGGAAGCATTCGCTTTTCCTGATACAATTATAAGGTTGAGTAGGAATATATATATGAGGGACCGGAGGTGAAAATTAAAGTGGGTGGAGTCCTCTCTCCAACTTCTACTTGTGTAGAGGAATCAGGCAGGGTTGTTCGCTTTCCCTTTGTTGTTTGCATTATATTTACAAGCAATGGCAAAGAAAAATAAAGGACTCAAATTCAAGGATATAATTGGTATGGTAGTCAGGAAAAGCTAGCTCTATTTGCAGATGATACTATTTTACACATGACAAAACTAGAAAGGGACACTACAATGTTGTGGAACATTTTATGACAGTTTCAAATCTTGTTACAATACAAAATTAATGAAGCTAAAACAAAGGCAATAGCGGTAAATTATATACCCACACACAAATTGGTCCAACAATATCCATATTTATGGGGACATGATAAAATGAAATATTTAGGAGTATGGATTAGAGAAGACTCTGTTGTGACAGCTAAGGATATGTGGGAAGAGACTAAACAGAAGATAATACAACAACTGAGAAACTGGAAGCTTTGTTATATGGTTATGGATACTAAGATGCAAGCAATTAAAATGTTTTTAGTCCCTTTAGTCTTAAACACAGATCAGGCATATTTTTATCAACCAGAGGAGAAGTTGTGGATAGCAATTAAAAAAGAGTTGAAGGATTTTATCTGGGAAGGGAAGACAGCAAGGGTCAAGTGGGATAACCTGATTCTTCCAACAGAACAAGGCATACTAAGATTACCCAATTTGAGGGGGTATTTTAGAGCAACACAGTTAGGGCTCCTATACATGGCACAAGCAGAAAATGTAATTCAAAGTAGAAAGGAATGATGATAACACAGGAGGAAGCTCATGGAATAAGGACAGATTGGGATTTTGAACACAGACTCTTAAGGAGAATAAAAAAATCATACAGAGTATTACATTCATAAATAGCAGGGAGTATTCTAAGAACTAAACCAGCACGAGAATGGAGAAAAGAGATTCTGCCAGTAGGGATGACTGTGGTTAGGACACCGATAACAGACAAGAGGTGACTGGAATTTATTGGAGAAAACTTGCAAAGGAGCGAAGGTACTGGGAACAAATAACTAGAAAGGGAAAGGTAACAGAATGGGAAGAGCCCAAGAATTTATTGGGAATGCAAGTTAGAGATTGCCTTCTTTATCAAGGGTTGAGATCAGAGTATAGGCAAAGAGAAGAAAATAGTGGGGGGTGGTCCTAAATGAAAGACCAGCACTGGTAGAGTTTTTAATAGAAACTAGAACAGAAGCTGCCTTTAAAAAAGGAATAATTAGTAGAGCATGCAAAATACATGCAATAATCCATCAAAGGAGCTTAGAAAGGATTGGGAAGAGAGACTGGATAAGCAATTCACAAAGAGACAATGGGGGATATATGTATATCTCCCAAATATGAACAAAGTCTAGAAGATTTAGGATTTTTTCCTGGAAGTGGTTATACAGGTAATTTTATACCCCAAGTAGAGTCCAAAGAATTTTTCCACAGGTGGATAGCAAATTTTGGAGGTGTGACAGGCAAGAAAGAAGCGGCTGGGAACATTTTTTAGGAGTATAAAGAAGTGGCAGACTTTATGGATTCCCTGCGGACCGCACTGTCGGAGTTGCTGGGTCAGTGGATTGGACTGACTGGGGAGATGATTTTTTTGAGCTATGACTCAGAATCGGAATTGCCTAGACATAGTAAAGCCCTGCTGAGTCTAATTATGGTGGCTGCCAAAAATGCAATTACTAGAAAATGGAAATCAAAACCTAGACCAACTTATAGCGACAAAGATAAAGCTAGAAATGGGATCTTTAAAACAGGGAAGGAGCACACTACATAGGAAAAATGGGAATTGTGGGAACAATATATGCAGAGAAGGAACAAGGTTTAAGAGGCAGGATTTGAATGAGCCATATAATGCTTAACTGACAATGACTGGATAGAGTATAAGTGATGTATAATGTTTGCAAGTACAGTTGCTTCAACGTTATATGTAATGTATAATGTTTGTAACTGAAGTGATGTCAGTATTGTTTGTTTTTCATTTACATAAATGCAGGATTGTCTATGCCATACATGATAATTTAATAAAAATGTTTACTGAAAAAAAAAAGTCAAGCATATTTTTATAAATCAGAGGAGCGGTTGTGGAAAGCATTTCTTTAACACTTTATTAATTAATTTGGGTGGGGAAGAGAGCAAGAGTTAAATGGGATAAGTTGATCTACCCCATAAAACAAGGTGGTTTAGGAATACCTGCTTTGAATAGATAATTTAGAGCTATACAGTTAAGGCTCATATACATAATGCAAGCAGAAAGTTATAAAATCAAATTGGAATGGGGTGATGATGAAACGGGGAGAGGGAGTTTGAGAAATAAATGACTGCTGAATCCTACACCAATGCACTCTATTAGTACTTATACGAGTGCATGAATCATGCTATCCTAAACAGAGCCAAAAAGCTATCTTCCAAAAAAAGGAAGCCAATCTGGTGGTCCCCTGCCATAAACAAACTCTACAACAGAAGGAAGAAACTGTTGCAAAAGAGAGTAAAATCTTAGAAGTGGAGGAGCTCCCTGGTCAGCCTGTGTAAGAAGCTGAGATCCCTCATAAAATCCTCCAAAGATAGTTACGAAAGCAAAATTGCCACTGATTCTAAGGACAGCCACAAAACATTCTATAGCTATGTCAAGAATCTCAATGGCAACACCAAGATCTGCTCTGAGTTAAGTCACAATGGCACAAAAATTATAGAACCAACTGATTGCCAAAATCCTGGCAGATAGGTTCAGTGCTAACTTTACCCCCTAAAGGGCCCAAAACTATACTGGAAGAATGCAGAGCCCCTGTAATCACAACTACAGAGGTAAAAACTGCACTATCTAAAGCCAAGAACACAGCATCCATGGGAGCGGATAACATCCCAGGCTGCGTCCTGCATAAACTTCAGAATGAACTGGCTACGCACCTAAGTGCCATGTTCAATTATAGCCTCACGTCAGGCTTTGTGCCCACTGAATGATGCACAGCAACAGTTATCCCACTCCACAAAGGGGGAGCCACCACGAATCCTGGGAACTATCGCACTATTAGCTTGATGAGTCTGGTCTGCAAGGGCCATGGAACGTATCATCATGGAACTTATAAACAAAGACACTGGTAACCTCCAAACTCTGGACCCCACCCAGTTCGAGTTTGTGAAAGGCAGATCTTGTCTCTTGAACCTGATTGACTTCTTTGAAGCTGTCACCAAAGCCGTAGACAAGGGCAAGGTGGTTCACACAGCCTACCTTGACCTCGCCAAGGTTTCTGACACCATCCCCCATTCTGGAATTATAGCTAAACTCACTAAACTAGGTATAAATCCCTACGTCACAAGATGGGTTGCCAACTGGCTCACTGATAGAGCCCACACTGTAAAAGTTGCAGGCTCCAAATCTGACTTCAAACCAATGACAAGCGGAGTACCACAGGGTTCAGTCCTGGGTCCCTTCCTGTTTGGTATCTATTTCTCTAAAGAAGAGCCAAAGCAAACACAAGAACCAAATCTCAGCCACTGATAAAGGTAACTGCCAGATAAACACTGAAAATCCAAAGCATAAACACTAGCAAAAACACCACAGCTTCACACAGTAAAAGTATTTGTAAAAATGGACCAGATAAGTGCTTTCATGTTGTAAAATCAACGCTACTTCAGATCATACTCTGAAGTACAGGATAACACTGAAGGTCTCTGGCTAACGAAGTTTGCAGATGACTGCAAACTAGGAACCATAGTCGAGTCCCCAAATGATGTGGGCATCCTACAGAAAGGCCTCACTGAGAGAGATGCCTGGTGTCAGAGCCATGGCCTCAAGCTCAATGCCAAAAAGTGCACTGTCATCCCCTTTGGTAAAAACTCTTCACCCATGAACTACCACATAGGCGGCAGTCTACTTAACACCGAATGTGCACACTCCAAATCTGACCTCAAACCAGTGACAAGTGGAGTACCACAGGGTTCAGTCCTGGGACCTCTCCTGTTTGGTATCTACTTCTCTGAAGTACAGGCTAACACAGAAGGCCTCTGGCTAATGAAGTTCGTAGATGACTGCAAACTAGGAGCCACAGTCGAGTCCCCAAATGATGTGGAAATCCTACAGAAGGGCCTTGCTAAGACAGATGCCTGGTGTCAGAGCCATGGCCTCAATCTCAATGCCAAAAAGTGCATTGTCATCCCCTTTTGTAAAAACTCTGCACCCATGAACTACCACATAGGCAGCAGTCTACTTAACACCAAATGTGTGATAAGAGACCTTGGGAACAAGGTGGACAGTAGTCTCTCCATTGATAATCACATCGCCACAGTGGTCAGGAAATCCTTCTATGTGGCACAACTTATCACAAAAGGGTTCTCATCCACGAAAAAAAGAAGTCATTGTTCCCCTCTACTTGTCACTCATTAGACCAATTATAGAGTGCAACGTCCCTTTTGGAATGTACCTCACAAGCCATTTACAACAGCTGGAAAGGCCACAGAAGTACCTCACAAAGAGGATTACTAGCCTCAAACAGATGCCCTACGCTGACCGTCTCAAAAAACTCCAGCTTTACTCCGTAGCATATCGCCTACTCCGAGGTGATCTCTGCCTAACATGCAAAGCTATGTCAAACCCAAAGCTGATGGACATGTTCCACCTAAAGAAATCCCAATCCCTCTAAGCTACATGCTCTAAGGACGTAAACCTTGTCGCCACAATAAACAGAACATGATAGAGGGACAGATTCGTATCCCAGAGACTTCCCATACTCTGGAACAAGCTACCCATCTATATCAAAGTTCCTCATTAGCACTCTTCAAGAAAAAATTTGATGAGTGGATGGGAAATAGGAAATTCATCCCAGGGATCACTTCTGTGGCTCTGCTCGACAGAGGCACAGGTAAATAACTATCTTGGGTGGCGTAAGCCAGGGAACCTTGTTAGTTAGGCTAGTAACTAACTATGAACCTAGGGATGAGACCCCAGAGGTTTTTGGAAAGGCTGGAGACTGCCTTCCCTACCAAGGACTGATAACAGAGTATAGGCACAGACAAAGGGATACAATGTTTTGATCATATAAAACACTGCATGATACCAGGTGAGGTTAGAAAATATTGGGAAGAGAGTTTTTTTGGAAATTTAACAAGCTGATAGATTTAAGAAATTCCCTACAAGGTACTTTGTCAGAAATGTTAGACCAACTAACTTTACTAAAGTACTGAGGAGATGACTCTTTTGAGCTGGAATACAGA
Organism: Protopterus annectens; assembly: GCF_019279795.1. Lineage (NCBI taxonomy): Eukaryota > Metazoa > Chordata > Ceratodontiformes > Protopteridae > Protopterus > Protopterus annectens. Next base: position 1,934,783,491 of record NC_056731.1, read on the forward strand.
AACTGAATTGCCTAGACACATTAAGGCCTTATTAAGTTTCATGCTATTAGCTACTAAAAAGCAATAAATAGAAGATGGAAATAAAAAAAGCCATTCCAGTTGCATAAAGTTTGAGATAAAAGCAATCCTTATTAGCAAAAACAACAAATCTTGGCAAAAGCTGCTCTCTGTGTGATTCTGTCAGCAAGAACAATGTCAACATCAAGGACTTGAGATGCAAAGTCCAACCTATTCCTCCCCCAATATAGTAAAAACTATAGACCACCACATTTCAGAGGACAGTGACTGGAGGAGCTTAAAGCTGTCCCAGGTGATCCATAGTCAATTATTTTCCCTGGCAGTGACAGGGTTGATTAAGGAGTGTGGGAATGAGTGGACAATACAGAATGAATGGGACACAGGGCTCATGCCCAGTCTCTTCCTCATGGGGAAATGAATGAGCCAAATGGGTGCTGGTAGAGTGGAGCCATTGTTTTTGGGAGATATGGGTCATTAAAAAGAAAAACAGAAATACATTTCTTAATAACCTCACCCACCCCCCCAAAAAAAAGAGGGTCACATTTTGGTGATGTCAGAACTTGGTAGACATGGTAGAAAGTTTCACAAGGCCACTAGTCTCATTGTCCTGTTATGATTGGAGGGCTAAATCAATACAAGTCGACAACTGTTCAAAACTGTTTGCAGCATAGTACTTATCTCGGAGTCAACAGGACTAGGTTGATGGATTTATGAAAGCTCATTACTTTGCACAACATGTATATATGACCATAACAGGAAAAAAATGAAGATGGCACTCACAAAAGTCCTCTTTATTCCAGGACATACTGATGTCCAAGTGAAGGCAACATCTGCACTATGTGAGACTAGAAGAACCTTAATTATGAGAATTTGTTTCAGCCTTCAGATTCAGCCTGTGTCAAAGATCCCAACTGTAACTGCAGCACTGAAGCATGGGAAAAACATTAACTGGCAAAAAACAAAAAACAAACTAAACTCACACCAACCAAAAATCAAGCATCTCAAATGAAGTACCAACCAATGTTTTTATCAAATACTCTATTGAGAAAGGATCCCTGATCCAGACAACCTTACCTGTAAAAATTCAAGCAGCAGGATGGACTGCACTGTGCATCTTTTACATCACGCTGAACAGCACAGGTGGACAATTTAATGTGGCAGAAATCTCACTAGACCAAAAAAAATGCCTTTTAACCTGAGACTATTCTCCAATATATCGCATGATGGGCATCAAGACTAAGTTCATCTTCAAGAAAGAATGTTCTCTGCCAATGATGTTCCAACTATTATCCAGTCCTCTGCAAACAATAAAGCTTATGGGCAAACCATGACTCTTGACTAGTAGTGCATCTCTGACATATTTGAGCTGTGGCAAGAATCTGAATCAACAACACTATCATAATTAAACAGCTGATAAAGTATGGATGTAAAAACTCATCACGACTGACATGCTGACAGTCCCTACATCTGACCAGATCCGAATCAGGTGACACCATAAATGGTAGCCCCAACTTAAAAGGAATCAAATCAACAGAGAAGCAAGTCCACTTGTCTCCAAGTTTTTTGATAGATGTCCTACGACGGGAAATTTATGGAAACAATGCTCCAAAAAGAGGGCAGGCTCTTAGCTATCAGAGGAAATTAAGAAGCATGAGGGTGTGAATCTGGTAAAGCATGCTTAAAGGGTGAGGCAACAGTTTCCTGACAGAATGTACACAGGCAGGCATCAGTAAAAACAAGAGGTTATAGAAGAAGGAACTAGGTCTGACTGGTCCAGAAAGGGCTATAAGAATGATTTGGGTCTGTGGAATCTGGCTTTCTGGTTCAACCATGTCATCAAAGGAAATAGAATAGTGGAAAGAAGTCTTTCTGGCCATCTGTAAGCCTCTCAGAATATGCATCAGTACTACGAAAAGCTGCGTCTGGACAACCTACTGGTACACACTTACTCCTCCTGGAAAACTAAGCATGAATGGATTTCCTCACTACTTGCTGATGTACAAGACCACAGTCATGTTTGTCTGACTGAAAGGAGATGACTCCCTATGGCAGGTGCTCGGGAATGAAGTATTACTTTAATTTCCAGGACAATGGTATGTAAAAGTGAGACTCTCCTGAGGTACTGAGATATCCAGAATGGTCTGCCTGTAGCAGTGCTCTCCAACCACACCTTAGAGTAAATGCATCTATGGTCACTGTAGCTGGAAGATTCTAGAGATGGAATGGACTCCCTGGAAGCATATGCAATCAACAACCTCTTAAGATTTGAACTGTATGGAATAGAGGCTGTAAATGTTGAAACTACTGGACATGGAGAGTCTACTGGAGGACCTTAACATGGACCCTGCCACGAGAGACCAAGACCTGTAAGCTGTCATGAGGTCTAAAGCCTTGAGACCAGTTTCAGCTGGAACACAGTGCGGCAAGTGAGAGGAAGCAACTACTTGCAGAAGAGATTATGTCACATTGGGGCAGAAAGGCTCCATATACTAATGTGTTTAAGATTCAACCAATGAAAGTGACACAGGAAATTATGAGGTTGACTGCTACTCCAAAAGAAGAGAACATTTTCAGCAGTCTTTCTCTTGCAAAACCCAAGTTACCGAAGATAGAGCAGTGAAGAGCAATCACCCCGGTAAGGGAATATCTTAGTTTCCTGCAGTGTTTGTACAGCTTCAACTACTGCAACTGGTAAACATATTACGGACCATGGTACAACCAAAGGGAAGGGGCCTAAATTGTTAAAAAATCTGGTTGGACTGAAAGCCCAAAAACCTCCTTCAGTATATTGATATAGAGACAGGCATCCTGGAGGTCAAAAATGCATTTTGAGCCTACTTCTGATAAAATAAGGAGGGACTGATTACACCACAATCAGTCAAAAATTTTACTCTGAAGGACTAGAGACTTGGCACCAGAAAAAGTACAGCTTTGTACCTACCATAAATGTAGATGTCCGATAGACATGCAACTGCAGTCATAACATGTGTGTTGTCCTGCCTCAGGCAGCCCTCGGTCGGCCGGATTCCAAAGTCTGGGTCCGATGTCGGCTGATGTCGCATTTCTCTCTGACGTCAGAGCGGCTGGAGTACATAAGCATCAGCCGACGCCATTTTCTTCAGTGTTTCTTGCCCCAGATGCCAAGTGCCCTCCAAGGAAGGCTGTAATCAAATTGGAAGACAAAAACAGGATTCCAAACAAATAAATGATCAATAAAACAAATACACCATAACAGATATCCCCAGCTAAGAGTAACAGGGATAGGAGTGGACCCTAGGCATAGAGGGGTATGGAGGGAGGGAAAATCCGACTGCAGTTGCATGTCTATCGGACATCTACATTTATGGTAGGTACAAAACTGTACTATGTCCTTCAAGAATGCAACTGCAGTCATAACATGTGGGTAGAATACCATAGCTTAGCTGGGGGAGGAGGAATGCTCTAGGAAAAGATGGTGTGGCAATCAAACCCTGCAGGACTGCAAGCAAAGCCTGCTCTGGATCTGGAGTATAGAGGAGATTGTAGTGTTTGGAGAATGTATGCACGGAGCTCCATGTAGCAGCTTCTAGAATGTCCTTAGTAGGCACCCCTCTTAAGAATGCTGTAGAGGTGGCTGTAGCTCTGGTGGAATGTGGTCTGACATTGGCTGGAACAGTCTTTCCATGAAAAGAATAACAGAATCTGATGCAATGTCCAATCCATTTTGAAATAGTCTGTTTTGAAATTGCTTTTCCTTGGACTGCATGGGCGTAAGCTACAAAAAGTTGTTCAGACTTCCTACTGGCCTTGGTTCTGTCCAGGTAGTATCGAAGTTGTCTGTGAATGTCCAAGGTATGCAACAGTCTTTCCCCCTTATTCTCAGGATTGGGGAAGAAAGCAGGCAGATGAATGGCTTGATTTAAAGAAACCCTAGATACCACCTTTGGCATAAAAGTAGGGTTGGTCCTTAATGAAACCCTGTCTCTGTGAAAAATAATAAAGGGTGGTATTTCCATTAGGGCCTGTAGCTCCGAAACCCTTCTTGCTGAATAATTGCCAACAGGAAAGCTGTCTTCCATGAGAGAAATTGCAAGTCAACTGAAGCTGCTGGCTCAAATGGAGGTAGAGTCAGTTTTTCTAGGACAAAATTGAGGTCCCAGGCTGGCACTGGGGCCTTTCTTGGTGGCTTAATGTTCTTGATTCCCCTGAGGAATTGCCTTAGTAAAGGGTGTGAAAAAACAGGAGGATCAGTGTTGTATCTAGCTGAAATAGCAGATGCATGTTTCTTTATGGAAGAATATGAGAGGCCGTTCTTTAACATATCTGCCAAATATTCCAAGATGAGTGGGATGTTCAACAATGATGCATCATGTCCCTTGCTGGTATTCCAATTGCTGAATCTTTTCCACTTTGCTAAGTAAACCTTTCTGGTGGATGGTCTTCGAGCCTCTGTTAGTATCCGCTGAACTTCCTTGGAGAGAGATAGGCTGAAGTTATTTATGGGATCTCCCAGGCTGTTAGCTGCAGTGTCTGAAGATTTGGATGCACTGTTTCGAAATTGTGTTGAGTCAAAAGTAGAGGCCATTGGGGAAGGGCCCACCTCCTGGTGTGACATATGCTCCGTAGTAGTGGGTACCAGTGTTGTCTTGGCCAGTCCGGAGCTATTATGATTCCCTTGGGTCTCTCTGCTTTGATCTTTAGTAATACTGAGGTCATCAGTGGCAGAGGTGGGAATGCATAGATTGTTAGGGAGTTCCAGTTGAATGAGAGGGCATCTATTTTCCAAGCTTTTGGATGGTATGTCCTTGTGCAGAATTTTGGTAGAAGATGGTTGAGGTGAGAGGCAAACAGGTCCACTTCTGGCTTGCCCCATGTCGAAGTGAGTTGTCTGAAGGCCTTCGGATGTAACCTCCACTCGTGTGGATCTGTGAAATTCCTGCTTAGGCTGTCCGCCAACACATTGTCTTTTCCTGGAACAAACTGGGATTGTAACTGGATGTTTAGGCTCAGTGATTTCTCCCAAAGATGCATTGTCAGTCTGCAAAGGGGGTAAGAGTGGGTGCCCCCTTGCTTGTTTATGTACCACATCACAGTGGTGTTTGGTGTGTCTGTCCGTATCAGTAAATGGCCTTGCTGGAGTTGGTGTTGAAAGGCCTCTATGGCATGCATTACTACCAGCATTTCCTTTTGGTTTATATGCAGATGTGTTTCCTTTGGAGACCATTGTCCTTGTATACACCTGCCTTCCATGTGCGCCCCCCCATCCAAGGTCTGAGGCGTCTATGGTCATGGTCTGTGTTATCTGTGGTTTTTTTGAATGACATACCTGTGTTTGCCTGGCTCACCGAGGCCCACCATAGGAATTCCTTTTGTAGGCATGGAATGAGCGGTATGATTGTCTCCAAGTTGTTGCTGTGTTGAGACCAAATGCTTTTTAGGTACCATTGAAGCTTTCTCATGTGTAGTCTTGCTAATGGAACCAGGAGAATGCAGGATGCCATGTAACCCAGGGCCTGTAGGAATCTCCTTGCAGTCATCTGGGTGAGTTTTGCTAAACCTATGAAGTAATGAGTTAACTTCTCCTGCTTGTCTTCTGTCAGGTAAGCCATCTGAGAGGCTGTGTCTAGTTTGGTTCCTAAGAAGATTATTTGCTGGGATGGCTGCAGTCTTGACTTTTGGAAGTTGACTGTGTATCCCAGAGCTTGAAGTAATCGTATGACATAATCCAGGTTTTTTGTCAACATCAATTTGTCGTCCGCTTGTATGAGGCAGTCGTCCAGGTACGGGTAAATTTGTATCCTTTGGAGCCTGCAATGAGCAATTACTGAAGCCAGGCATTTTGTGAATACTCTAGGCGCAGTAGATAAGCCAAATGGCAATGCTGAGAATTGATAATGCTCTGGCCCTGCAAGAAATCTGAGGTATCTTCTGCAGCTGTGTCTGATAGGGACATGCAGGTATGCCTCCTTGAGGTCCAGAGTAATCAGCCAAGACCCCTTGCCCAGCATGGGAAGGAGTTGCTGTAGAGTCAGCATTTTGAACTTTGGTACTATGAAAAAGGTGTTTAATGCGGACAAGTCCAGTATTGGTCTCCATTGAGATTCTTTTCTTGGAACAAGGAACAGTCTTGAGTAAAACCCCTGGTCTTGTTCTTGTTGTGGAACTCTTTCTATTGCTTTCATCCGAGTCAGCAGAGTGATTTGCTTGATAGCCTCTGCCCTCTGGTTTTGTGGTAGGTTTGGCATGCCTTGTTTTCTTGGTAAGGTATGAAAATGAAACCTGTACCCTCGGTCTATAATGTCCAAAATCCATTTGTCCTTTGTCAGTCTGTGCCAATTTTCTGCAAACAGAGATAATTTCCCGCCCAAGGGAGCTTCTATTTGTTCCCTGGTAGGCGGTAGTAGAGGAAAGTCATTGAGATTGTGGTTGTGGGGCAGGTAAAACCCCTGCGTCACTTCTTTGGTTTCCTGGCTGCCACTGTCGTCCCCTGTAAGGGCCTCTGTATTGGCCTCTTCCTCGGCCACGAATGTGCTTAACCTTTGAAACTTTTCTGGATTAGGAAAGGACCAGTTTTTAGAAGGCCAATTCCTACTGAATCTGGGGGGTTGAACCTGGAGGAAATCTTTCACCGTCTGAACTGATTTTGCTTTTTCTTCGATGGTCTTTAACACATCCTTAGCATTCGCACCAAAAAGCTTGTTCTCTTCCAAAGGTGCATCCAGAAGTTTTGCTTTTACATGATCTGGTAGAGGTTGATCTTTTAACCAAGCATGTCTACGAATGACTGCCCCTGTCATAGCTGCCCTACATGAAGCTTCCAGTGCATCATATCCACACTGCAGGAAGTGATTGCTTACTTGCTGAGTGTTATGTACAGCTTCCTGCAAAGTCTTCCTGTCTAAAGGATCAGGAGTGGCTAATGTTTTTTGTAAATCTTCTAACAGGTAATCCTGATATTGCAACATATGAAAAAGGCAATTTAAAGCTCTCATAGATAAGGTAGTGGATGTGTAAACCTTTTTGCCCCATCTCTCTAATGACCTAGCTTCCCTGTTGGAGGGCAATGGATTTTAGAGGTGGAGGCTGAAACTCCTTTAGGCCCCTGTGAAATAGTTTCCAAATCAGCAGTATGGGCCCTGAATAAATGGGAATGAGTTTCTGGGACCCTGTAATACCTGTCTGGCTTGGCTGGAGCAGGAGGAAGAGAATCAGGGGTAGCACTAGAGTCAGAATATAAATCATCCAGAACATCAAGTACAGGAGGAATAGCTAAGGGCCTGTGCTGGGGCTTCTTAAGGAAAGTCCTAAGGCGTTTCCTAGAATCAGAATATTCCTGACCTTGCCACTTGAAATGTTCCCTCATGGTGTGCAGAATTTCCCCAAAAGAAATATCCTCAGGAGGGGAGGCCGAGGGGATGGAATCTTCTGCATCCGTGTCCTCATAGGTCTGGAAGAGCTCTTCCTGGCTATCAGAGTGAACAGAGCCCTCAGAATCTTCATCTGAAGGAATAGGGTCAGAGGGTTCAACCCGAGGCCTTTTGTCAGAAGGAGGCTGGGATCCTCTCTCAGGATGGGCCTGTGAACCTCTAATCATGGAAATTAAATCAGCAGCCATGGACATAATTTGTGTCTCTGGAGTAGTCTGAGGTAAAGATTTAGAAGTAATATGCTTTGTTTTGCTGGCTGCCTTAGCCCTAGTGTAGGCCTTAATAGACATGGCCATAGGAGGCCTGGCAGCTCCACTTGCAGGAGTGACCTTGTCTACAGCAATGGTCTCGGGCATTTCCTCGGTTTCGGTATCCGGAGGAAAATCGATAACTGGCGTCGGAGTGATGTCCGGAAACGGAGTCGTCGGTAATGCGGTGTCTTCGGTTCGGAGCGGTGGAGAGACCGTCTCAGAGGGAACCAGAGCACTCGTGCTAGGTTTTGGCGTGAAGTCGGTGGTAGACGCGGGCCGAGAATGTCGGTCCCGGTCTTTTCGCTTTTTGGGAGTTTGCGATGTCGGAAGGTCCGACGGCATGATGTAAGCAAATTTATCGGCGAAAAAATCTTCAGCGAACTCCGCCCGGCGCCTGAGAGTGCGCTTGTTGAAGCGAGCACAGGCTACACAGGCCGAGACGTCGTGGTCTGGGCCCAGGCAAGGAAGACAGTAAGAGTGGAAATCCTTATGAGGTATTTGTTTACAACAAGAAAGACAATTGTTAACTTTTTCAGTAATTTCTGACATCGGCTGAGGCAAGAAAAGGTCCCCAACAGGGTACTTAGCTTTTTTGATGACTTCGGTATCGAAGAATACAGGAGCTGACTGACCGGCACTTGCGAACTGCTTCTGCTTCGGGCACCGCGCGGCAAGAAAGACTGAAGAAAATGGCGTCGGCTGATGCTTATGTACTCCAGCCGCTCTGACGTCAGAGAGAAATGCGACATCAGCCGACGTCGGACCCAGACTTTGGAATCCGGCCGACCGAGGGCTGCCTGAGGCAGGACAACCCACATGTTATGACTGCAGTTGCATTCTTGAAGGACATCAGAACATTAACCACAGCACTAGAAGGCTAGACTAAAGACTTAGCACCAGAAAACAGAATATTAAATCCAGCAGTGGTAGACTGGACTAGAGACTTGGCACCAGAATAGAGAATATTAACCCAACAGTGGAAGGCCGGATGCTGGGACTATCAGTGTTGGTACAGAAAATATCAGAGCTTGAAGTATGTGTATAGGCATGAGTATGGCATGCATGAGGTAATATGGCATCATAAACATAAATGCCAAGGGAAAAGACATTGAACAAAACTACAAAAGGCAAGACAGTAACTTAAGGATAATCTCAGAATATAATTATTTTGGGACTAGATCTCATGCAGACAATTCAGGGGACTTCTTGGGTTCTACTGCCATCAGTCTTATATGTCTCACAGGGAATACCTTATACCTTATCCACCCCCATCGTCTTTCAGCCCAGTCAAAGAAATATTGCTAACTAACTTCCTTTGGAATGTTCTAAGACCAAGTTTCAATGGAAAATGTTGTCTCTACCTCCTGCTCAAGGAGGTCTTCCTCCCTCCATCAAAGGCCACCCATATAAAGATGTTGAACGTTTTATTCATAGGTTCATAGGTTCATAGATTAGTACTAAGCTAACTGCCCTTGCGAGCCATTTTAAGCCTAGCCAATTACCCCTTGTGAGACTCAAACCCTGCACCTTGTGTTTATAAGACAAACACCTTTACCATTAGGCCACCCACCTAAACCAGTTGTTAGTCAGTTGAGGACTCCTCTTCCTGTTTGGCGTGTTTTTTTCCAAATCAGCTGCGGGGTCTACAGGAGTTCTACAGCCACCACAGAAAAGAAAGGAGATATCTAAAACTGCTCTGGGATCTACAACAGGAATCTCTGAGTCTTTACAGAAACAAACAATCCTGGCTACTGCAGCTTTTCCTCCTAGAGGCTTATTAATAGGTCTAATATTTGTCATTTGTTTCTCAAGTTTTTGACTTAATTACACTGTGGGGAATCATGTCTTGAGAAGATTTTAAGTGGTACTGTTTGCTGAAGATTTTAAGTGGTCCTCAGCCAGTCATGAAGATAAGCTCATTTATAATTTTATGGCGGGAAACCTAGATAACTGCTATCTAGATGGGTGACACAACTGGAGCACATTCCTCTTTTGATTCAGTGGCAGATTCAGATCAGAGGGGAGTCACTGTATTACAAGTGGAGCTATTTCCCAGATACTTCTACGGACCAAAAGTTCACTTACTAATACATTTTGTCTGGATTGGTAAAGGTAGTTGAAGATTAACATTAATCCAGAAAGATGGTTCTCTATTATCTTATCACCTCATTATGCAGTTAAGTTTAAGGGATTTCTGGATGGCAATGCCTCTTCAAATATTTTATATACATTCCAGAGTTTCTCACTTGCTTCCAAACCATGACTCCAGATGCTACAAATGTGACAGTGAGGCGTTATGTAACGGGTTCCCTATTTTTGGGACCACCCTGAGTTAGCCCCCCTTAAAGCTGATATTCAATCATGGTTTGATAGGTTGTGGAGAGAGAAAGTCATCCTTTCTTCCTACCTATCTCGAATAGGATTTGATGGCTCTTTGAAATTAGACAAATCATCATATGTGATTTTTGCAATTTTTCTTACTAATGGTTAAGAAAGTGAGAATTAGAGCCTGGAAGAAAAAAGGAGTCTCTCCAGTAAAGGAATTTAAAATGCTCTGACAACCGCTTTACATGGCTGCAATGAATCTAGAGGATGTTGGGAGTATTAATCTGACATGCTGGAAGTGGGCCCCAGGGTTGCCATCTCAGATACAACTAAATTAGAGACATTTGGACTTTTTCTTTTTCCATAAATTAAATGTTAATTGTGAAATTTGTAGAGTTTCTAAATTCGTAGCGTCTCTCAGTTGTTATTCTTGTTGTCAATATATCATAGCTTCATAATCTGTCGATGAATGTATAGTATAAGCTATGTTTGTGAAAGTTTTCATTGTTACTGGACTTCTGAAGCATTTAATAAAACATTTTTAGGGGGAAAAGGTAAATGTATGCAACGATAAAAAAGTAAAGACAGTGAGAGCACAGAAGTAGCTGCAGACAGATATGAAGCCACTCCTGCCAAATAGAGAGAGACTCCCATCAAAAAATTATAACTGCCCTGGTACTCAAAATGGGGAAGGAGACCTTAAAAAGCTTGGTTCCTGGTCTGTGAAGTGCTTCCACCAGTTAATCTCAAGTAATAGAGAGAAAAACTGGGAATAGTCTAAATGAATGAGAAGTTCAGAAAAGGAGAGAACAGACAAGGCTTGATAAAAAATCTTAAGAGTAGGCACTGCAGACTGAACAATAATTTATTTTTTTAACAAGAAACATCTTTATTAAATTATCACATGTGATACAGACAATTATACATTTATATAGATGAAAACAAGCCATATTGACAATTTTAGTTGCCAGCATTACACATCACAAACCGTATTGACATAATTGTATTTGCAAACATTATACATCACTTATAATCAAGCTATCCAGTCACTGTCATTCAAACATTACATAGCTCATTCAAATCTTGCCTTCTTTTAAACCATGTTCCTATTCTGCATGTATTGTTTCCACAATTCCCATTTTTCTATGTAATGTGCTCCAACCCTTTTCTAAAGATCCCAATTCTGGTTGTTTTCTCTGTTACTATATTCACCACTTTAGTAAAGCTGGTTTAGACTTTGACTTACATTTTCTAGTGAATACTTTTTGGCAGCCACCATATGTAGACTCAGCAAGGTCTTAAAATGTCTATGCAATTTCAATTCTGTATCATAGTTCAAAAATAAATGTCCTTAGTTACACCAATTTGCTTACCCAGTAACTCTGACACAACAGTTTGCAGGGAATCTTTAAATTCTGCCAACTCATTACACTTCCAGAAAACATGTTCCCGATTACCCCTTTCTTTCCCATCAGACCTCCAACATTTGCTTTCTACCTGAGGAAAAAATATTTGGAGTCTACCTGGGGTATACAAATACCTCTGTAAACACTTCCAAGCAAAGATCCTAAGTCTTCGAGACTTTGTTGCATATTTGGGAGATATACATATATCCCCCCATTGTTTCTTTGTAAAGTGCTTATCAAATTTCTCTTTCCACCCTCTCTAACATCCTCAGATTGATTCTTATAGTTATCATGCATTCTTATAGCTATTCCTTTTTTAACAGCAGCTTCTGTTCTAGATTCTACTAAAACTCTACCAGTGATAGTCTTTTCCTACGGATATCCCCATTTCTTTCTCTTTGCCTATACTCTGATATCAATCCTTGACTGGGAAGGCAATCTCTAGCCTGCAGTCCAAATACACTCTTGGTCTGTTCCCATTCTTTTACCTTTCTTTCTCTTCTAATTATATGCTCCCAATGCCTTGGTTCGTCTAATAGTTTTCTCCAATAACTTCAAACCCCCTTTTGCCTGTTGTCTGCATTCCTAATTGCAGTCAACCCTATCTGCAGCATCCCCTTTCTCCATTCCCGTGTTGGCTTAGTTATTAGAATGCTTTCTGTTAAATTATGAATATAATATTCAGTATGGTTATTGTTCTCCTTAAGGCTCTACATCCAAAATTGCAGTCTCTCCTTGTTTCTTGAGCCCCCCACACCACCCCGTTTCACCATCATCACTTTCTATTATGAATTACAGGTTTCTGCTTATGCTATGTATAGGGGCCTTAACTGTCTAGTTCTGAAGTACCCCTTCATATCTGTTAATCCCAAACCGCCTTGTTCAACTGGAAGAATCATATTATCCCACTTGAGTCTTGCAGTTCCCCCTCCCAGATAAAATCCATCAGCTCTTTATTAATTGCTATCTACAACTTCTCCTGTGGTTGATAAAAATATGCTTGACTTGAGTATAAGACTAAAAGGACCAAAAGATTTTAACTGCTTGTATCTTGCTATCCAAATCCCTGTAACAGAGCTTCCAATTTCTGTTTTTGGATTATCTTTTTAGTTTGTTCCCACATATCCTTAACTGCCACACCAGAATCCTTTTTACTCCATACTCCTACATACTTCATTTTATCATCTTCCCATAAAAACGAGTATTGCTGAACCAATTTGTGTGTGGGTACATAATTTACAGCTATTGCCTTTGTTTTAGCTTCATTAATTTTGTATCTTGGAAAGGTATGAAACTGCCTCAAAATGTTCCACAACACTGAAATGTCCTTTTCTGGTTTTATCAGGTATAAAATGATATCATCTGCAAACACAGCCAGTTTTTCCTGACTACCATATCAATTATATCCTTGAATTTATGAGTCTCTATTTTCTTTGACAATGGTTCTAAATATAGTGGAAATAAAGAAGAAAGAGGATACCCCTGCCTGATTCCCTTGCTCAAACAGAAATTATCTGAGAGGAACCCACCCACTTTAATTTTTGCCTCAGATTCCTCACATATTATCCAGATTAACCTTATAATTTTATCAAGGACTGCAAATGCTTCCATTGCTCTGCTCATAAACTCCTAGCTTACTCTGTCAAATGCTTTCTCTGCATCAAGACCCACAAACAGTGGTACTTTCTTACATTCAGCTTCCCTCTGGATCATCAATGTTCTGTTAATGTTGTTAAATATCTGCTTCTCCTCCACAAAACCACACTGATCCATATAGATCAATTTTGGCATCACCTTTGCCACTCTTTTAGCCATTATAGACAAACACTTTATAATCATGGTTTTAGATTGAAATGGGCCTGTACAAAGCTGGGCCTGATGGGTCTTTACCCTCTTTAGGCATTACAGCAACCACCGTTTTCTTTCAAGATGTTGGTGATTCTAATTCTCAACTCATTAACCCCGACTACCGTCTCATGGTGCTTTTGTGCTTACATCTGAGCATGCTATGAGATGATAGGGATTGCATGATGTTACACCAGAGTGCCTTCCACAGTCCTATTTTAGCTCGACTGTCGAAAAATAAGTTAAAAAAAGTCACTGAACTTTGTCAGTTACCTTAACTTAGATTTCAAAGTGGAGTTATATAATGCTCGTACTGGACTTTTTTTTTAGAAAACTGGCTTGCAATCCGATTACCTTGTACTGCTGTTTTGTAAAGGTGCATTCACTGGAATCCTGAGCTGCCGTTTGTGGTTTTTTTTTTTTTTTGCGATAAAGCTTGTAATATAATTATTTCCTACTTTTTGAAACGGATCTTTTATTTGGTTACAAACTTCAGAGTGCTAGTAATTTTGTCTACCAAAGTGCTTCTCCCAGTTTCGCATTATGCAGGCTGCTTTGTGTTCAGTTAGTTAGTATTGTTGTAGCAGCTGCGATCAGTCCAGAACTGTAACCCCGCCTCCCAGTATACTGTTGCCATAGCAACACTTGTTATCAAAACCTCCACGAACTGTGACTACATTCTTTTTACCTATGTCTCCTAACTTCTTTGCTTAAAGGGGGAATGTCAAAGATTGGGATCCCTGAAAAACCTTTTTTTTTTTTTTTGTATTAAGACAAATGATAGCACACCCAAAGGTAATATTGACACATTAATTCTCGGTTTATTTTTAGTAATTAGGTGTATTTTATTAGTTTTGTTCAGCAGCGTCTCCCGCTTTCACTCTGCTTCAAAAGGTACTTCACAGAATCTGATATCATTCTATTTACATCCAGCCTCCTCCGTACTAAACTGTTTAAGCATTTAGTTATCTCAATGTTGTGTACGATATGATTCTGAATGAACTCTTAACAGCATGCAGTCATGCATGCACACTATTCTTACTGTTTTGGATTATAAATAAACGTGTTGTCTGTTTCTTGGAGAGATGTTTAGCATCTGACTTGTACCAGCATTTATATCGTTAAAATCATCTCATGGCTGTATCTCGCAGTTTTTATGTTCTTCTAAAACATTAGCGCCTATATAGTAACATACATTAGAACATTTTTAAACTTATTTTCTGCAATCTTGACTTTACTGTTAGTTTACATTTTCTAGTAAAGCGTAGGGTTAAGCTTCTGCACTCCTGTGATCAAAATGACTTTACTTTCAATTCAACCATTCACATAGCTTGCAACAGTTTCAGAATAGAGCAGCTTTTTTTTTGAGTTGAGGGGAGATACCATAGGGGGAACTGCACGGGATGATATATGACCTAGTTACATTTCTGGAAAGTTCACAGAGGAACACAAATGATTAGTGAGTTATGTGCCATCACTATAATGTACTTCCTAACTTGTAAGCTTACCTCTCTCTTTTACAATGGTGATGTTCCTGGAGTTAAAACTACGGAATAAATCAGAAAATCAGTGATGTGTATAGTTATACTAAAATAGTACACACACAGCTCATTCAGAAACACGGTTTTGTGCAACAGTCACAGGCAGACATGAGCTGCAGGACTAGTAAGCCAGCAATGTGTTCTTATTTATGGTTACATCAGCATCTGCATGTCGTTATATGTCATTATATTCTTTGTGCTAGACTTTGCATTATAAACTCCCTGCAGTCAGTCATGAGTTGAAACGGTCAGCAATGGTTTGGACTAAGCTACGATGCAACAGTTGATCGATTATATGCACTAAAATCCTAGTTAATTTAATATATATATACTGTGCTGCATTGTGCATGTTTTGTCACTTGAGTTGCATTCCACACCCTCCGACAACTGCTTTTGCAGCCTAGCTGAAGACTGGTTTGCTTTCCTCTGGTGAAACTGAAAAGTGTCTCTTCTGTCTTTGAGTACAGCAAATTTTTCTGCTCAATTAGGAAATGCAGCAGTAGGGAATTTTTGTGAATGCATGTATTGTAAAGTAGCTTCTAAATGATATAAGTAAACATGCAATACCATATTTTACTTGAGTGTTAGATGTCTGTACAAGAGACAGTGCTGAAAATCAGTATGCTAACGTATTTTGTGCAACTTTCCAAACCGCATAATGTTTTTACATGCTACAGTTAATGTAGACTTTTATATGTCAACAGTGGCATTTGGAAATAATGTTATAGTTAACATTTACAGCCTTTGTTTCATTAGAAATTAAATTTCTATTTTCTCATCTGGGTTGCTATACTTGGGGCAATGTGTTTCTTCGCAGCTGTTTCAGTCTTCATACCTACCACTTAAAAAATTGAATGTGTTTGACAAATTCATGCTAATTCATTCAGTAATATTTTCAGCTCTGGTTTATTATCACTTTTGTACAGGACTGACAGCATTTTAGGAACAAATTGCAATCTTAGTTTTTAGGGGAGTTGCCTGCTGTAAAGCTGTTGTAACATAATGGTTTATTTAATAAAAATTGAGAATGAAAGTCACTAATGAGAAACATTTAAATTTCGGACTTCATATTTTCTTCTGAAAATTAATGCAAAAGCAAAACCAATTATTAAGGCAACTTGTTAAGTATATAAGACCAATATTTAAAGTCTGATAGCAAGTGGATAGGAGCGAAGCTAGACAGCAAACAAATATAGTTCAAGTCCAACACAAAGCCCTTCAGAGTTTCAAATATTCCAAGTAATCCAAATAGAACCACCAAGTCCTGTGGTATATATTCTTTATTCAACAGACAAGCGCTTTCACCGAGTACAGCTTCTTCAGGTCAATTCAAAAAACAAAATCAAGTCCCATAATATATAGGTAATCCAATGTCCAGGGTTGAATGAGAGAGCATCCATCAAACCCAGGCTTAGGAGACGAAGGCACATTAAATAGACACTCTGCATCACATAACAGTAACTAGGAATAACATATTACACCAGCTCTTGTATCTGTGAGTCTTGTACACACTAGTACATTGCTTTAATAAACATATACAGTTCCACTTATACACATATTTGTCCCTTACATGTTCTCACATATATGTTTTTATTATAAGTGTTATAGAGGTTTTAATTTGAAGTAATATTTTAAATATTTTATATGTTTTTATAAGTCTTTATTAACATTACATTTCCCTTTTAAATGTTTAATTGACTTTGCTGTAATTTAATTGGATTACCTATATATTATGGGACTTGATTTTGTTTTTTGAATTGACCTGAAGAAGCTGTACTCGGCGAAAGCGCTTGTCTGTTGAATAAAGAATATATACCACAGGACTTGGTGGTTCTATTTGGATTACTTGGAATATTTGAAACTCTGAAGGGCTTTGTGTTGGACTTGAACTATATTTGTTTGCTGTCTAGCTTCGCTCCTATCCACTTGCTATCAAACTTTGTTTATTTTATTCCTGGATAAGGAGCGTTTATCTGCAAGTGTTCCCCCACGTGTTGAATAATATTTAAAGTCTGTCCTGAATGTTGGGTCTTTACCACCCCGCTTTTTTTTTTTTTTTTTTTTTGCTTTTCCAGATTACTTGCACTTAGAGATTGAGAGGCATGAATGCTTGGAAGGTACTGACTTGCCATTCCTACTTCAGTTTTACTAGCTGTATGGGCTTTTGCATTTCCTGGGATATTACATGTCTGTACTTCAGTAGCCTGCTGGTGTGGCTTCTAAGAAATGTTTATCAGATTCCATACAGACGTATTGCAATTCTTTCACATATTAGCTGGATCCTTGTTTTGTATAAGCACGTTTTTTCTAGCTTTCATTTATCTGCCTCCTTTGCTGAAAATTCTGCGTGTATTCATTGTGTTAGAACTGCCATTTTCAGGTTGGAATACCTTTCCTTTTATGGTGTTAATATTGCTGACAAATGATCCAGTAATGAATAACCAAATGCTACTTATTATTCTATGCGTTTTCTTAATTCTGATAGTTGTCTGCTCCGTATGTTTTTCGGTTGCTCTATTTTAGTAAATTAGTGCAGGCCTCTGAACATTGTTTGCATATGGCACAAAGACGGTCATAAATTAACGGAGCAGCCTTAAGAGGCTTGAAGTGGTCTTCAAGGTGTGTGACCACTGACATTTTATGCAGTAAAATGAAAATTCTTTCACATGGTGGGAGGGGGGGTACAACCTACAATGCCACCAACAAAGGTTGTCAGGTTGCTGACAGTCATGGCTGAAGAAAGAGTAGCTGACAAGGTGTTTGGTCATCTTGTCACTGGACTGGACACTAGGAGGGTTGCATTTGATGTACTCTTCACTTAGGTGACCAGAAAGCAAATGGGTTTGGACTGGTGTAAGTTTGTGACAAACCTTTGTTAAAATGGATATTTAAAAAAAATTATTGCTTTTAGAGTATACATTTAGAGTTAACAATATTGGTGCTTAGATATTTTGAGAAGGAATAGCAGAGATAGCAACCTTAAAGGGAACAGCTCTGATCTTGCATGACTTTAGTATGGTTTCACAGGGATAATACTCTACTGCGGAATTGTGTGCCAAAGCACTTCAGTAGAGGGCTTTGTTGGATAGGACATGGACACAACAAGGTATAGGATGGAGTAATGGCTAGCTGCAGTACTCATGGACTTTGGCGTATTTGTACGCAGCTTACATATATTATTAATATTGGCTAACCTTTGCACTCTTGCAGCTTACATTTATTATTAATATTGGCTAACTTTTGCACTCTTGCCTCCCACTGTCTATCATCAGCCCCTCTATGGCCATTGGCCCACTTGTTCCCTATAACAGTGTGACAGTTGCCTGATAGGGGCCACCATCCAGCCATCTATTGAAATGGTTAAGTTCTGTCCCCCATTCCTAATGCACACAACCAGCAAGTGTAGTGGAGTGGCATATAATGGGATGACAGTGAAAGACATCCCCTCCCTTCCTGCACTTAATCCCATGTGCTGTCCTACCATTGTCTGTAACTGCCTTTAAACAACTGACCTGTTGAATCTAATGCATTAGAACAAGAACGCTCATCCAGCTTCCTACTTAAACTATGTGACACATCAACAAGGCGTCTCTATTCCTCCCACACGGAAAGCATCAGAGATCTGCTAGCTAAAGTAATTTATCTGGACTACTGCTTGTACTCTTCTTTCTTGTTAGCCCTGTCAACCTTTGGTTCACATGTGGGATACCAGACCTGACTCGAGCCTTCTGGATTACTTCTGTTCTCTCATTTCTGCAAGAAGAGTTCCCTCCAAGCATCTATGCCTCACCCTAAGAGGCATGAGTGGAGAGCTTCCTGGTGTCCCTTTCGTTATGCCCCCATGTGCATGCAACCCCTTCGTCTCCACTGGGATAAGGATGTGCCACACTCCTTCCCTCCATCCCCCTCCCTGCCTGGCTTATCCTGTGCCAGGAACATACAGTCCCAATTGCCTAATGTGCAGTTGAAAATCCTCCTGCACCACAAAACCAGGGAAGTTTCAGTGACCCTGTTTTTTTCTTGAGTGAGATTTTTTTTTCTTCCAGTACTTACAGAGGTGCTGTCTAGAAAAATCTTTGAAATTGTTGGCTTTCTTGTCCATGCTGCCTGCCAGCCATCAGACCATGTCTTTGTTTGGTGGTCCCATTCATTCCCCATCACTCAGTTGAGCTGACCTGGGTGGTCCCAACACTGAGTTAGCCACCAGGGATGATTCATGGGTTTTACTGCCTTACTATGTCTACTGTACATGCTTGGCTAGACAAAGGAAGGGTGCATGCAGTTGGTGGGTTGCACTGGACTTCTCTCACTTCGGCTAGGGATATTGATTGTAACAATCCTAATCAACAGTGTCATCAGGACTGTCGTTCATTGGGATTTTGGCTGGCATGACATCCCTTTTTGCCTTGAAACATGCTGACTATAATTCAACTTCAGCAGGACAATCACACCCAGATCATTAAACAGCACATTTGCTATGGCATATGGGTAAAACCTGCTGTCACTGCCAACATGCATTAGATAACATGTCTTAGTGTTAAACAGAACAGTTTGTAGAGCTGTATCTCTAAACTGTCCCTGGTTTTCATGCAAATTTTAGCTCTGTCCTTCTTTATCCCTCCTAAAACTGATGACTTCTGGAGACGAGGTTATGAATTACACTTAATAAAGGACCAAAACTATAGTTAAAGACTTATTTTACTTCAGAAAATGTTTAGTTAAGTCACATTAGCATATTCCATCAATATGTCAAGTTAACAATACTAATATTTTAAAACTGTTCCTGATTATGTTGAAATGGCGGACAACAAGAACAGTGCTGATAAATATGTCCAAACTTTCTGAACGTATACTATGATTTAGTCTTTATTTCCACTAAATATCTGGGCGGTATGAGAGGCTTAGTTATTTTATTGCTGATTGTTGGCATTGCTCAACCAGATATTTTGGACAGTATTTCTGCCTTTTTCACTTCTGTGTCTTATTGTAACCAGAGAGACGGTTAGGTGAGATAATATGAATTACTACTTCTTGGACTAATTCTTACACGGATCAACCAGATAAGTTTGACATTTCTGCTTGTAATTCTGTTTCTGATTATACTCAGTAGTTGCCTGAATGGGATAAAAGTTATTACTTGCAGACTACTACCAGCAGGGAGCTACCATATATTTTGGGCAATATTCCTGTCTTTGTCAGTCATGTGTGGAATTTAGGTGGGAGGAAGGGCTCAGTCATATACAAGTGTTATACCATTTCTACTGAATTACTCAGGTGTTCCCCTAACAGATGATAATGAGGCTGTGTTACATAGCAGCTGCACAAGGTAATATAATGAATGCCTACTCAACAGGTTATGTGCAGCAATTATCACCTTTGTCTGAGCATGCATAGCTTTGCAGTAATGAAATGCAGGTCATTAACACACACTAAGTGCAGTTACAATATAGCAATGAGTCATTATCACTTTTCAGTTAAAACTCCTTTTCAGGTAAAACTATCAGCAGCTGTCACTGTTATTCATATAAGTAGAAGTCGTTATCACATTGATGAATGCACAAGCCAGATTTGGGTTTTTGTCTACATGCAGTCATTTCAAGCCACCCCCCCTCCCACCAGTTTATTTCTGTAATTTTTACAATTTGTTTGATACTCTGTAAAGTCCCCACTGTGGTTATATTCTTCATATTTTTTGAAATACTGTAATTGAACATTGTATCATGTAAATATTTTCTGTATCACACAGTCACTATATAGTTTTCTGGTGTGTTGCTTTCCCAGTGCCTCTGTGCAGGTATACAACATCAGAATGTTGTATACTGTTGTGTTTTTCAGGTGTAGTTTCAAGTGGAAAGCAACAAGTCTTCCAAAGAAGATGCCATCTATGTAGGAGAAAGCAAGCATCATTTACCTACTGGGTGAGGAAACAGACTTTGATGGTTGCAGCAGTGGGTCAGACATGGGTATGTACCTTGAGCCACCATGTAATGCTAACCAGAGTGAGGATGAAGATTATGACAGACGAGATTCCGCTGGCATGTCTCTGTGAGAAGGCCATTGCCTGTTATATGGATGATGCCCCTGTGTCAGCCATTCCTGACAGACCATTTTCAACTGTTTCAGGCGACCCGGTAAGGTATGTCGAGTATGCCCACCACATAAGATCATGTGGGAAAAACACCTCACAGCAGTACACACTGATGGCTTTGTGGGGCCAGTAGGCCCTGTAAACAACTTTGGCTCCAACAGCACAGAGATGGACTTCATGAATTTGATGTTCCTTACCCTGCTTTCTCTTTACATGTGCCCTGTATGTACCACCTTGGCAGTTTCTACTCATGCAGTATTTCAACTAAGGCAAGAATGTATCTGTTCACAGTCATTTCTGCCTACTGCCAATCTGATGGTGTGTGCATCAGTGGGCATTGTACATAGACACCATGAATCTTAGGATCATCCTAGATGGCAGTGGGGAACTTGGAGACTCTTCAGCTTAGTCCCACTGGGTTGCTTTCCTGGATATGTGTGGTTTCAAGGGTGCCACTCTGATGCCTTCATAGGTCTGTACTAGGCTAATGGCCCTGGAGCCTTTACAAGCCTAGCCCATAGAAGTGCCCTGGCATCATGCTGCCCGACTTTAGTTCCTAGTGCCTCTATCAAGTAAAGCCACTGGAGTGATCCCTGGGGTGAACTTTCTATTTCCCATCCACTCATCAAGATTTCTCTTGAAGAGGGCCAGTCCCTCCCCAAGAGGCCACCTGCAAAAAGTAAGAGTCTTAGTACGTCTTTTTCTTTTGAGATGCTGTGATATGCCCTTTCACTCTCCCTCCACTCTGGTACAGTAAATTTATGTAGGTCAGGACAGCAAATATTACATTACTTCCGTCCTTGATTCTTTTTGTCTATCGCTGAATGGACAAATGTAAAGTAAAAAGGCAGAGGTAAGGCAGACTGCTGAAACTGAAGGAGGTCGTGAAACAGTAGTGGTGTCAGCAGTCTAAGTGGGTAGCCAGCATAGGTATCGAACAAATCAGATGCCCTCGAGTGCCACTGAAGTCCCATGCCTATCCTGGGTTCATTAGTGGAGTGGCGGTCCCTACCCTGTGTGTTCTCTTTACATGTGCCCTGTCAGTAGCCCTTTATCAATACCAGTTCAGCAGTATGTTGGCTACACCAAAAATGAGTATGTTTACAGTGACGTGTCTACTACTAATCTGATAGTGTGTGTGACTTGCTGGTTTTCAGGTTGTTAGGTATGTACCTCTGCATTATCACTGAAAATAATGAACCAAAAGAATAATGCCTATGTGGATATCAGTGAAGATTCCAACAGGCAAACAAGGTCATGGACATTATATACATATACATGTCGTAGTAATGCAATAAATCCCGCAAACATCATCAGTAACAGACTTGCATTTCTTCCCTGTGCAGGTACTTCTACCTTGTGACAGTGAAATGGCTTCAGGAGCAGGGGAACTACAAGTGAGAGTGTGAATATGTGGCCATTTCTACATTCACTGGGATTCCAGACATGCCTCCAGAAATAACGAATACTACAATTTCAGCTTCCCCACATCTAGCATGAAGGTACGCTGGATTGCAAGATGATTTCTGCTATCTAATGGCTAAATCAATGGCTAGGTTTCAGCTTTTTTTGTTATTTTATAAAGAAGGGGTTACATTGTTTTAGAATGGCTTTTAATCCTGACTTCTGTACAGTTTATTCTAATCTTGCCTGATGAATGTCTGCAACACTTACTGTTGTAAAATGACTATTTGTTTAGTCTTAGTTTCAGTTGTATTCTTGCTACAGTTTGTGTTTCAGACTTTTAGATAGGTTGGTAACCAAAAGTCTGCTTACGTTGCTCTAGTCTAATTGTATATACTATTGCAAGATATCTATTTTTTCTTGCCTTATTTAATTATTTATTCTTTTATTATTATTAGTAGTAGTATTATTATCTTCTGCTTCTATCTGTATGTTCACTTTTCCCACCTGGACTGCAAAACTCCTTTATACAGTTTTTCTAATAGGTAGAGAAAACAGCAAAAATAACATTTTCCCTCATCTACATTGCTGTAAATACTACTATATCAGCAAATGTTTACTCACCGATTGTTTTTCTTGACATTAGGACTTACTTTCAAATCTGGCTCTGCCCACTCCATTCGCCCTTGCTCCTTTCAGGCTCTCTTCGTTCCCCTACCCTACCCTCAATTCCCACCCACCCCACCTACTCTAAATTTATATTCAAACTCTACTTTTCCTCTCCCCTTATACTCCTTCTCTAGTTCCTAATTCTTTCCAATATCAACACTTCCCTTTCTTCTAATCCACACCCCTTCTACTCTGCACCTCCCAATCTAACTCACCCCCTTACTCCACACCACTTACACTTTTATCTACCCTCTTCTTTACACATCCTCTCCTTTACACTTCCTACAGTAAATTTTATCCTCTCCTCTACCCTTACATCCAAAGTTGTGTTCTCACTTCTCAACTAACCCATCTTCCTTAACTACTTAAATTCTCACCAACGGTCACCACTACTACCCCCCCCATAAACATGTCACACATCTATCTCACTACTTTTTTTATTTTCCTACTCTCTCACCTTTCCTCATATCATACTGAACTGTCTTTCATAAACTCACCCCTTACCTCTAATCTATTCTCAATGGATCCTGGATAAATCCTACACTATTCTTATAGCCCCCTATCTATTTAATGCATCTAACCCCCTTCTACACAAGATCAAATTAGTCTTACCCCCTTCACATCTTCTCAAACCTAGGCCTAAATTTCACACGGATAGCTCTAAAATACATAATCTATTATACAGCACCACAAACTTATTCTTATCATGTGATATTCACCCTACTCTGACGCCCACTTCTCTCCCTCTCACATCTCCTCACCCTCAATCAGCCTCCCACTCCAAGTCTTCCACCAAGTGCTTAACCATAACCTCCTTAAATATTCCTAGCAATGTCAACAAAGTCAGTGAATTTCACTCATGGATTGCCAAATACTCTCCAGACAAAATAATTGTCACTGTAACTTGGCTCAAACCCTATATTAACTGTAATGAAATACTTCCTCCTAGATATAATATCGTCCACTCAAACAGGATCCACAAAAAAGGAGGGGTATACCCATACTATATTCCAACCAGCTAAACCTGTCCCCTCTGTCCATTTTATCCCCCAACTTTCCCCCAGCATAGCTACTAATAGTCAACTGCAAACCCAGCAATCACAAAAAATTCTCATTACTACTATATATATATATATATATATATATATATATATATATATATATATATATATATATATATATCCCCTGGGCAATAACATTCCCATTCTACAGCATTTTCTTTCCTGGATTACTCATCACATACCTTATGAAACAATAATTCCAGGGGATGTCAACATCAACTGTCAAACCCTGACCTCTGACTCCACTACCTCAAGTATAAATCTCCCCGGCCTCACACAACTAATTTCAACCCCTGCTTACTACAGCAAACCAACTCCAGAACTATCCTAGATTGGATCCTTGTTACCAATCTTAACTTCTACCACAACCCCAAAACACTACCAGATTCTATATGTGACCACCTTCCTACAGGCATACAAAGGTACTCCTGTCAACAAATTACGCAACATAAATGCAGAGAGTGCTGTAGCCATGCTAACTTTAACTGAACTGATGAGTTCAATAATATACTTTCCTCCATAAACTGGTACTTTCTCTATAACCTACCACTCAATGTAGCTGTTCTAAAATTTAACTCCATTTTTCTAAATATTCTCAACTCTCTTGCTCCCCTTAGAAAAATCTGAGTGAATTCTCTCTTTGCTCCTTGGCTTTCTCAGTCCATTCACTCCCTAACACACAACAGGGATACTGCATGGAAGAATTTGTTAAAGACTAAATCCCCCTCTCACCAACAAACCTATAAAAAACTCTGCAACCTCACTAAAAACAAGTCAGTGAAAAAAAAAAACTTTTACCTAAAGTCTCAAGCAGACCATCCCAACAATCCTAAAAAATTCTAGAACACCATTAAAAAGATTCTTCACCCAGGTAATCCCAGTATACCCAACCCTTGCCCAAACAATTCTCCACTAGAAACTGCCACTATACTCAACTCTTACTTCATCAACTCCATCAAAAAGCTAACCCAGAATAGTCTTGCTTCCAATTCCACTACTCGTTTCTCTCTCTTTAATCATAAACCAACCTTCTCACTCAAACCTGTCTCCACAGCCTATATTAAATCACTATTAATTAAAAACCAAAGCCCTCCCCTCTTTCTGTAGATAAACTACCACCAGTCTTCCTAAAATTAGCTGCTACCTCTTTTGCCTATCCTGTCTCTATTCTTATCAACAGATCTGTCCAAGAATCTCCAGTCCCCTCTATCTGCAAACAATTCTACACTATACCCATTCAAAAAGGCCAACCAACTGACCTCTCAAATTGCAGGCCCATAGCAATCATGCCCCCCTACTCTAAAATACTTGAAAAATATGTACATAAACAGCTCCTTGATTATCTTCTACAAGAAAATATACTCTCTCTCCTACCCAACATGGCTCTACCCTAACCATAGTACTACTTCTGCTCTAATCTCCGTTATTCATATTATGTCTCAAGCCAGAGACCACAATAAACTAGTATCTTGCCTATTCCTAGATTTCTCCAAAGCCTTTGAAACTGTCTCTCACCCCAAGCATCTTACTAAAATGTCTGATCTTGGTCTCTCAAATAATACAATTAAATGGTTCTCAAACACTATTTCCAACATACAGCAGTCCATCAAGTGGTTCTCCTTCTTCCACCACCTTCCTGTTAATACTGGCACACCTCAAGGTTCCATTCTCGGACCACTTCTATTTAACATCTTCACCAACTGTCTCCATACAGTCCGTTCACAATCCTCCCTCATACAATATGCGGATAACTCCAGTATCATCTGCACCTCTGGCAATCCCCTCACACCTCCTCACTACAACCCAGAACTCCTTCACATCTTTAGAAAGGTGTCTGACAACTCATACTCAATCCCAAAAAACTAAACATCTCTTATTTATCCCAAAATAACTCACTCATCTTAAATATTCATTCACTATCTCATCTCTTGACAACACTGCAATAAATGCTGAATCACAAACCAAGCTCCTGGGTGTTATAGATGAGCAACTAAAATGTGACCTACATGTCCAAAATTGCATTTAAAAAAAACACCAAAAACTAAGCTTACTCTATAGAAACAAACAAAAAAAATCCTCACTAAGGACTCTAGACTTTCTCTTGCCTATGCTTATCTTCTTCCCAGTCTACTTTATGCCTCTCCCATCCTAACTAGCCTACAATCCTATGTAAAGTGTAAACCTGAACTATCTTACAGTAAAATTGCTAGGTTTGCTGCTAACCGACCTTACAATTCACACCACTGCTTTGCTCTCAAATCCATAAACTGGATTGAACTCCCATACCAACTCCTCCTAGCTCAACTGCTCCTAACTCACTCCATTAACAAACCTACCTCCTGCCCTGCCATCTCATCCATAATCTCCTTCTATACTCCTAACTGCTCTCTCTGGAGCTCTGACCAGTTTCTCTTGGAAATCCTCAAATAATCGGCCAACACCTATACAGATACTCCACTGCAAGGGGTTAGAACAAAATATCTCTCTCCATCTGAACTATAACAAACCCTCAACTTCAAAAAGGTATTAAAAGAGTCTCTAATGAACTCCTGGCTCTGCTCCTGCCAAAACCCAACATAACTACTCATATCCCCTACATGTGTCCCACTCTTCTCACTTGCTGATTATTTCACCTTCAGGTCTCCCCCTTTTGCTCCTCTATCTTTACTACCAATGCTTTACTTTACTCTGCTCCCACTCCTCTTTCTTGCTTCTATCTCTTCCACTTCTTCCCCCCATATATGAACCTATTTAGGTATGGTTTCTATTCTCCTGTCCTCTTCTCATCCACATGCCCATCTGCCCCCTGTGACTCATCTGCATCTTCTTTCTTCACAGTATCATTGGCAAGCACTCCATCTACTCTTTTTAGGCTTTCTATTCCTCCTTGTACCTACCTCTTCTACCCCTTCTTTCTCAGCAGTAAACTATTTCATATTTCGTTTGCACTAGGGCTTGCAGACTGTTTTATTTGGCTTTTCTGCTTGCACACCTATTAATTCTGTACTGTATATTGAGATTTTAATGTATCTACAATTACAACTGTATTTTATGTCATGTTACTGAAGTTTTCTGTACTTTGTTACCTTTGAATAAAATTTGTTCTGTATGGAGATTTTCTCCCCAGGCCTCTGATGAAAGGGCACATGCTTAGTCAGACATACCAGGTTAACAAATGTCTAAATAAATAAATAACTTCCAGATATTTATCAGTTTTTCCCTCCTAGCTTCCAAACTTCCACAGGAATATCATATATTCCTGGGACTTTCCTGTGGACTGGTTATTTTTATCTCATCTCCTCCTATCCTGTTAGCAACTGAGCCTCATCTACCTCTAACCATGGCATATTTAAGTCTTCCATAAACATTTCCATTTGTACCTTTTCTTGATCTTCATTTTTTCTGCTTTTTACAGACTTTCATAAAATTTCCGAAATATTTCTAATAATCTTTACAGGATCTCTTGTTATCTTCCTTGTTATAAGCTCCCTAAGCTTGGCGACAAACCCCTTCTGTTTGTAGCCAGAATTATTGCTCTAAAAGTTTTTGAGGTCTGGCATTATCAAAAAACAGCTGCTTAACAGCAATCTTTCTAAACTCATGCATATTATCGAGGTAATCCTTTATTTTGTGCTTAGCATTCTACAATTGCTCCTCCTCTTGTTCTGTGAGATTCTCCCTAATCTGTAATACTTTAACAGTGTCAGTCCCGCAGAGTAAATCTTACTTCTTAACCATATCCCTCTTTCATTTCCACCCTATTTTTAAACTCCACTTTAATTTTATCCCACTCCCTAGCTATATTTTCTGAAGAAATTTCTATATTCTCTAATAACTCTTGAATTATTTCCACTACCCATTCCTTACCAGATAGGTGGAAAAGTGCCACTGTCTCATTTTTACTTCATTACCCTGCACTTTGATTTTAGTTAATATTGGCACTCAGTGTGAAATAGTTATTAGATGCATATCAAAATTTTTAATTAAATGCACATGTTCCTGTGAAATGTAAGTTCTGTATAACCTAGCCCAGTGTTTGTATCTTGGGGAATAATATTTAAATTCACTCCGAACTGCTATTACTGAATTGACATCTTCCATGCCAATTATTTTCATAAACTTCTAAATCTACCCTTCTCTGATATATTGTCCCTTCTGGGCCTCCCAGACACATCTTCACTGTTACAAAACACATTTCAGTCCCCACCTTTAAGTAATATTCCCTGAAAAAACCTGATTATTTCTCCCAGAATTTTCTTAAGCCCCATTACAGCAGTTTTAGGTGGAATGTAAATACATGCTGGTGTAATCCTCCTCCCTTGCCAGTAGCCCCTTATTACTACAAATCTACCATCATCTTTTTTATCCTCTTCTATCACTACTCCACCTCCTCTTGCAATTAATGTAAGTACTCTTCCTTTCCTTTGTAAGAGGTATTCTGCTGAATAACCATCCTGAGAACCTTTTCTTTATCAAATTCACACATTCAGTTCTTTCCAAATGTGTCTCCTGTAGCATAGCTATTTGCACTCTACACTTTTTAATATAATTCACAATTCTTTCCTTTTTGTATATACCTATGAGAACATTAACATTTAAATACAGCACATAAAATATTATATTAAAAAACTGTTATTCCCACTTTTTATTTGTAACAGCTTTTTAATCAAGTATCTTGCTCCAACGTTTGTGTTTCATGCACACACTAATGTTTGGCAGACAACTTTTATACAGTTATTTCTCATCATATCCATTTGAGACTATGTCACATCTTACAAAACTATTTGTTTAATTAAAAGTCCTCAAACAACAAAAAAATACATCCCTAATACACCCCTAAAACCTATTAACTAAATACTAACATGAAAAACTATGTACATCTTCAAATACTGAAGTTTTACCCTCCTAATAGGAACAACTGCCCCAAACTGACAGCTACACACACACACACACACACACACACACACACACACACACACACACACACACACACACACTTGGGTTAACCTAAATGAAAGGTTATCCATGCTAAGCTGCATGGTACAGCATGTGCTTCTACTAAGTGCTGCCTGGTTATGTCTTATCTTTTCTGCTCTCCCAGAATGGGAAAACACTTGAATGATTTCAGAAAACATCATCTCCTAACTATTGAAAGAAAGAAGTATTCCGTTGTATTGTTCTTTATCAGACTGTCTCCATGGTGATATGATAACTAGATACAAAATTGCTTCTACAAGCATTTATTTTCTAGAGGAAAGATTTATTATATTCAATGTTCTTTTTTTATTTATTTCTTAAACCTTGTTACTAGATCAAACCAAGGGCCTTAATCCGGTAATCCCCTACACTAGAATGAGAAAAAGCACATAATTTTTTCTTGTATCATACTCTTTTTGAGTAGACCAGACTTTTCTTCTTCTTTTTTTTTTTTTTTTTTTTTACACTGTAGTGCCGCCTTCTTTCGGCTTTTCTCGGTTAGGGGTCACCACAGCAGATCACCTGTTTCCATTTCTTCCTGTCCTCTGCATCTTGCTCTGTCACACCAACCACCTGCATGTCCCCTGTAGTGCCTACATTTCTTACAACTGAACAAAGAGAGAAGAAAAAAAAACAGGGGCACCTGTTTACTTTAGTATCCCATTACACTTGAAAACAACTGTGAAAACTTTACTTTATAGTATGCAGATTAATTCATGCACTATAAAGATATTACTGTTAAGAACAAAATTTGTTTTACTTACAGTTAACGCTTTCCTTCCTCTTCCCCTCTCCTAAGTGTTCAAATGCTGATGACATGAAGTAGGGCATATGCTTTAGAGTCCTCTGCAAGTTTAACAAAGTCAAAATGTCCAATATTTCAAGGTTTTCTTATTCTGTTATGCTTCACAAATACAATTAAAGTTTTGTAATCCCACATTTATTTGTCAATTTCTGAGTTACTGGTTTTCTTCTTGCTTATCTTCATCTCCCAAATCAGTCTCTGCTTCCTTCCCAATGTACTACTGGTTCTTCTAATCAACTGTTGTGGTTTCTTCTGTCTCTCAAGCATTTTCCATTGAAACACTAGTAAAGGTTTCACTGGCACAGTCTCTCTGTGGTCTTTATCACCACAAGAACAAGAAGCGGAATCTCCTTGCATTTCACAGCTCACTTTTTGTTGGACAAACTCCTGTATTTCGTCATTAGCATGTTCTAAATCAAAAAATGATTTTGTGCCACCAGGAAAGAATATTCTGAAGATATCTGGGTACAGCAGTTTGAATTTCACTTCTGCTTCTTGAAATTCCATGATTACTGGAATAAATGTACTCCTCTTCTGACTAGTGTGCATGAGTAATAATTTTCCCAAACACTCTGTCGCCCACATTTAGTACTTTCTCCTTCTGCAACAGTTTTGTCAGAATTAACTCTTTCTCCTGGTAAGATTGCATCTTTTCTATTAAAGGTCTAGGTCATTTTCTCATGGTCAGGTTTGGAGCACACATGATGTGCCCTTTCAATCAATAACTCCTGCTGTGGAATACCAGTCCAGTTGCTTATTTGTATTTTCATAAAATAAATACAGTCTGTTCCTTACAGCTTCTCTTGTACAGTAGAAAATCTCTGTTCTCTAATTCTATTATTTTTTGAAACATCTCTTCTTGAGCAGTCTCATATTCAGCCAGCTTTTTCTTCATTTCTACATCTGATTTTTTGCAGTTTTATCACCTCATTTAAATATCTGTTTAACGTTTCTTCTGTTTAACTTTTCTTCCATTTTACCAGCCTTCTGTTATTTGAGTTGATGTACTCCATCAGTGTTTTATTTAATCAGTTCTGAGTACACTTATGTTTTACTGGAAGTCATGGCTTGCACTAAAGCTGCAGCTTGCACTGCTTTTTGCTGAACAGCTGCAGAATTCTTCTCAGTCAGTGTTTTTCCTCACCTTTTGTGACTGATTTTCTTTCAGTTTCGCTGAATTTCATTTTTTTTTTTTTTTTGCTGGCATCTAGGCAGTGCACTTACTAGCCAGTTACTGAAATGTACACAAAATTATGAGTTCACTGGCTCTCTCCTCTGAGTTTCTGTTTTCACACTGGGAGAGCTGAAATTAAGCTGTTACTCAGTTTGCAGCCATTTTTGAAGTTTCTCTACTGAACAACAATTTCTGTGGAAATGTACACAATCACCCAAGAAAAAAGATAATTCCTTTACTATAAGTATAGAACAAGGTTGACTTTGACCAACAGTGTTGAATGAAGTTGCCCATGGCATGCAAGAAGAAACTTTCTTTTTTAACAAAATTTTCATTCTTTGACTTCTTTTTAGGAAGGGAAGAAATTTTTGAACCCTGTACATCAAGTTATGAGGTACAGAAGACTAGTCTGCTATTTGGCTTGTCCGGTAGACAGCTTTGAAACCAAGAAGACTTGAAGCAACTTACTATGCCTGTGACAGCTTCAATGATGCCTAAATACATGGAGCAATGTCAAACATTGCAATGTTATAAACAGAAACAGTGCACCTGTCATAGCAAGGAGAGTCGGCTGACAGCAAGCACACTTTCAGGACAGCGACAGGTATGTTATGAGAAAAGAAAGAGCCTAGGTTCAATGGGAAAGAAAGCACAAAGTACTTCTTCTGACAGAAAAATAACTAAACGTTGTCTTCACAATGACAAACAGCAACAGAAATAGAAGTGAAATAAATGTCTTGCTTAAGCTTAGAAAAATCCACAAAATGACAATACTTCACAGGTATGCTGGCACCATCCTTCTGATCAGACTCAAGTCCAGCAAAGAAGAAAAGTGAGGATGCCAAGTAGTCTGAGAAAGTTTCATTTGCCATGTGATCTTACTGCCTCCTGCAAAAGTCCTAAACGATACTGAAGACATGCCTCTACTTATCAGACTCATAACGGCATTAACAACGTACCCTACATTAGCCACGGAAAGGCTAAGAAGCAGCTAGGAGAGGTATTCACACTCCTTTCAACAAAGCAGAAAAGAAACTATTCATGTAAGCAGAAGGACAGCCACATTTATTTCACAGGAAAAAAAGGGACTATAGCAGACATGGATGTCACTGCAATTAAACTGTCCTACTCACCTCCATGCGCCGGATATCAATAGAAAGTACAGTTGTGAAGAAAAACATCTGCAGGAAGAAGTCAGATACCAGGCCAACAACAGCAAAAAGGCAGAACTCCTAAAAGGAAGGAAACAGAAATGAGTATTACCACAAGCAACTGGACACTGGGACTGAGAGATGCTTAAACTTCATGCATTAACAACTGTGGCACAGCAGAGTGAAAAGTGAACACTAATCTAACACATGAAGCCACCTTAGGCCCAAAATTTTCCAAATTCAAGTTTAAGAAAACATTTATCCAGGGTTTCAGAAGGGTTCTGCAGTGTGCTAAGATGACAGCTCCAACACTATGATTCTCCTCTTGTGGAGCCCCGAGCATGGCAAACAGTCTTGTGGATGAAGCTGCATGCTAATATGGCAGTCCAGGGGAGTGGCTAATGCTAACTAGCAATGTGCTTTCCCCCTGGAAATTTTTGTAGAGTCGCTCAGTTGAGAACAATTTTACTGTAGGAGGCAAAAGTGAATGCCAAATTTTGATGGCAGTCGCCCATTCATTCCTAAGAGTACTTGAGGTACAGATAAGTACAACACAGCCATGGGAGTAAGGATGGTCAGTACATGTCACTGTGTGCATATCTCTGCACTACAGGGGGTTACGTAGAGGATGCAGAGTCTGTGTGCATGTGTGTATTGGACTGCAAATGTAGGTATGTGGATGCATATTTCCATTAGTAGAGTGAGTTGGGAAGGAGCTTGTTGGTGGATGAGTGGATGCATTTGGGAATGCCGGGGTGTGTGTGGTCCGAATGTTTGCACTTGTGTGTAGGAGGGGACCTATGCTGATAAAGGGAACACTAGTGCAGTTAGGTCTGACAGTCCAGTGCTTAATTCATAGAAATGTTAACGAGCCACTAATGAAGTGTTTTTCAACATGGCTTTACCATATCTGTAAACTGGATTTCTGCTTCACTAATTGACCAACCCGAGTTGTGCAATTACTGAAGAAGAACAGGAGTTCTCTGAATGTTTGTGTCTTTCGGCTTTTCCCGGTTAGGGGTCACCACAGCGGAACTCCAGTCCACTAATGGTTGGCAGTAGATTTTTACCTGCCAAGTTGCCAGCCCTGACGCACAACCTTCAACGAAGGTATGCCCATTCACGCACGTCTCCACACCGAAGACGCTCTAGCTGAGAATCAAACAGGACAACGTCTTACTGTGAGTTGACAACGCTACCGCAGCACCACCACCGCAGCAACAGGAGTTCTCTGAATCTTGTCCTTAATCAGTTAATTAACTCAGTTAATGGCCTTTAGTAATAAAGCTCTTAGCAATGATGGTTTATTTATTTATTTTTTAATTGCCACAGTATTTTACGACTAACCAGTTGGCTCCTTTCAAATCACAATGAAGTGTTATCCTCTTTTGGTGTAACTAATGGGATAAGAATGATTAGGAACCACAAAAACATACAGTGGGATTTATACTAAAAAGTTTTGTATTGTCTCAGGAAAAGTAGTGTGCTAAGAAACAAAACAAAAATTTATCAAGACTTATTAGCTCATTGTTATCCAAATGTTCTATTTTATTACATGCATTTCCTCCATGTTTTAATGATCCCATCTCTAAGACTTATTTCCTTTATAGTACAGTACACTTACTGATTTCCACTTTTGTGTTATTGCTTGCTCCTTACTTATTGTTAACTCTGCAATTGTAGCGGAACATTCTGCAAGGTCTCAAACCCTTAACCCCACACATTCCCCAAACATGTCTTACTCTCTTCATTTTCAAACTATTCTTTACCTGAAGAAGAGTCATCTGATGATGACTCTGATATAAAAGTACCTGTGTAGACATTTTTAAGCAAATTTTCTAAATCTCCTGGATTTCAAAGCATAGAGGTCTTATGAATTCCCTCACCTTTTTCTTCTGTAATCCGTCATTCTAATCTTTGTTTCCAGTCTTGTTTAATCTCCTCTGATTCTTACCTTTATTACACAATATTTTGTATAACTTACTAACTATGCCTTTCTTAAGGGTAGTCTCAGTTCATGGTTCTACTAGGAACCTAATCGCAACTTGTCTCAATCATACTACCATTTCACACTCTCCCCTTTGTCTATACACCCTGCCAACAATCCCTGACTTAAAGGGTCAAACATGTAAATGTACTCCTATTCTCAAAATCTCCTTTCTCTATTCCCTCACTGGTTTTGTCTTTATAACTTTGTATAATCATTTATAAATATAATGCTCTACTTATTTTTACCCTATTCTCATAAGAGGCGTGCTACCAACACCTTAATCTCTCTGTATCCCTCATACTTCCATGTAGGTCCATTATCTTTTTCCACAATGATCGAGTTTTCAGAAACATGAAATTCATATGGTCTGGACCATATGATCAAGTTTCCGAATACTCAAACATAAAAAAACAAAAATTCTACCTTTATGTTTTTGCAGGTGAGCAACTCTGACATCACACTACACTGAGCAAAAGGGCACATTTTTCGATCTGCACTGTACTGTGATCTCCATTCAAAAACTTCAGGTTTTCAAAAATGCGATCATATGGTCTCGACCTTATTAATTTTGAGTTTCTGAAAACTCGATCAACTGATATGGACCCATATACACACATATATGCACACACATAAGGCGCAGATTTAAATTATCCCTTTAGAGCAGGTAACCTTAACCCACCACATTCTATACGCAGAATCACCTTATCTTAATTTAGTCATGCCCTCTTCTCTTCCCAAATGAATTCCTTCAACTCTATCACTCATAGCTGTTCCTCTGGCGGATACCACTATGGCTAGTCTACGTACAGGACTAAAGGTACTAAAAATATTTTCACTGCATCTTTCTTACTATCCATGACCACAACCATTTGTTTCCAAAAAGAAATATAATCTGAAATCCATTTTAATAATGTAACTTTGGTAATCTTTTGACCAAGCCCAGGAACTGAAAAGCTAACAGAGTTGCTCAACTTTCTTGGAGCTCTTTGTGCAGGTCTAGGTAAAAACATAGTTGTCTGTAAACATCCAGAAAATGCAGCAGATATTCTCTCTACTTACAGTCTTAGGAAACCAACCAAACAAGGCATCCACCTACCAGTTTTAAGTTAATCTAAGTAGTTATCTTGAGTATGAAGGAAGGCTTTGTCCCAAGAGATACCCAGCCTAGGGTGAAAAACAATGTAGGGGTATCAAAAAGAAAGGGCCCGAAGCTCAGGAACTGTCCAAGCAGAAATAATAGCTACCAAAAATGGTATTTTCCATGATGAAAACTGAAGGTTGGTTGAAGCAGCCAGTTCAAAGGGAGGTCTGGTTAGTCACTTCAACACAAAATTAAGACCTGTGGTTAATGGAGGTTTGTAATGAAGGATCTCTTTGAAGAAGGGTGCAGCTAACAAATGATTTGAAAAACCCTCGTGAAAGCATGAAACTGATGCTAAATGAATCTTACTTGAGGAGTTACTGGCTCATCTCTTGTACAGCTCTGTTAGAAACGCTAACACCTCCACCAAAGGTGCTGAAATAAGCAAAATATGCTTGTCA
Source organism: Protopterus annectens (assembly GCF_019279795.1). NCBI lineage: Eukaryota > Metazoa > Chordata > Ceratodontiformes > Protopteridae > Protopterus > Protopterus annectens. The sequence continues at coordinate 1,934,819,144 of NC_056731.1, forward strand.
GATGCCCAGTCCAAGAAATTCTTCCATTTACCCTTAAAAATCCTTTTGGTTGAGGCTTTCTGTGAAGCCTTAATCAGCTCAAAAACATCAACAAGGAATCAAACGTTCCTGACCATTACTGTAACTGGAGGACCCAAGAAGTCAAATGGAGGGATGAGACCATCCAGAAGGGTGAGTTATCAGGGTGAAACTCTGCATAAGAGAATGTTCAGAGAATAGGTTTCTCCTTCAGATGATGCCATAGCAAGGAAACTAAGTCTGGCAGAGCCAGAGGGATGCCATGATGAGATGAATCTTGCAAACCTTTGCTTTCTGTAACAATGTCTGTATCAGAGGAAGGGGAATATGCATAGAGGAAAAGCAGGAACCAATCATGGAAAAATGCTCCCTTGGGTGACTGTCCTTTCACAGAAAGATGATACACATGTGGGGACATTTGGTGCTGAAATGAAAAGCAAAATGTTTACAATAAGGTCTTCCCCATTTCTTGAATACGCTGCATGCTTTTTTCTATTCAGGGATAACTCATGGGGCAACAGGATCTGCCTGTCCAGTCTGCTTGCAATCATGTGGTAAGACCCAAATATCTGTGTTGCAATAAGAAAGTATTGCAAGGCCAGGGCCTATTCTCCTACTCCCACTGCCTCTCTACACAAGGGATTTCAGGTTCCTCATTGCTCATTCAAGTACCACACAACTGCCATACTGTCCAAATCTATGGCAACTGCACACTGAGGAAGTTTGTCTTGAAAGGCCTGCAACTCTAGGAGGACTGCTCACATCTTGAACCATTTATGTGCAGAGGTCTTCTATGAAGTCCACGAACCTTGCAGCATCTTGCCCTAACACTGCTTACCACCCACCCTAGGGCAGACACATCTGCGGTAACCATTGCAAGCGGTTTTGGTTTGGTGAAGGGGGATCCGCTGGAAAGGCTGCATGGGTTTATCTACTGAGTTAGGCCAAGTCTGACCATCTGAGAAAGTCTGATGTTGTGGTGCAATATTTAATAAGACTGATCCTACTGCACTCAGGGAATCTACTGTCAAATCTTTATGTTGAATTTGATATTGGGAACCATCTGTATCAATGCCACCACGAGACCCAGGGCCTTGAGAACATGAACTGCTGGTGGTTGGTCTTGCTGAAGTAGACCAGAAACCTCTGCCATTAAGGAGGAAATTCTTTCCTGTGGTAGAACTGCTAGTTGTCTTTGGGTACTAAGGCAACAGCCTATGAAGGTAAGGTCCTGTGAGGGCTCTCTCTCATTTTAATTTCTCCAGGTCTTTCAGGTTTCTAATACCATGATGGGAATGGACCCCATTCCTAGGTCAAAGTATGATTAAAGTTCATGAAATTAGTACTGTTTCAATCTTTGATGTTAGCTAAAAGTGCTCTTCACAGCATCCGCAATCAGCCCAGAAATGACTCCTTTTGCTATTTATATGGAGTTATATGTACCAGGAACATATCTAAATAAGACTGCAAATTCTTTTTTATGAGACCCATTGTTCCTACTACCTTTAGATGTATCTGGATATCCTTCTTCCACATTGTCCTCTTTTAGGTTCATAGGTTCACACTAGGCTATCTGCCCTAGGGCATTTATAAGCCTAGCCAGAATGTGTTTGGCTTTCGCCACCCATTTTAAATTTATTTTGCTATGCCCTTTTTTGAGGTTAGTATACTGTGCCTCTGTCTAACAGTGACACAGAAGTGATACCCAGGGTAAACCTATGATCTCCCATCCACTCATCAAGATTCCTCTTGAAGAGAGTCAATGAGGGACTCTGCCTAACCTGAACTGGGATTTTATTCCAGAGTGAAGGGAGCCTCTGGGTTATGAATCTGTCCCTCCATCATGTCCTATTTATTTCAGTGCTGAGGTTCAAGTCTCTCGAGCGTAGCTCGATGGGATTTGGATTTTCTGAGGTGCAGCATGTCCATTAATTCCGGGTTGGACATGGCTTTATACGTCAGGCACAGATCGCCTCTGAACAGGCGGTATGCCACTGAGTAGAGCTGGAGTTTCTTTAACCGGGCAGCATATAGCATCTGTTTGAGCCCTTTGATCCTCTTGGTGAGGTACTTTTGGGGTCTTTCCAGTTGCTGCAGGTGTCTGGTAAGGTACATCCCAAAAGGGGCATTGTACTCAATTATGGGCCTGATGAGGGATGAGTAAAGAGGCACGATGACCTCCCCTGATCTAGATGTGAATCCCTTCATGATTAGGTGGGCTATATAAAATGTTTTTCTAACCACTTTGGCTACGTGGTTGTCAAATGAGAGATTGCTATCAACTTGGGTCCCCAGGTCCCTAATTACTTCTTCTGTACTTAATGGATTACCACCTATGTGGTAATTTGTGGGCACTTTGTTTTTGCCAAAGGGATGACTATACACTTTTGGCATTTAGCTTGAGGCCATGGCTCTGGCACCAGTTGTCTGTTTCTATGAGGCCCTTTTGGAGGATGCTTGTGTCGGCTGGAGAGTCGATTATGGCGCCCAGTTTGCAGTCATCTGCGAACTTGGTCAGCCACGGTCCTTCCATGTTGGCCTGTACCTCCGAGAAATATATACCGAACAAGAGAGGTTCCAGGACTGAGCCTTGTGGGACACCACTTGTAACTGGTTTGGAGTCTGACATGGTTCCAGCAATTCTAACCATGTGGGTTCTGTCCTTGAGCCAGTTTGCTATCCATCTAGTGACATAGGGGTTTATATTTAAGCTGGTGAGCTTATCTATAATGCCCGAGTGGGGTATTGTATCGAAGGCTTTTGCGAGGTCCAGGTAGGCTGTGTGGACCACCTTCCCCTCGTCAATGGCCTTGGTGACGGTTTCAAAGAAATCAACCAGGTTTAAGAGGCAGGATCTGCCCTTAACAAAGCCGAACAGGGTAGGATCCAGTGTCTGTAGGTCCCCAATATCTTTATTTATGAGGTCCATGATGATCCTTTCCATAGCTTTGCAGACCAAGCTAGTCAGGCTTATGGGGCGATAGTTTCCAGGATCCGTTGAGGCACCACCTTTATGGAGAGGGACCACTGTTGCTGTACGTCACTCTTTGGGCACATATCCTGTAGTAAGGCTGAGATTGAACAGTAGTTTTATGTTTGGGTTTAGCTCTTCTTGGAGTTCATGTAGGACGCAGCCGGGACACCGCCTGGTCCCATTGATGCTGTGTTTTTTGCTTTGGAGAGGGCGGCTCTTACCTGAGCATCTGAGATGTCAGGGGGGCAGCATTCTGCTGGGATAGATATTTGCCCTTTTGGTGGGGAGGGGGGGTGAGTTTGCTTTGAACCTGTCAGCTAGGATGTTGGCAATGTCTGTGGGTTCAGTGTATTTTTTGTCATTTTGGACTAATTCTGAGCATATCTGGGAATTACCACCCAGGTTCCTAACATAACTAAAGAAAGCCTTGTGATTATCCTTAGTGTCCTGTGCAATTTTTCTCTCGAAGCTGGTCTTAGACAATTTTATGAGTGCCCGTAGTTTTTTGCTAATACTGATCAGTGATGCCTTCCCTTTTTGGGATTTTGCTCTATCATTTAGTAGCTTCCTCCTTCTATTGTATAGTTTGTTTATGGCTGGGGTCCACCAGACAGGACGTCTGCCTTTAGAGGATTGGGTCTTGGTTTTATTTGGGATCGCATGATCCATGCATTCCTGAAGGTGTTCATAGAATGCGTTTATAAAGGATTCTGCGGTCTGGGCTGTATTTTCCACAGGCCCGGGGGCTTTGAAGGATTCCACCTCGGTTTTGCGGAGTGTGAAATTTGCTTTAGAGAAGTTTTTCCCTGTGGTTTTCTGGGCAGGGGTGGGGTCGGGATGTGAATATCCAGTGAGATTAGTTTATGGTCTGATCTTACCAGTGAGGGATACACTTCTGGTCTGGAGCATAGAGTCCCCATGTTGATGATGATCAGGTCCAGTATTCTGCCTGCAAATCCTGGAATTTTATGACTTTATCTCTCTCTGTACATAAGACACTGTAATTACTGAGTGTATCAATTTCAATGATCAATACTACTTTTGTCTTCTTCTCATCGACTACTACAGCTGCTTTTCTTGCATCTGTTTTTGTACTGTTGGTAATGGATGATCCCTTCTGATACAAGCTCCATCATTTTCTATAATGCTTTCTGGATCATGTTTCCAATGCTTCCCAACTACTTCAGTATTACAATGTTTGCACAATCCTCAATGCAGCAGTCTTGCCACATTATTATGCCTTTCAGTATATAGGCCTTCTGCTATTGATGTATCACACCCAGCACCAAGATGTGTGACTGTTTCCAATTCTGTTGTACAAAACCTGCATTTGTCCTGTTTTTTCGACATGTTCACTGGACTTTGGACTGCCAATATTAACCTTTCGTTCTGCAATTGCAATTAAATTTATGCATTTTCCACATTTCTTTCTTTCTCATCTGATCCTTCACCTTGTATTCTTTCTGTTTTTCCTGGCACATTCAGTTGCTGCCTGATTTTTATCTACTTCTGGTTTGATTTCCACTCTCGCTTGATTCCAATATGCTTCTGCTAAAAACTAAACAGGATGTCATCTTAGACTTGTTCCCCTTATGTTTTAAAATTTTCACTATGTTTGGATCTTGTGATATCAGCAGATATGTGTGCAGTCATACAATTGCAGATTCATACATGTAATCAATTTCGAGAAGGCCCATACCTACTTCAGATTGGAGACTACACAATCTTGGTAAATACTGATTTTTATAAATCATTTGATAAGCATGAAGCATTTTTCTTATTTTCCTGTCCAACTGATCCAGTACCTTTTGGGACCAGCTAATCACCCCAAAACTGCAAGTTAGAAAAGGAAGAGCAGAGCAAATTGGCTTGTAGCCTGGACTTCATTCACACAAACACACAGGTTCACAGGTTGGTACTAGGCTATCAGCCCCAGGGCCTATACAAGCCTAGCCATAACAATTCCCTGGCTATTTCTTCCCAGAATATTTACTTCCCTGGTCCCCTGTCTAGCAGGGTAACTGATGTGATCCCCGGGGTGAATTTCCTATCTCCTATCCAATCGTCAATGTTCCTGCTGAAGAGGGCCAATGAGGCACTCTGCTTGACATGTATGGACAGTCTATTCCAGAGTACGAGGAGTCTCTGGGTCAGGAACCTATCCCTCCAGCAAGTTTTGTTCATTGTGATGACAAGGTTTAGATCCCTGGAGCGTGTGGCTCTGAGGGATTGGGATTTCTTTAACTGTAGCATGTCCAACAGCTCTGGGTTTGACATGGTCTTGTATGTTAAGCAGACATTGCCTCTGAGTAGGCAATATGTGACAGAGTACAGCTGGAGTTTATTTAGACAGTCAGCATAGGGCATCTGCTTTAGGCCTGTGATTCTTTTAGTGGGGTATTTCTGTGGCCTTTCCAGCTGTTGCAGATGTCTTGTGAGGTATATACCAAACGGGACATTGTACTCAATAATGGGTCTAATGAGGGATGAGTACAGTGGGGCAATGACCTCCTTTTTTCTGGATGAAAAGCCCTTAGTGATGAGGTGTGCCACATAGAAGGATTTCCTGACTGTTGTGGCAATGTGGTAATCGAAGGTGAGACCACTGTCCACCTATGTCCCTAAGTCCCTTATCACACTTTCGGTGTTTAGTGTACTGCCATTTTGTGGTAATTTATGGGTACATGGTTTTCCCCAAATGGGATAACTACACATTTCTTGGCATTGAGCTTGAGCCCATAGCTCTGGCACCAAGCATCTGTTTCTGTAAGGCCCTTTTGTAGAATATCCATATCATTTGGGGATTAAATGATGGCTCCCAGGTTTCAGTCAGCTGCAAACTTTGTTAGCCAGAGTCCTTTAGTGCTGGCCTGTACTTCAGAGAAGTAGATGCCAAACAAGAGTGGTCCCAGGACTGAACCCTGAGGTACACCACTTGTCACTTGTCTGGAGCTGGATTTGGAGTCGGCTACTTTTACAGTGTGGGTTCTGTCACTAAGCCAGTTGGCAACCCATCAAGTGATGTAGGGATTAATGCCCAGCTTAGTAAGTTTATCTATGATTCCAGAGTGGTGTCGAAGGCCTTGGCAAGGTCCAAATAGGCTGTGTGGACCACCTTACCCTCATCCAAGATCGGCCCTTCACGAAACCAAACTGGGTGGGGTCCAGTGTTTGAAAGTTGACAATGTCTTTGTTTATAAGTTCCATGATAATGTATTCCATGTCTTTGCAGATCAGGCTCGTTAGACTGATGGGACAATAGTTCCCGGGATCCAAGGTGGATCCCCCCTTGTGCAGTGGGATAACTGTAGCTGTGCGCCACTCATTGGGCACGAAACTCGAGGTAAGGCTATGATTAAACATGGCACTTAGGTGAGGTGCCAGTTCATTTTGTAGTCCATGTAGTACACAGCCCGGGATGTCGTCTGGTCCCATGGATGTTGTATTCTTAACTTTGGAGAGTGCGTTTTTTTTTACCTGTGTGGCCGTGATTACCAGAATTTGGCAATCTTTTGGTTCTGAGATGGGCCATTTAGGGGGTGAGAGGGGGGTGAAGCTGGCACTGAATTGATCTGCCAGGATATTGGCAATATCCTTGGGATCAGTATATTTAATGCCATTCTGCTGTAGCTCAGAGCAGATCTGAACATTGTCATTTAGATTCTTGACATAACTATAGAATGCCATGTGGTTGTCCTTGGAATCTTTGGCAATTTTATTTTTGTAACTAGCTTTGGAGGATTTTATGAGCAATCTCAGCTTCTTACTGAGGCTGGTAAGGGAGTTTTTTGCATCCTGGGATTTTCCTCTTTTCTGCAACAGTTTCTTCCTTCTGTTGTACAGTTTGTTTATGGCAGGGGACCACCAGATTGGCTTCCTTTTTTTGGAGAAGAGCATCTTGGTTCAATATGGAATGGCACGATTCATGCACAAGTGGATGTGCTCGTACAGTGCCTTAGTGCAGGATTCAGCAGTCGGACTTTCAGTTCCCGTCTGCATGGGTGTCATGAAGTTTGTCACTTCTAACTTTAGTAGCATGAAGTTGGCCTTGGAGAAGTTTTTTATGGAGGGTTCCCTACTGGGGGGTGGGGGTGGGATTTGGACATCAAGGGTGATTAGCTTATGGTCAGATGTGACAAACGAGGGGGTGACCACTGGTGTGGAGTATCGATTTCCCATGTTGGTAATGACCAGGTCTAGGATATTTGAGCACCTGGTGGGATTATGGATTAGTTGATCCAAGGCATTGGAATTTATGAATTCCAAGAACCGTTGGGCAAAGGTGTTGGTACCAGAGCAGTTTTCCGAATTAATGGCAGGGTAGTTGAAATCACCCAATATTAAAGTGTTTGGTCGTATCTTAATATTTTCCAGTATGTTTAGAAAGGTGTAGTGAGAATCTTGGGGCATGGTGGGGGATCTGTAGCAAGCTGCAGTCTTACCTAGTGTTGGTTGCACCTGTAGAATTTCAGATGCATTGTGTTGGGCAACTAGCCTGGAGGTGTGAATATGGACACTCCTCCACCTTTAGTGTTTCGGTCCTAGTTTGGTGGCTGAAAAGTGTGGTAAGAGTTGTAGCCTGGTATTGCAGGGATGCTCTCTGGGACTTTGAACCAGGTCTCAGTTACTGCACAGATATCATCATCATCATCATCATCTTCTTCTTCTTTCGGCTGTTCCCGTTAGGGGTCGCCACAGCGGATCACCTGTTTCCATTTCTTCCTGTCCTCTGCATCTTGCTCTGTCACACCAACCTGCATGTCCTCTCTCACCACATCCATAAACCTTATCTTAGGCCTTCCTCTTTTCCTGTTACCTGGTAGCTTCATCCTTAGCATCTTTTCCCCAATATACTCAGCATCCCTTCTCAGCACATGTCCAAACCAATGTAATCTTGCCTCTCTGGCTTTGTCTCCAAACCTTCCAACCTGGGCTGACCCTCTAATATATTTATTCCTAATCCTGTCCACCCTCATCACACCCAGTGCAAATCTTAACATCTTTAACTCTGCCACATCCAGCTCAAACTCCTGCCTTTTTGTCAGTGCCACTGTCGCCAACCCATATAACATAGCTGGTCTCACTACCCTCTTGTAGACCTTCCCTTTCACTCTTACAGGTACTCGTCTGTCACAAATCACTCCTGACACTCTTCTCCACCCACTCCATCCTGCCTGTACTCTCTTCTTCACCTCTCTTCCACACTCACCGTTACTCTGAACTATTGACCCCAAGTATTTAAACTCATCCACCTCTACTCCTTGCATCCTCACCATTCTTCTATCCTCCCTCTCATTCACACACATATCTTCTGTCTTAGTCCTGCTGACCTTCATTCCTCTTCTCTCTAGAGCATATCTCCATATCTCCAGGGTCTCCTCCACCTGTTCCCTACTCTCACTACAGATCACAATGTCATCTGCAAACATCATAGTCCATGGGGACTCCTGTCTGATCTCGTCTGTCAATCTGTCCATCACCATTGCAAATAAGAAAGGGCTCAGAGCTGATCCTTGATGTAACCCCACCTCCACCTTAAACGCATCCGTCACTCCCACCTCAGACCTCACCGCTGTCACACTACCCTCGTACATATCCTGTACCACTCTTACATACTTCTCTGACACTCCTGACTTCCTCATACAATACCACAACTCCTCTCTAGGCACCCTGTCCTATGCTTTCTCCAAGTCTACAAAAACACAATGCAACTCCTTCTGACATTCTCTGTACTTTTCCATCAACACTCTCAGAGCAAACATCGCATCTGTAGTGCTCTTTCCTGGCATGAAACCATACTGCTGTTCACTAATCATCACATCCCTTCTTAACCTAGCTTCCACTACTCTTTCCCATAACTTCATGCTGTGACTGATCAATTTTATCCCTCTGTAGTTACTATATTATTTATTATTTTTAGTTAGCCAATTATGAAACTGTGAGCAGCTCCATGTAGGTATTCTAAATGTGTGCGACTGGCATCAATTTAATCCCTCTGTAGTTACTACAGTTCTGCACATCACCCTTATTCTTAAAAATCGGTACCAAAACGCTTTTTCTCCATTCCTCAGGCATCCTCTCACTTTCCAAGATTTCATTAAACAATCTGGTTAAAAACTCCACTGCCATTTCACCTAAACACTTCCATGCTTCCACAGGTATGTCATCTGGGCCAACAGCCTTTTCATTCTTCATTCTCTTCATAGATATCCTTACTTCCTCCTTGCTAATCCACTGTACTTCATGATTCACTATCCCTACATCATCCAACCTTCTCTCCCTCTCATTCTCTTCATTTATCAACCCCTCAAAGTACTCTTTCCATCTCCTCAACACACTGCCCTCGCTTGTGAATATGTTTCCCTCATTATCCTTTATCACCTTTACCTGCTGCACATCTTTCCTAGCCAATCGGTAGAGGTCCTTTTCTCCCTCCTTAGTGTCCAACCTTTCATACAACTCTTCATATGCCTTATCCTAAGCCTTCGCCACCTCTCTCTTTGCCATGCACCTCATTTCCTTATACTCCTGTCTACTTTCTTCATCTCTGACAATTCCACTTCTTTGCCAACCTCTTTGCCTGTATACTCTTCTGTACTTCCTCATTCCACCACAATGTCTCCTTGTCGTCCTTCCTCTGTTCTGATGTGATACCAAGCACCTTTCTAGCCATCTCCCTTACTAGCTCTGCTGTAGTTACCCAGCTATTTGGTAACTCTTCACTGCCACCCAGTGCCTGTCTTAACTCATCCCTGAACTCCACCTCACAATTACCCTTTTTCAATTTCCACCATTCGATGTTCTCAATTTTTAGGAGTGCCTCGAGAGAGTGCATTTTGAAGTTTAGACTTTTAGCACAGAGCAGCATTACCTTCAGATTTTGCATGCTTATATCTGTTACGGTGGTGATTTTGACCTTTGAGCCTTGCCTAAAAAAGGCACTATAGGGGTAGCAAAAGCCTTAGCCAGTAACCTGAATCCCTGGGGCGACAGGTGCAGACCATCTCTGGCAAAGCATTGTGGTTTGTCGAGCATGTCGTCCCAGGCAGACAGATACTGGATCCCCTTTGAATGACACCAGAAACTTAGTCAATTGTTGAAGTCACTCATTTTGTCCTTATACTGTGGTATCATTCTGGGCGAAGGCAGGATGCTACTCAGGGCTAGGGTCCTTCATACCTGCTGGGCCACACGATCTGAAAGCTCCTCCATGTCACTTTTCATGTAGTCCAGGAAGGTACATCTCAAGTCACTCACTCCAACATGGACAACGACAGAGTCGTATTTGTACTTGTTGTGGAGTGACTTGAGTGCATGCGTTATGTGGTGGATCCTGGCATCCGACAGGCAGCTGACAGTAATTTTCTCCTTGTTCAGCCTGGTGAGTGAGACATCAGTGTGCCTGACTATAGAGTCACCTATGACTAAAGTGTTGGGTACGTTGTCCTGCCTTAGGGGCTGTTGTTGGGTGGCATACTGGTGTTTTGAACTGTGTGTCACTTTGGTTGTGAGTGGTGTTTGTTTACATTTCAGCTTCAGAGGTCCTTGTTGCTTGGGCAGGTTAATGTTGAGGGCCTCCACATATGTGGGTTTAGTGTTACTATGTGTGGGTGTTGGTGGTGTGGGTTTTGATGGGTTATGTGTTGCTCGAGGTGTAGTGCAGGTGTTAATCTTCTCCTCTTGACTGCCTAGCACAATTTTGGCTGGAGAGAACTTTGCTTCCAGTTTGGCTATGTAAGTGCATCTCTTGCAGGTTGTAGTGTTGGGTGGTAGGAGGAGAGGGTTGTCTGTGTACATGAGGCAATTGCTGCACTGCCCCAGTATGCCCAGATTCACCAGGTGGACAGGAGAAATCACCGGAAGCTGACCCATGGACATGCCTGGTTCAATGTTTCTTTTGTGAAGTACAAGAGCTTTTTTACCTTACTTTGGAATTATAGGCTGTTTAGTACCTACAACTAATTTCTCCTTATTAACAAGGAGAGTTGAGTGTTTGTATCAGTTTAAGGCTTCCTGGTGCTTTCCAGCAGGTTTTTGAGCAAGAGCTAGTCACAGGGATTCATATTGTAGTGCTACTACTGAGAAACCAGCTAGCTCTAACGGAAAATTTGAAGAGCAGACTTTCTGGCACCGGGATCCGGGAATACTTTAACCTTAGCTCCACAGTGCTGCGCAATGTGCAAATACACGTTTTTATGCCAGAAAGTTGAAAGTGATAGAAATCAGCCCACAAATGACCAATAAGCTACAATTTCAGTGCTGAGACCACTCCTCTAGCGTTAGATTGGCAGTACAATGCTCACCACTCTCACTGGCCAGCAGAAGGACTTCCCTCCAACACAGCAAGGTCCGGATAGCTCTGATCACAAGAAATAAAGTCCTGAAACCAGCAATGTCTGGGATCTGGACTATACTAGCTTAGAAAGGGTGGGAAACAAGCCAACAAGAGGGTTTTTTTGTTTTTGTTTTTTTGATAAAACAAGCAGAAAAATGCAATTAAACAGTGGATATACTCAGAAAAGGCAAGTGCACTTGAATGTGTTGCCTAAAACAGCAAATGCAGTTGAAAACTTTTAAAATTAACAAATGGCAAGTGCACACTGACAGGGTCATTTTCAGTATTAATTTTAGTCTTCTAAAATACTCCTAAGTTTTATTTGCATTTGCTCATATTTTATTGTTGACCCTTCATCAATTTCCAAATATTTATACACTCCCTATTGCTCAAGTTCTTTTATATCACATTCCTGTCCCAGACTGATACTTTCTTGGTGCTGCAGCTTTCTTGCTATAAAGATTGCTCTTGCACATTTAACAAGAGCAAATGACATTCTTACATCATCTGAGAAAGTTTAGACCCCACTTGCAGTTGTGCTTTCAGTTCCTCATCTGATGAATTATACAGTTTTAAATCATACATAAAAAGAAGATGGCTTTACACTTCACTGTTTTCTGGGAGCCAATCTGTAGCCATGATCTAATCTGTTAAGTAGAGAACTTAATGGGTTAAGGACAAGACAAAAGAGCAGCGGCTACAAAGTCACCCTGGAATATGACCCCTTTAAATTTTTATCCCTGGGATAATAATTTGTACTTTAACATGGCTTAACTGTAAAGTGGCTTGTCACTGTAATGTAACCGATCAATATAGTCTGTATCATATACATTTTTAAGCACTCTTATCCATGAATGTGGGATAATGTCAAATACTTTTTTGTAATCTATCTATTCCACACTTAGATTCTTCCCTTTTTACAATTCTCCATTATGACTTTAACAACAAATGATTCTTTGTACCATATAACTTTCTTTTGTTACCCTTTTGTTCTATTGCCATGAACGAGTTTTCTTCTAAATGACTATAAACTCTGTCAGCATCAATTCCAGTGTATAGTTTATGCATCGTTGAAAGGCAAGTTAGTGGTCCACAGTTTTTATGAAAGCTTTCAGGTTCACACTTAAAGAGGAGTATCGTTTTTCCTGTTGTTAACCAGGCTGGCATCTGTTCGGGCTCCAGTTGGGACTTGGCTATGTTCACTGTTATCCCCAAAGACAGGCAGACTTGGAGCAAATGTATTGCTAACACAAGTTGATCCAACAATGGATCTACCATGAGCCAGACATCTAAGTATGGAAAGATTCTTATCTTTAGTAGTTGCATGCGAGTCGTGACCACGGCCATGCATTTTGTGAACAGCTGGGCGACTATGGTGAAACCAAACGACAAAACCCCGAACTGAAAGTGATTAGCTCTGACCTCAAAGCAGAGGAATCTGCTTGATGCGTTGTCCATTGTTATGTGCAGGTACGCATCTAGAAGTTACAGTGAACACATCCAGCCCTCTGCCTGGAGCCATGGTAGTATCAACTGCACTGCGACTATCTGGAAAAATCTTCTCCTTTACAAAATGATTGAGGCTACTCAGATTGAAGATCAGCCTAAAGTCCAAGGTCTTTTTGGCTCCTGAAAAAAATTTGTAACAAAATATGGATCCTCGGAGTTAGGGGGAGGGGGATGAACCTCTCTCAAAGCTACTTCCTTTTGTCGGGGTGGCACAGATTAGAGTTGGGAAGACTGAATTGGGGATTTCATAGAAAAAGTAACAAAGCAACCTCTGGATATGAAGACTTTCACCCACAAGTCTATCGTTGGAGTGTTCCTAAGAGAGGTCCCTTGACTGCCTGAAGAAGGGAACAATTGAACAAAACTTCAGGGATCGTAGGGGCAAAAGCCTCAAAAGGATCTCCGATACCTCCCCTGATACCGGTACCACTTCCCCCTCTGGGGCAGCTCCCAGATGGGGATTCCCCTGTGACATGGGAACCTCTGTCCTGTTGCTGTCTATGCTGGTGCTACTGAGACTTGCAAAACCACAAGTTTCTTGCTGCTTTCTGTCTGCTTAAAGGTCCTTTATAGAGTGATAAACTTAACCCCCACAGCAGTTAATGTCTTGACCTTTATCTCACATGTAGACTGCCTCCCTTTAACTTGTCCAAAGAGCATATTTCCAGCAAAAGGGGCATGGGCGAAGGCTGCTTTCAAGTGGTCCGGAAAGTCTGTGAGCCACAATCAAGCCTGTTTCCTCATAGTGAGATATGACCCTGCTGCCCCATCCACCATGCTATGTAGGAGACAAACAGACAGAAAGGATATGATACTCACTGTGGCCACCTGGGTCTACAGTTGAGACTGTAGTTTCCCAGCTGGCAGCTGTTTCAGATCCTCAAATGCTTTCTGGCTAATCTCTCTCTGAAAATGAATGAAATGCAGCATCTAGTTTAAAGGCCTGACTGCAGACATAATGAACACATACATTCCCTAAAATATCCATCATCCTGGAATCCTTATTAGGGGATGAATGGCTTGGGCGTCTTCCAGGCATCCTTCTAAGCAGCTGCAACTACCATTATAGAGTCAATAGGAGCCCCGTTGCATCAATAAGACCTATTTTTGGATGTGCACAGATCTCTGTCTGGCTTTCTTGGGATGGGTTCAGCTACATCTGGCTCCTTCTACACTTTGCTGCAGACTATGTCCACAAGTTTACCTGGGCAGCACTACCCATAATGCAGGAGGCGAGGAGTTATAGGCCTCATGTAAGGTCTACTCCTCAAGGAAAGTGGGGTCCACAGGCCAATATCCCCTATGCTTCATCATTTCTTAAATCTCACTGAAGGAAGGATCTTCTGTAAGGGATTTTAAGGAAATCTACCCTCATTCAGCCCTGCATCCAGAGTGGTAGGCTCCTTCAACACAGGCTAATCCACAGCCTTGGGGGTGTCCAGTTATTTCCTCTTGCATGTCCTCTTTCATGGGGGGCTATGGTGGAAATCCTCATCCCAACACCCTTGGGAATAGTGACCTCCACATCCACCAGTCCTGTCCTGGGACTCATCTATTGCTGAGTGAGTCTTTATGATGGTCAACTCAAGATCTCAACTTCAACAGTACCCTAGGGTATAATCAGTGCCACCATCACGAAAGGCACAAAGGAACCAAGAGTTACTCTGTTCTACAGAATGGACTCTGCTAAAGTGCTCAGGACCAGAACCATCTGTGCCTACAAACTTTATATTACTGCTGACACAGGAAATAATATACGGTCTGTTGACAGGGAGGTTGTAGGGTCTGGCAACATGTTAAGGATCTTTAGCCACAGTGTATTCTTACACCAAGAATGGCACCAAGGACATAGATGCCAGCCATTCGGTGCCGAATACTCAATGTTGACAGTCAGAGAGCTAATAACAGTTGGCATGGAAGAGCACGGCATCAATGTAACCAGTGTCAAAGCCAATGGTTGGGGATACATATGGTCTATCAGCACCAAGGAGCCTAACACAAGTCAGTGCCGATTCTGTCTGTGTTGTTGCTAAAACCAAGCCTGAGGAGGAATGGAAGTAGGGATGATGGTGTGTAGAAGATCTCAACCTACTGTAGACACCGTCGGTGGTTAGGCAATACCATATCGGAACTGGGCCTTGACAAAGACCAACATCATATACTCTCAAATCCTCTTGCATGAAGCTCCTAAAGGATCGATGAGACTTAACCAAATCTACCAATAGGGATAGGGGACCCAGAAGAAATCAGTTTGGAGATTTTCCTTACTGAAGAAAAACTACCTGTGCACCATCTCAGCGTTAAGCTCTCAGTAGCACCTAATGATCCCTGTACATGGGGGAGAGGTGCAGACAGCTTGGTAGTAGCTGTAAAGTGCGTTTCCTAGCAAGGAGGGGAAAGAAACCCTGGGGGTCTTAGTCAAAGCTATTTTCTTCAACACAGGCTAATCCAAAGCCCTCCTCTTTCCTTTTTGTTTGTCTGGTGTAGGCAAAAAAGCAGATGCAATCAGTGCTGAGTGCCTGACTGACACCATTCTGGAAAGAATAGTTGTATAAAATCTTACCATAACTATAGATGTCCTTTTCTTCTATATGCTGCAGTATTCACAACATGGGGGGGGGGGTCCACCTCCAGCAGACTTGTACATCCGGCCAGTATACCAAAGTCTAAATGCTACTGCAAGGTACGTGTGACAGTGCACATGACTCGGTGTACGTCGACCATAAAGAGATGTCGGGTATAAAGCAGAAATCAGCACATACCTACTTCAGAACTGAATGCCACAAAGCACCAGCCTGATAAAGTGATAAACATATAACCAGGGACCAGGCAAGCATCAGAGGGAAAGGCGGGGGAAACAATACTGCAGTATACAGAAGAAAAGGACATCTATGGTTACACAACTATTCTATGTCCTTCTATTCATATACTGCAGTACTCATAACATGAGGGAGAATGCCAAAGCTCCTGCATATGAGGAATTGGGAGGAGGAGCAGAAACATCTTCCACAATGCCATGGAAACAGCTCTGGCAAACACTGCTCTGGACCTGGAAATGACATCCAATTTATACTGCTTGGTGAAGGTATGAACAGAGGACCAGGTAACTGCCTTGAGAATAGAGGCTGTATCCAATCCTTTAAAGAAGGCCCCAAAAGAGAACAATGCCCTACTAGTGTGTGCCCTTACAGGAAAAGACAGATCATTTCCATTGGCTGAGTACCAGAAAAAAATGGTTTTAGAAATCCATGACGAAATAATTTGCTTGGAAACAGGTTGGCCCAGGGTCTTTGGGTGACAGGAGACAAACAATGTGTCACCCTTATGGATGGGCTTAGTTTTGCACAAGTAGCAACTGAGTTAACTATGAACGTCCAAGGTGTGGAGAATCCTCTCACCGGAGGATTGGGGAAATGGGAAGAAGGAAGGAAGATTGATAGCCTGATTCAAGGTTAACTCATTACCCACCTTGGGCATAAAGGATGGGTTAGCCCAAAGAGAAACCGTGTCCCTATGAAAGACAGTGAAGGGAGAAGAGGCCATAAGGCTTGCAGCTCAGAAACCCTTGTGGCAGAGGAAACAGCCACTAGCAGGATCGTTTTCCACGTGCAGTGTTGCAGGGAGAATGACATTGCTGGTTCGAAGGGGGGTAGGGTAAGTTTTTTCAAGACAAAATTGAGATCCCAAGGAGGAGGCACTGGTTTCCTTGGTGGTCTAATGTGAAAGATGCCTTTTAGGAACAGTTTGACTTTCAACCTGGAAGTCAAGGGAAGAGACAAAGGTAATCATGCTGAGATGGCAGACAGAAGTGCCTTGACTGAGGAATATGACAAGTCACTCTTCATTAATTCACACAGATAAGACAAAACCACTGGCACCACTACAGACAGTGGCTGTGTTTTTTTAAGACACCAGAAGAAAAACCTCTTCCATATGGAGACATAGGATTTCCTAGCAGTGGGTTTTCTGGCCTCCTGCACAAAGTATAGCATGTTCTCAGTATAAAGGTGTCTAAAGGGAATTAAAGACCTATCACCCACGGAGTCAAGTTTAAGGTTGACATTGTAGATGTACTAGAGTTCCCTTGTCCTGTGTGAATACGTCCATCCTGTGAGGTAATTTGTGGTGATTGCCCTTGGCTAAATGTAGGAGAAGGGAGAACAAATGTTGTCTTGGCCAAAAGGGAGTCACCAGCAAGATGTTTGGCTGTTCCCACTGAATTTTCAGCAGAGCCTTCTGAATGAGTGGGAAGGGGGGCAATGTGTACAGAAACATCCCCTTCCATGGAAAAGATAGTGCATCCACCTTCCATGCCCCAGGATGTGGAATCCTGGGACAACACTTGGAAAGCTGTTCATGGGGGAGGCAAAAAGATCTATCTGAGAGATACCCATCAATGGACAAGGTCCAGAAAAAAACATCCCTGTTCAACAACCACTCATAGGATTGAGTCATGGACCTGTTTAGACAGTCTGCCATCACATTCTGAACTGAGGGAATGTAAACATCCTGGAGGGAAACCTGACTCTGCTGGGCTATCTCCCAGGTGTATAATGCCAGTCTGCAAAAGATACAGGACTTTGTCCCTTCCTGCTTGTTGATATACCAGAGGACTGGGGTATTGTCAGTGAACCACCTTAGAACCACTGCTGGACTTGAAGATATTGAGGGCAAAGATCAAAGCTCTCATTTCCTTTATGTTAATGTGTTCTTTTGTCTGAGGAGGGGACCACACATCCCTGACCTTCCAGTTTTCCAGAGTTGCACTCCATCCTGTGTCTGATGCATACATGTACAGATCCTGGGTGTGTGGGTGAAAGTGGATGAAAGGGTAGGCCAGGATTTCTGGAGACCTGTAAAATCCACCACTCTAACTCTTTTGTCAAACAGGGTAGAAGGGGGAGAACAAATTCCAGAGGGTGAGAGTGTTGCTTCCAAATTGTTCGCAGGAACCACTGAAATTTCCTCATGTGTAGTCTGGCAAAAGGAAGCAATGGAATAGTTGATGCCATAAACCCCAGGAGGTGCAGGAACTCCCTGGCAGTCAGGGATTGAAGTGGTATTAGGAGGTAAGAGACAGGATCTTTTCTGGGGGTAAACAAGCTATCATTGAGCCTGTTAAAATCCTGCACCCCAGAAAGGTATGATACTGGGAGGGGATCACTGAAGACTTTTGGAGGTTGGTGGTAAACCCTAGCCCTCTCAGAACAGACACTGCACAGAAAAGTTTGTCTACGAGTATTTCTGGAGATGGGCCTGGAGAAGTAGGATGTCCAAATATAGAAATATTTGTATGCGCTGCAGTCTACAGTGGACTATAACAGGGGATAAACATTTTGTGAATACCCTCGGTATCGTAGATAAACCAAAGGGCAAAGCACAAAAAGTACAGTTGTGTACCTACTATAAATGTAGATGTTAGAGTGTATTCACTGTTGCTGTCATTACTCTTGGGTTATCCTGCTGGCAGGCTACCCTCAGTCGGACAGAATTCCAAAGTCTAGGTCTGGCATCGGTTGCTGTCACCTCTTCCCTGACGTCAGTGCGCCAGGGATATAAAAGATGCAGCCGACGCCATTTTCTTCAGTTTTTCTTGACCCAGATGTTAGGTGCCCCCAAATTGGTAGGCTGAAAAATATGCCAATAAAAATGCATGCACAAAAAGAACATTTCCTTCATCTACAAGCAAATACACCAAATAGGTTGTATAGGATAGAGAAGTGCAGATAGACCCAGCAAAGAAATGGGGGATGGTGGGTGGGTAACCTGGACTGCAACAGTGAATACACTCGAACATCTACATTTATGGTAGGTACACAACTGTACTATGTTCATCGTGTTTCACTGTTGCAGTCATTACTCTTGGGTTGAATCTCAAAGCTGAGGATGGGTGGCTGGGCTAAATAGGATTAGGAGAGGCTATGAGGCCCTGCAGCACTGCAGTGGCAAAGCCTGCTCTGGACTTAGAGTAAAGAGGTAAGTGGTAGTGCTTTGTGAAGGTGTGCACTGAACTCCAGGTTGCAGCCTCTAAGATATCTTTGGCTGGTACTCCTCTGAGGAAGGCTGCTGAAGTAGCTGCTGCTCTGGTGGAATGAGGCCTAATGCCTTTAGGCACTGATTTGCCATGTTGAAAATAGCAGAAACGGATGCAATGGCCTATCCATTTAGAAATAGTCTGTTCCGAGATAGCCTTTCCTTGTGATCCCGCAGCATATGACACTAAAAGTTGCTCAGTCTTTCTGAAAGCTTAAGTTCTGTCCAAGGAGACGTGTAGCTGCCTGTGTATGTCCAAAGAATGCAGAATTTTCTCACCCTTGTTCTGTGGATTTGGATAAAAGGGAGCCAAGTGAATGGTTTGGTTGAGGGCCACACTGGACACCACCTTAAGCATAAATGTAGGGTTTGTCCCCAGAGAAACCCTGTCTGGATGAAAAATGATGAAAGGTTCCACAGTCATGAGTGCTTGTAACTCCGAGACTCGCCTTGCAGAGGTTATTGCTAGGAGCAGAGCTGTTTTCCAGGATAAGAATTTTATATCTGCTGTTGATGCTGGCTCGAAGGGAGGCAGTGTGAGTTTTTTCAAGACATAATTGAGGTCCCAGGCCGGAATTGGTGCTCTCCTTGGAGGCCTAATGTTTTTGGCCCCACTGAGGTACTGCCTTATTAAAGGATGAGAAAAGATAGGTGGTTCCGCATTGTAATGGGCTGAAATGGCAGAGGCATGAATCTTAATTGATGAGAAAGAAAGGCCTTTGTTCAGCATTTCAGTTAGGTATTGTAAAATCTGAGAGATATTTGGTACACACGTGTCAATGCCTTGTTCCTGGTTCCAAGCACAGAATATCTTCCATTTCTCTGCATAAGATTTTCTGGTACTGGGCCTTCTGGCCTCCAAGATAACATCCAAAACAGCTTTTCAAAGAGGAGTGTTCTGAATGGCTACATTATCCGCCATGCTGCCAGATTTAAGGTCCTGAGTTGGCTGTGCAGGATCTGATTGTTTTGTTGGGTCAGCAAGTGAGAAGTTTGAGGCAATATCCATGCTGGACCTTGAGACAAGCTCTTTAGGATTGGGTACCAGTGGTGGCGTGGCCAATCTGGTGCAATCAGTATCATTTTTGGCTTCTCTTTTCTAACCTTTAGGATTACCCTGGTAAGGAGAGGCAGTGGAGGAAAGGCATATACTGTTAGATTTTTCCAGCTGAAGTACAGGGCGTCCACTTTCCATGCTTGCTTGTGATAAATCCTTGTGCAAAATCTCTGCAATTGGCAGTTGTGAGGGGAGGCAAATAGAACTATGTCTGGGCATCCCCATTTCCTTATTATCATGCTGAAGACTTGTGGATCCAGTTTCCATTCGTGGGGATCCATGAGGTTTCTGCTTAGTTCATTTGCCAGAGTATTTGTTTTTCCTGTCAGGAATTGTGCTTGCAGGTGAACTTGAAAAGCCACTGCTGTGTCCCATAAGGTCACTGCTTGTCTGCAGACAGGGTAGGAATGTGTACCTCCCTGCTTTTTTATGTACCACATGACCGTAGTGTTGTCTGTCTTTATCAGTAACTATCCTGGATGAAGCAGGTCCTTGAAAGCTGTCAGGGCATTTTGAACAGTTAGCATCTCTTTTTGATTGATGTGAAGATGCATCTGGTTTGCAGGCCATGTGCCCTGAATACATCTTCCTGCCATATGGGTCCCTCAGGCATAATCTGATGCATCCATTGTCAGTGTCTGTCTGGCTGTGGGTAGACTGAACGGCAGACCCTTGTTGTGGTGACAGGCTTCTGCCTACCATCGAAACTCCTGTTGCAGGCAGGGAATGAGTGCAATTACGGTCTCCAGGCTGTGGCAATGCTGAGTCCAAACACTTTTTAGATACCACTGTAGTTTCCTCATATGCAGTCTAGCATATGGAATTAGTAGAATGCAGGATGCCATGAAACCCAAGGCCTGCAGGATTTTCCTTGCAGATAAGTGGGTTTTTGTTGCCAATTTCTTGAAGTAAGTAGTCAGATGCTTTTGTTTGTCTGGCGTGAGATAAGCCATCTGGGCAGTTGTATTTAAGCTTGCATGCAGGAATATTATCTCTTGAGAGGGCACTAGTTTTGATTTCTTTTCGTTTACTGTGTACCCTAGGCCAATTAGTAATCTTTTTACAAATGCCAGATGCTTTAGAAGAATATCTTTGTTCTCTGCTTGAATTAGGCAATCGTCCAAGTAGGGATATATTTGAATTATTTTTTGTCTGCAAAACGCAATTACTGGTGCCAGGCATTTTCTGAAGACCCTAGGTGCAGTAGATAAGCCAAAGGGCAGTGCAGAGAATTGGTAATGCATTGAGCCAGCTATGAATCTGAGGTATCTTCTGCAAGACTGTCTGATTGGGACATGCAGGTATGCCTCTTTTAGGTCCAAAGTTACGAGCCAAGCCTTCTTGCCCAGCATGGGCAGTAGCTGCTGTAGAGTCAACATCTTGAATTTTGGAACTTCCAGAAACGTATTTAGTATAGACAGGTCCAGTATTGGTCTCCAGGTTTTGTCCTTTCTGGGTACTAGGAAAAGTCTGGAGTAAAATCCTTGCCCCTGCTCTTGTTGTGGTACTTGCTGAATGGACCTCATGTCCATGAGGGTTGTAATTTGTTTTTGTGCCTCTGCCCACTGATTGTGTGGCAGGTCTGGCATACCTTTTGACCTTGGTAGTGTGTGAAAATGGAACCTGTAGCCTTGGGACACTATGTTCAGGACCCATTTGTCTTGGGTAACCATTTGCCAATTTGATAAAAAAAAGTGCTAGTTTTCCCCCTAAGGGGGCTGCCAAAAGAAAAGTGCTTGGATCTGGTAGAGGAAAGTCATTGGGACTGTTTCCTGTAAGGCTGTGATTTGTCTTCTCCGCTTTTGGAGGTAGGAGCACCCCATTGTTTAGGCCTGTATGAGCCTTGGGGCTGAGATCTGCCTCTGGGACGCCTGTATCTGCCTTTTTGTAGCCTGTCTGACACTGGAAAGGACCAATTTTTAGAAGGCCAGTTCCTGCTAAACCTGGGTGGCTGTACCTGTAAGAAATCCTCGACTGTCTGCATGGATTTTGCTTTATCCTCCATTTTTTTCAACACCTCTTCTGCTTTAGTACCAAACAAAGTATCATGCTGTAATGGTGCATCTAATAATTTTGCTTTAACATGATCAGGCAGAATCTGTTCCTTTAACCAAGCATGCTTTCTAATAACAGAACTTGTAACAGCGGCCCTGCAAGAGGCCTCCAGTGAATCAAAAGCACATTGCAAAGTATGCTTTCCCACTTGTTCAGCTGCATGCCATAAATCCTGCAATTCCTTGTCCTCTGAACATTCAGTATTTGTCAACAATTTCTGTTTAAGCAATGACATAAAATACTGCTGATATTTAAGCATATGAAACTGACAATTTAAAGCTCTTACAGCCAGGGTAGCAGAAGTGTAGACATTTTTCCCCCATCTGTCTAGAGCCCTAGAATCCCTATCAGAGGGGAAGAGGGTTTTTTGCAGTGGAAGCTTTGACCCCTCTGGGACCCTGCGATATAGTTTCTGGATCAGCAGCGGAGTTTTTATATAGGAATTTATGAGAATCCGGGACCCTGTAGTATCTGTCTGGCTTAGCAGGTACAGGGGGTAAAGAGTCAGGGGACAGGCCGGATTCTGAAAATACATCATCTACAATGTCTAGAACAGGTGGAATAGCAACAAGGGGTCTGTGCTGAGGAAGTAGCAGAAAGTCCCTGAGCCTTTTTTTAGATTCAGAATAATCTTGGCTCTCCCAGTGGAAATGCTCCCTCATGGTATGCAGGGTTTCCCCAAAAGAATAATCCTCAGGAGGAGAGGCTGAAGGAATGGATTCTTCAACATCAGAATCCTCATAGGGAAGCATGAAGTAATCCTGTTCAGAAGAGGAATCAGAGGAAATAGAAACCTGATCAGAAGAATCATACTCTGTCTCTTGCCTAGGCCTCTTATCAGGAGGGGGATGGGAGCCTCTGATCAAAGTAATTAGGTCTTTGGCCATTTTGAGCATCTGTTTTTTAGGCATGGAAGTCTGAGCAGGAGAATGCTGTACTTGTTTCTTTATCTTTGGAGCTGCTTTAGTCTTTGTCTTTGAAGCTGAAGATGGCTTAATGTAAAGTTGTGTTGGTCTGAAGACACCCTCAGAAGCTGATGCCTGCTCAGCGGCTCCGGACCCATCTGAGGGAATGATTTCCGAGTGTCCAATACCTTGAGTATCCAGAGGCCCAGTCGGCTCCACGTGGGAGTCGGAAGCGGCCTGTGGCTCTGAGGTAGCAGGCACCAGAGGCTGCGAAAGCGCCTCACTGAGAACCGGCGACTGGCCTAGCAGAGGCCTCGTAGTCGGTTTTGGACCTCGGATGCCTATCCTTTTCCTTGTCCTTGCGTTTTTTTGTAAACTCCGGTTGTCGGCTGGTCTGACGGCATTATATAATTAAATCTTCGGCCAAAGTAATGAAATGCAAAATCAAACCGACGCTTAATAGTGCATTGTTTAAATCTAGCACAAAACCGACAGCTAGCAAAGTTGTGATCAGGGCCTAGGCAAGGAATACAGTAAGAGTGAAAATCCTTATGAGGTATTTGCTTCCCACAAGAAATACAATTGTTAACTTTTTCTGACATCGGTCTGGAGCAAGAAAAAAGTTTCCCCAGCGGGGTACTTAGCTTTAATGAAGATTTTGGTTCTGGAATTCGGATTTGAATATCTCAGGAGTCGGCCGACTGGCACTTGCGAACTGCTTTTGCTTTGGCCCCCGCGCGGCAAGAAAGACTGAAGAAAATGGCGTCGGCTGCATCTTTTATACCCCTGGCGCACTGACGTCAGGGAAGAGGCGACAGCAACCGATGCCGGACCTAGACTTTGGAATTCTGGCCGACTGAGGGTAGCCTGCCAGCAGGATAACCCAAGAGTAATGGCTGCAACAGTGAAACACGATGAACATCTGAAAATGAGAGAAAGCCACAGAAAAGCAAAAAAATCTCCTGAACCACTGGTGAATGGGGATGCAAAAATAGACATCTTTTATGTCCAATGACAGCATGAAGGCCTGCGGAAGGCTAAGAGTAGGCAGAGTCAGCATGCGAAAGGTGGGAACTTTTAGAAAGGTGTTTAAATGTGAAAGGTCTAGGATGGGCCACCAAGGGACATTCTTTCATTAGAGCAGAAACATCCTGGAGTAAAATCATTTTCCCCTTTGGTTGGGTGGCACCTCCTGGTTAGTGCTCTGAGAAAGAAGAGAGGAGAGCACTAGTGGAAAGAATTCCAACTGGTCCTCTGGGGGTTGTGGGGTTCCCTTGAAGGAAGGATGGGTTTCCCATTCCATTAAGTAACCTTGGTCAATGATGGAGAGGACCCAAGAGTCCTGGGTTATCTGCTTCCAAGCTGAGAGGGAAAGAGAGGGTTGAAGAGAATGGGGGGGGGGGGGTGATGGATCTGGGACCTGGTAGCCACAGACTACCAGATTTGTCCTGAAAAGGCTGTTTCTGAGAGTGGGTGGAGGAAGCAGACTTAGAAGGAGCCTGTCTCCTGGCATCCCTCTTACCTTTGGGTTGGAGAGATTTAGTTGCCTTCCTAACAAAGGTGGTTCTGGAGGGGGTCGTTTCTCTGGAAGTGACGGACAGGGGAGACAAAAATGTGTTTTAAATCCTGGAGTTCCTTCCCCTTTTCCTAACAAGTTTTGAATAGCTCTGCAGCTGCAGTGCCAAATAAGGCTTTGTTATCCAGTGGGGCATCAATGAGCTTAGCTTTGATATCATCCGGTAAGGGTTGTAATCTAAACCATAAATACCTCCTCAGGATCAACCCCATAGCTGCAGCCCTAACAGAAGCCTCCACTGTATCATATCTACATTCGATGGAGTGCCTAGTAACCTGGGAGCATTAAGAATACTGGAAAGCTTGGCTTTATTGGGAGAATCTGGAAACTCTGACAGGAGTTTCACTGCATCCGCCATAAGAGCCTGGGAATATTTGGCTATGTGCATCTGATAATTCATTGCTCTAAAGGCCAAGACTGCAGAAGTATACACTTTTTCCCCAGTCTCTCCATGACCTTGCTCTACTTATCAGAGGGAAGCAGGACGGTGGATGGTAAAAGTTTGGAAGCTTTATCTGCTGCCACTGACACAGTAGTTGGGTCAGCAGAGGGTGTCTTAAAAAGGAACATGGCATCATCAGGCACCATGTAAAATCTGTCAGGGCACTTGGGGGCTGGGAGTCTGGGCACTTGGAAGCTTCAGTAAAGGCATCCAAGAAGGCCGGGAGGACTGAAGGGATGGTTGAAGGATTAGCGGATTCCATCTGTAGGAGGTCAAAGTAACTCTACTGAATCTCTGAAACCTGGCATCAATCCCACTTAAAGTCCTTCATCTTCAAAATGGTCTCTCCAAAGGAAGAATCCTCCCCAAGAGAATCAGTACCATTAGATTCTTCCACTGCAGAGGCATAACCCAGTGGAGAAGCAATTTGAGTAGAGTAGGCCAGAGATTCATCCCCTGATGAATCACCCTCCTCAGAAGAGACATCTACTGCAGGCATCTTCATAGGGGTAGAAGAAGAAAGGGCCGATGCCAGAAAAGAAGGGCCTGATGTCTGGCAGAGGGCCATGAAGGCATTAAACAGGCCTTGGGTAAAGGCCTGCCAGTCAGGAGTTTGATCAGAAGCCTGGTCCTGAGGATCCGGAGAAACATGTTTAGTTTTTAGTTTCTTCTTCTTTGGAGCCTCAGGAGCTAGACGATAAAAGGCAGAAGGGCCTGACATCAGGCAGAATTCCACGACATCCATAGGAACATCTTCATGTACAAAAATCCGCTTGACGCCGCACGGGCCTTCAGAGATAACCAGCCATGGTTACCCCCGGTGCCTGACTCCGACGCCTGTGAATCCCTATGGGGCGTGCCTACAGATTCCTTGACCGCTTCCACTGTGGCACCCATCATAGGAGGCTCTGCAGATTCTGCAGTGGCTTCCGAACCTACATCAGCCTCTGGAGGGACACCCAGAGTAGTGGGAGCAGCTGTAGGATCAAACCAAAGCTTCTTGGCCTTCTTGAGTTGCGGCTCTTCTGAAATGCCCGATGTCGGTTCCATGTCTAGAGCTAAGCACTTAAGGCACTGAGTCTCCAAATATAACCTAAGGGATGCTAGGTGGCTATGGGTTTTTTTTTAGGATAGTGCAGTTGTGTACATTTACCATAAATGTAGATGTTCGAGTGTATTCACTGTTGCAGTCATCACACTTGGGTTATCTGCCTGCAGGTAGCCCTCAGTCGGCCCGAATATCAGAGTCTTGGGATTTCTGTGTCGGATGCTGTCGCCTCATCCATGACGTCAGGGGTATAAAACATGCAAACGTCACCATTACATCAGTTTTTCTTGCCCCAGATGTCAGAAGCACCCAAAATAGGAAGCAATCAAATGGTGTGGATCACCTCCAGTAAATACCACTTCCATAAGATATGGCCAAAAAAGAGGATAGGTAGAAAGTATAGAAAGACAGGGGGCTGGAGGGAGGGTAGCCAGGACTGCAACAGTGAATACACTCGAACATCTACATTTATGTTAAATGTACACAACTGTACATTGTCCATGTTTCACTACTGCAGTCATCACACTTGGGTTGATTCCCAAAGCTGAGGAAGGCTGGAGGCAGTCAAGAAGTAGTGGGGCTGGCTAGCAGGCCTTGTAAGACTGCTGTGGCAAATCCAGCTCTGGATTTGGAAAAGATAGGTAAGTGTTAATGTTTGATGAAGGTGCGTACAGAACTCCAGGTTGTAGCTTCTAGGATGTCCCTGGTAGGGACTCCCCTGAGAAAAGCTGTTGAGGTAGCCCTAGTGGAATGAGGCCTATTCCCCTGTGGGGTAGGTTTTCCATGGTGTTTGTAGCAGAAATGGATGCAGTGTGCTATCCACTTAGAAATGGTTTGTTTTGAAATGGCCTTGCCCACTGCCTCTGTAGCAAAGCTGACTAGCAGCTGGTCAGACTTTCTGAAAGGTTTAGTCCTGTCAAGGTAAAATCTGAGCTGCCTGTGCACGCCCGAGGAGTGCAGGATCCTTTCTCCTTTATTTTGAGGATTAAGAAAAAAGGTTGGCAAATGGATGGATTGGTTTAAAGCCACACTGGATACCACCTTGGGCATAAACGTTGGGCTAGTCCTGAGGGAAACCCTGTCCGCATGGAAGATAATGAAGGGTTCCACAGCCGTAAGGGCCTGTAACTCAGACACTCTTCTTGCTGAAGTGATGGTTAGCAGTAAGGCTGTTTTCCAAGAGAGGAATTTTAACTCTGCTGTTGCAGCAGGCTCAAAAGGGGGAAGCGTGAGCTTCTCTAGTACAAAGTTAAGGTCCCAGGCAGGAGTGGGAGCTTTCCATGGGGGTCTTAAATTGTTAGCTCCTCTCAGGAACTGTTTGATCAGAGGGTGAGAGAAGAGGGGTGGCTCAGTATTGTAATGAGCTGAGATGGCAGAGGTATGAATCTTAATTGTTGAGAAGGAGAGGCCTTTGTGGAGCAGCTCTGCTAGGTAATCCAGGATTTGATGCAAGGAGGGCACGGCTATGTCCTTCCCTTGAGATTGGCTCCAAGAACGGTATCTATTCCACTTTTCTGAAGAGGATTTCCTCGTACTGGGCCTCCTGGGCTCAAGGATAACATCCAGCACCTGTTTGCTGAGGGTTACTGGTGATGTATTCAGGGAATAAGCCAGGCTGCCAGGTTCAGGGTTTGCAGCTGTGGATGCAAAATCTGTCCCTCCTGCTGGGACAGCAGAGAGGGGGTCCGCTGTAGGTGTCAGGGTGGCACTGCTGTCACACTGCGCAGGAGTCGGTACCAGTGCTGGCATGACCAGTCTGGTACAAAAAGGATTGTCCTTGGTCTGTCCTGTTTGATCTTGAGGAGTACCTTTGGAAGTAGGGGCAGAGGGGGAAAGGCATAGAGTGAGAGGTTTTCCCATGTGAAGGATAGGGCATCCACTTTCCAAGCTTGGCTGCGGGGAAATCTGGTGCAAAATTTGTTTCGTTGATGGGTTTGGGGGGGGGGGACGCAAAGAGATCCACCTCTGGTGTCCCTCACCTGTGTATTACAAGTTTGAATGAGTTTGGTTCCAGTTTCCACTCGTGTGGGTCCATTAGATTTCTGCTTAAGTCGTCTGCCAGTGAATTTTGTTTGCCTGCCAGGAACTGAGCTTGCAGGTGCACTTGGTTGCTTGAGGCTGTGCTCCACAGTGTCATGGCTAACCTGCAGAGTGGGTAGGAGTGAGTTTCCCCTGCTTATGTACCACATAACTGTGGTGTTGTCTGTCTTTATCAGGAGTTGTCCTGGCAGGATAAGGTATATGAAGGCTGTCAGTGCATTCTGTACAGCTAACATTTCTTTTTGATTGATATGCAGGTGAATTTGTCCTGGGCTCCATTTGCCTTGAATGCATTTGCCTGCCATGTGAACCCCACATGCATAGTCTGATGCGTCTGTTGTCAGAGTTTGGATGGTGGGGGCTTGTGAGAAAGGGAGCCCCTTGTTGTGGCTGCAAGCCTCTGCCCACCAAAGGAACTCTGTCCCTAGGCAAGGAATGACAGGAATCACTGCTTCCAGGTCCTGGGAATGTTGACACCAGAGACTTTTTAAGTACCATTGGAGTTTCCTCATATACAGTCTTGCATATGGAATCAGTAGAATACATGAGGCCATGAACCCTAGGGCTTGCAGTATTTTTCTTGCAGACAGCTGGGTTTGGGTGGCCAGTAGTTTGAAATAAGTTGTCAGATAAACCTGCTTTTCTGGAGTGAGGAATGCCATCTGGGAAGTTATGTTCAAGCTTGCTCCCAGGAATACAATCTTTTGGCTGGGTACCAGATGTGATTTCTTTTCATTGATGGTATACCCCAGAGAAGTTAGGAGTCTCTTTACAAATGTCAGGTGCTGAAGTTGCAATTCCTGACTGTCTGCCTGAATCAGGCAATCGTCCAAATATGGGTAAATTTGAATATTTCTCTGCCTGCAGTAAGCAATGGCTGGAGCCAGGCACTTTGTGAATACCCTGGGCGCAGTAGATAAGCCAAAGGGAAATGCAGAGAACTGATAGTGCATAGAGCCTGCCCTGAAACGTAGATATTTCATGTAAGATTCCCTTATGGGGATGTGCAGGTAAGCTTCTTTTAAGTCTAGAGTGAGTAGCCAGGAGTCCTTGGCTAGCATAGGAAAGAGCTGTTGGAGTGTAAGCATTTTGAATTTTGGTACCACCAGGAAGGTGTTTAGGGTTGACAGATCCAGAATAGGGTGCCAAGAGTTCTCTTTCCTGGGCACCAGGAACAGCCTGGAGTAGAAACCCTGTCCCCTTTGCTCTGTTGGCACAGGTTGAATAGCCCTGATACTGAGAAGAGAAAGTACTTGCTTTTGGGCTTCTGTCCACTGGTTTGGAGGAAGGTCTGGCAATCTGCTTGGGGTTGGCAGAGAGTGGAAATAGAATCTGTATCCCTGGGATACAATGTTTAAGACCCATCGGTCCTGTGAAATATACTCCCAGTTTTTTGCATGCAGGGTAAGTTTTCCTCCTAGGGGTGCAAGTACTTGGGCATAGCTGGGAAGGGTTAAGGACAAGTCATTGTGAACTTTTTCCATAGGGGGGGTGGCTTACCACTCCCAGTTTTTGAGGAGGGGGGGCACTCCATTGTTTAGATCTGTGCATACCCTGAGACTGTAGTCTTTGTGGTCTGTTGTCTCTGGGTTTGGGCTGAGAAGGTCTGGAAGGGACTGGAAAGGACCAAATTTTTGAAGGCCAATGCCTACTGAATCTAGGTGGCTGTACCTGTAAGAAATCTTTAACAGTTTGCATGGATTTAGCCTTTTTTTCCATCTTTTTAAGAACTCCTTTAGAGCCAAACAAACATTCTTGGTTTAATGGAGCATCAAGTAATTTTGCCTTGACATGGTCTGGCAAGATTTGTTCCTTCAGCCAAGCATGCCTTCTCAGAACAGACCCAGTGGTAGCAGCCCTGCAAGATGCTTCTAAGGCATCAAAACCACACTGCAAAGCATGTTTACCAACTTGGTTTGCAGAATGCATTGTCTTGTAAGTCCTTATTTTCTGCACAATCAGGAATCAACAACATTTTTTGTTTAATTAGTTCAATAATACGCCGATGGTACTTCAACATGTGAAACTGGCAATTTAAAGCCCTAATGGCAAGAGTTACAGAGGTATATACCTTCTTACCCCATCTGTCTAGAGCCCTAGAATCCCTGTCTGAAGGGGTAGGTTTTTTTGTCTGTAGAAGCCTTAATACCTTTAGGTCCCTGGGAAATGGTCTCTGGATCTGCAGTGGGATTTTTGAAGAGAAATTTGTGAGAGTCAGGTACTCTGTAGCATCTGTAAAGCTTTCTAGGAGCAGGTAGTAAAGTATCAGGGGTAAGGCTGGATTCCATGAAAACATCATCTACAATATCCAGGACAGGAGGAAATACCTAAAGGCCTATGCTGAGGCAAGTCTAAAAATTCCCCGAGTCTCTTTTTGGACTGTGGGTAGTCCTGGCATTCCCAGTGGAAATACTCTCTTAGGGTATGCAAGGTTTCACCGAAAGAAAGGTCCTCTGGAGGGGAGGCTGAGGGAACTGACTCCTCTGCATCTGAGTCCTCATAGATAGATAAGGGAATGTCCTGGTAATCACAGGGGTCACAGTCATCAGACTCATGGTCTGAAGAATCTGAAGGAAAATAAATTCTTTGTCTTTTAGAGGGGGAAGGCTGGCTTCCCCAATTAAAGTAATAAGGTCTTCAGCCATTCTAAGTATTTGTTTCTGTGGCATGGGAGCTTGAGAATGTGCTTTGGTCGTCGGTTTCCTAGGCATAGTGCGAACTCTGAACCTGAGAAATTCAGTAGATTTAGTCATTATAGGTTCATAGGTTGGTACTGAGCTATCTGCCTGAAGGCATATATTAGCCCAGCCAAGTTGTGCGGTATTCACCGCCCCTTTAGTAGTTCCCTAGACCCTTGTACTAGCAGCTAGTACCCTTGGCCCCTATCTAGTAGTGCTGTTGGTGTGATCCCCGGTGAGAACTTTCTGTTACTCATCCACTCATCAAGGTTCCTCTTGAAGAGTGATAGTGAGGGGCTCTGTCTTATGTAGATCGGGACCCTGTTCCACAGTAAGGGAAGTCTCTGCGAAGGGAATCTATCTCTCCAGCATGTTCTATTCATTGCTGTGTTGAGGTTTATATCCCTAGAGCGTGTAGCTTGAGTAGATTTGGTTTTGCTAAGATGGAGCATGTTCAACAATTCTGGGCTGGACATGGCTCTGTACGTTAGACAGAGATCGCCTCTGAGAAAGCGGTATGCAACAGAGAACAGTCTTAGCTTTTTCAATCGTGCTGCATAGGGCAACTGTTTGAGGCCAGTAATTCTCTTGGTTAGGTACCTCTGTGGTCTCTCCAGCTGCTGGAGATGTCTAGCCAGGTACATTCCAATTGGTGCATTGTACTCAATAATGGGTCTGATGAGGGAAGAGTAGAGGGGCACCATTACATCCTTACATCTTGATGCGAACCCTTTCATGGTCAGATGGGTCACATAGAAGGATTTTCTAACCACTTTGGCAACATGGTTATCAAAGGAAAGCTGGCTATCTACTTGGGTCCCTGGATCCCTTATTTCTTCTTCAGATTTCAGGGGATTACCTCCTATGTTGTAGTTTGCGGGTACTCTGTTTTTTCCAAAGGGGATTACTATGCATTTTTTTGCATTTAGCTTGAGCCCATGGCTTTGACACCATGCATCAGTCTCATTTAGGTCCTTCTGGAGGATCTCCATGTCGGCCGGAGACTCTATTATAGCACCCAGTTTGCAGTCAAAGAAGTTGGTTTAATACGAACATCAGAAGGTCTAAATACACCCTCAGAAGCCAGTGCCTGCACAGTGGCTCCGGACCCATCCAAGGTAGAGACATCCGCAGGTTCCATAGTCGAAGAAGCATTTCACGGCATACCGGACTCCAAATGGGTCTCAGTAGAGGCCTGTGAATCTGTATAATCGGGTAACAGGGGCTGCAAAAGCACCTCACTGAGTACCTGCGGACTGGTGACTAGCTTAATGGAAGCATCGTCGGCAGTTTTGGACCTATGCGGTCTGTCTTTACCTTTACGTTTTTTTTTTGGAAGGTTGGTAGTCGGATGGCTTACCAACGCCATTTCGGAATATGGAGAACAAGAGAGAAAGAATTTAGAGACAAAAATAGCCCGACGATGAATAGTTTGGGCATTGAACAAGGCATAAAACCGACAGCGAGGGATGTCGTGGTCTGGGCCTAAGGTAATGCAGTAAGAATGAAAACCTCTGTGAGGTATTTGCTTTCCACAGGCAAGACAATTGTTAACTTTTTCTGACATCGGTTAGAGCAAGACAAAAGAATCCCCAATGGGGTACTTAGCTTTAGAAGACTTCGGGTTTGAAACTCGAAAAATGAAAATTTCAGGTAGCTGCAGACCGGCACTTGCGAACTGCTTCTGCTTCGGGCCCCTGCACAGCAAGAAAAGCTGATGTAATGGCGTCGGCTGCATGTTTTATACCCCTGACGACCTGACGTCAAGGATGAGGCAACAGCATCCGACCCAGAAATCCCAAGACTCTGGTATTCGGGCCGACTGAGGGCTACCTGCAGGCAGATAACCCAAGTGTGATGACTGCAACAGTGAAACAAGAAGAACATAAAAGGCCTCGCAGACAGCGCAGGACGGTTGATTGTGGTCTGGGCCTAAGCAAAATAAGCAAAGCTCAAGGGAGTCCTTATGTGGAATTTGCCTTCCACACTGACACTTGCCTTTCCTAGCTGACATGTACTCACAACAAAAAAACAATAGCCAAATGAAAAAGAAAAAAAGAACAATGGGAGGCCTAAGCAAAATAAGCAAAGCTCATGGGAGTCTTTATGTGGAATTTGCCTTCCACACTGACACTTGCCTTTCCTAGCTGACATGTACTCACAACAAAAAAACAATAGCCAAATGAAAAAGAAAAATAAAAAACAATGGGAAGCTTATCTAAAGCACAAATGTGAGTTCTCTGGCAAGCGATGACTGGAGCTGGCAGTCGGACAGGTGGAAGAAAAGATATGAGGTAGGTATGTGCTGACATCTGCTTTATACCAGGCATCTCTTTATGGCCGACATACACTGAGTGATGTGCACCGTCTCACATACCTTGCAGTAGCATTTAGACTTTTGTTTACTGGCCAGAAGTATGAGTCAGCCAGAGGCGGACCCCCCCCCCCCCCCCATGTTATGAATACTGTAGCATATGAATAGAACATCCAAAGTTCTGTAAGACAGCAAAATCCCTGGTTAAGTAAGAAACCCCTAAACACACACAAGTCATGTGCATCTGAGGGGGGGGGGGGCTTATACTCACAAAACTTAGTTTTTTAAAATTCATCTTTGCCCTCTTTATTATATCACAGAAAAATACTACCAAACAAACCAAATGATAAGACAAAGAGCCCAACTACTGATCTAGTTCACCAGAAAGGGGAAAAAGTTTAAAATCAAAAGGCTAATGGATCAAGAAATGGTGGAGTAGGGAGGGAGAAGGTAGGCAGAACAGAAAGGGAAGAAACTGAAAAAAAAAAGGTCAGAAAAACAATGAAGAAGCCTACTTCCAAAAATGATCCAACTGTCAATCAAATAAGAAAAAAAAAATACAGCTAGCTGCAGCAGTAAGAAAAGTCTCCCTGAACATTCAAACTCCTTAAATATGCCATTATCAGCAACAAAATCTGGAGAAAACAACAGGGGATTATGAGTAAGCAGAAGCTTGAGTGGTAAAGAGTCCACTGCCATTGCTAAAGAGCACCCAGGTACAAGTTCTATTGTACAGTCATGACCTGAGAAATCATCATTTTTATTTCTCCCAATACTCTGATGGATAGCCACAATCTAATCCTCTTTTTTTTTGTTTTTTCCAAACTCAGACATTCATTCCTATCAGTGTAACTCTTGCACCTTAGCAGTTTGTACTGTAAATTTCTTAGCATAAGTTAATACTGTTTTTCTCTGTGTCTGCATAGCTATTTACATTCCATGCTAAAATTGACAAAATAGTCATTCTGCCCATTTTAATTTTACAATTACTTATAATGCAAGACAATCTTATAGGTTCACAGGATGATACTAGGCTACTGGCCCAGAGGTCCTTATAAGACTAGTCAAGAATTTCACCCATGTTCCCACAAAGTCAGCACCTGTCTCCCCTGTCCAGCAGGGACACAGGTGGGATCCCAGGGGTGTATTTTCTGTTTCCCATCCAGTCCTGGTTCCTCTTAAAGAGGGCTAGCGAGGTACTCTGCTTGACATGGAAGGGAAGTGTATTCCACAGATGGGGGAGTCTTTGGGACACAAATCTATCCTGTCAACAAGTTCTATTAAAGTCATAGACCAGGCTGAGGCCTTGCATGTGGGTTGCGTGAATGGAGTTTGACTTATGGATATGCAGCAACTCCACCAAGGCTGGTTCTGAGATGGCCTTGTATGCCAGCCAAAGGTCACCTCTGAGCAGTCTGTATAAGACCGAGTACACGGTCAGGGCTTTTAGCCTATCTGTATAGGATAGGAGTTTGAGAGCCTGGATTTTCCTGCTCACAAACTTCTGTGGTCTCTCCAGCTGCTGCATGTGCTTGGCAAAGTAAATGGCGAAGGGGGCAATGTACTCGATAATGGGTCTGATAAAGGAGGAGTACAGGGAAGTTATGACCTCCTTGTTCCTGGATAAAATACCCTTATTTATGAGGTGGGCCATGTAAAAAGCCTTCTGTACAACGGAGGCAATGTGGTGGTTAAAAGTCAAAATCCTCTCAACCTGGGTGCCGAAGTCCCTCACAACTGACTGCATGCTTAGTACGTTGTTAATACTGTGATAATTAGTGAGGATGCCATTTTCCTCAAAGGGGATAATGATGCATTTCTTGGCAATCAGTTTGAGGCCATGCTTCTGGCATCAGTCATTAGTTTGGGTAAGGTCCTCTTGGGGGATGTTCACATCACTAGGGGAATTTAAGACAGTGCTTAGCTTGCAGTCATCTGCAAACTTGGTCAGCCACAGACCACTGATTTTGGCTTGCACATCAGAAAAGTACATCCCAAACAGTAGAGGCCCCAAGACCGATCCTTGGGTTACACTGCTCTTTATGGGTCCACTACTAGAGAAGGCTTCCCCTATTTTGACTGAGTGGTTTCTATCAATGAGCCAGTTAGCTACCCATCTGGTAACATACAAGTTGATGCCTAGCTGGTAACATACAAGTTGATGCTAGCTGGGAGAGTTTATCTATTATGCCCGAGTGGGGAATAGTGTTGAAGACTTTGGCTAAGTCAAGGTAGGCGGTGTGCACAGTCTTACCCTCATCCATGGCTTTGGTGACTGTTTCGAAGAAGTCGACCAAGTTTAACAGCCATGCTCTCCCTTTGACAAAACCAAAAGTACAGTTGTGTACACTTACCATAAATGTAGATGTTCGAGTGTCTTCACTGTTGCAGTCATGACTACAGGGTTCTCCCTTGCCGGCAGGCAGTCCTCGGTTGGCCAGAATCCCAAAGTCTGGGTCCGGCGTCAGCTGTTCAGCCATACTCCCTGATGTCAGAGAGTCAGGAGTACAAAGCTGACAGCCGATGCCATGTTCTCCAGTTTTTCTTGCCCCAGATGTCAGGTGCTCCAAAATGAGTAAGATCCCATACCCTTTGCAAATACACCTCAAAAGAAGGGTGAAGAAGGGAACCACACAAAAGGAAAAATAAGAGGGTACAGGAGGGAGGGAAACCCAGACTGCAACAGTGAAGACACTCGAACATCTACATTTATGGTAAGTGTACACAACTGTACTATGTTCATCATGTTTCACTGTTGCAGTCATGACTGTAGGGTTGAATCCCAAAGCAGAATAAAAGGGAGGTGGTCATTAAGAAGAGGGGGCGGCTAAAAGACCCTGCAAGACAGCAGAAGCAAAGCCTGCCCTAGACTTAGAGTAAAGAGGTAGATTGTAGTGCTTGGAAAAAGTATGCACTGAACTCCAAGTTGCAGCTTCCAAAATGTCTTTGGTAGGAACTCCTCTGAGGAAGGCAGCTGAAGTGGCAGCAGCTCTGGTAGAGTGAGTCCTTATACTCCCTAGGATTTTCTTTCCATGATGTGAATAACAAAATCTGATTCCATGAGCAATCCATTTAGAAATGGTCCGTTTTGAAATAGCTTTACCTTGGGAACTTGAAGCATAAGAAAGAAACAATTGCTCTGATTTCTTGATGTCCTTGGTTCTGTCCAGGTAAAAACATAGTTGTCTGTGTACATCCAAGGAATGCAAGATCCTTTCCCTCCTATTTTGAGGACTGGGGAAAAAAGTTGGCAAGTGAATAGTTTGATTTAAAGCCACTTTGGAAACCACCTTAGGCATGAAAGAAGGATTAGTCCTTAAAGACACCCTGTCTTGATGAAAAATAATATAAGGTTCCACAGCCATGAGAGCTTGCAACTCCGAAACTCTCCTGGCAGAGGTCAGAGCTAACAGAATGGCTGTCTTCCAAGATAAAAACTTGATGTCAGAAGTGGCAGCAGGCTCAAAAGGAGGTAAGGTGAGTTTTTCCAAAACATAGTTGAGATCCCAAGCAGGAATGGGAGGAGATCTAGGGGGCCTTAAGTTCTTAGCTCCTCTGAGAAACTGTCTCATGAGCTGATGGGAAAAGATAGGAGGATCTGTATTATAATGAGCAGAAATAGCAGAAGCATGGATCTTTATGGAAGAGAAAGAGAGACCCTTATTGTAAGAGGTCTGTCAGGTAAAGTAAAATCAGAGGAATGTTAGGAATAAGAGGATCTGAATCCTGAACCTCCATCCAGGTGCAAAATCTTTTCCATTTCCCTGCATAAGATTTTCTAGTGCTAGGACGTCTGGCTTCTAAAATGACATCCATAACCTGCTTGGGTAGGAGAGAATGAATCAAGGACCCTGGATTAACCAGGCCGCCAGGCTGAGAGTTTTGACATGGGAGTGCAAAACCTGACCCTGGTGCTGGGACAGAAGGTTCGGAGTCTGTGGTAATACCCAAAGGGGCTCCAGACAAAGGTTTTTCAGAGTTGGGTACCAAAATTGTCGAGGCCAATTTGGGGCCAGCAAAATTATCATTTTGGGCTTGTCCTGTTTGATCTTTAATAACACCCGTGGAAGAAGAGGTAGAGGCGGGAAGGCATACCCCGAGAGGTTTCTCCAACTGAATGATAGTGCATCCACTTTCCAAGCTAGTTTGTGGAAAGTCCTGGTGCAAAAAATCTGTAGTTGATGATTGAGATGGGATGCAAAGAGGTCTGTGAGGACATCCCCAGACTGCTGTAATCATCCTGAAAATTTCGGTGTCCAGCATCCATTCGTGTGGATCCGACAGGTTTCTGCTCAGACTGTCTGCCAGGAAGTTTTGCTTCCCAGGTAGAAATTGAGCTTGAAGGTCCAGTTTGCAAGCTAGAGCTGTGTTCCATAGATTCATGGCTAGTCTGCAAAGGGGATAGGAATGAGATCCCCCTTGCTTGTTTATGTACCACATAACTGTGGTGTTGTCTGTCCGTATTAGTAGCTGTCCTGGTTGTAGAAGATTCCTGAAGGCCAATAGAGCATTCTGTATGGGTAACATTTCCTTTAAATTGATATGCAGGAGCTTCTGATCCTTTGTCCAAAGGCCCTGCAGACAGTTGCCCTGAAAATGGGCTCCCCATGCATAATCTGAAGCGTCCGTGGTTAGTATCTGAGTGGCTGGAGGCAGACTGAAGGGTTTTCCTATGTTTAGAGTACATGCCTTGGACCACCAAAGGAATTCCTTTTGGAGACAAGGCAGGACAGTGATCTGTATGTCTAAACTGTGGCAATGCTGAGACCATACACTTTTTAGGTACCACTGAATTTTCCTCATATGTAGTCTTGCATGTGGTACGAGAAGGATGCAGGAGGCCATGTAACCCAAAGCCTGCAGGAATTTCCTTGCAGAAAGCTGAGTTAAAGTTGCCAAGGTTTTGAAAGTTGAAGCCAGCTGTAATTGTTTTTCAGATGTCAGAAATGCCATCTGAGTTGTGGTGTTTAAAAGAGCACCCAGAAAAGTTATCTGTTGTGAGGGTGTCAAATTTGACTTTTTTATGTTTACAGAGAATCCCAGGAACTTGAGAAGGTTCTGAACAAATTCTAGATGCTGGAGTAAGACATCCTTGTTGTCTGCCTGAATTAGACAATCGTCCAGATAAGGGTAAATTTGAATTCCCTTGAGTCTGCAATAAGCTACTACTGGTGCCAGGCATTTGGTGAAGACCCTGGGCGCAGTAGACAATCCAAAGGGCAACGCAGAGAATTGATAGTGCCTCGATCCGGCCCTGAACCTGAGATATTTTCTGCATTCCTGCCTGATGGGAATGTGTAAATATGCCTCCTTTTAAATCCAAAGTTACCATCCATGCATTTCTGGTCAGCATTGGAAGTAGCTGCTGTAGAGTAAGCATCTTGAATTTTGGTATCTCGAGAAAAGTGTTCAAGACTGACAGGTCCAGAATGGGTCTCCATGAGTTTTGCTTTCTGGGGACTAGAAAGAGCCTTGAGTAAAAACCTTGTCCCATCTCTGAAAGTGGAACCAGTTCTATGGCTTTCATAGCCAAGAGAGCCTCCACCTGGTTTAAGGCCTCTAACTATTGGTGTTTTGGAAGATACGGCCATCCGCTTGGTCTTGGTAGGGTATGAAAATGGAATTTGTAACCTCTTGAAACCACATCCAGAACCCACTTGTCTTGGGTTATATGAGTCCAATTTAGGTGAAAAAAAGATAGCTTTCCTCCGAGTGGGGCTTCCAGGCAAGAAGTTCCTGCAGCCCAACAGAGGGAGTCATTGAGCCTGTTTTCTATCAGCTTGCAACCTGTCCTCTCCTCCCCTAGGGGTGGAAGCAGTCCACTGTCTTGGTCTATAAGAGGCTTGCGTTTGTGGCCTTCCTCGGGAGCGTCTGTATCTACCCCTCTGAGGCCTGTCTGAATTGGGAAAGGACCAATTTTTTTGTAGGCCAATTCCTACTAAATCTGGGTGGCTGTACTTGTAAGAAATCCTTAACCGTTTCAATGGATTTTGCCTTGTCCTCCATCTTCTTTATCAATTCTTCAGCCTTAGGTCCAAACAAAACATTATGCTCGACAGGAGCATCCAATAACTTAGCTTTTACTTGATCTGGCAAGTTTTGTTCCTTTAACCAAGCATGCCTTCTAATGACCGTACCAGAGGCAGCAGCCCTACAAGAAGCCTCGAAGGCATCAAATCCACAGTGTAAACCATGCTTCTCAACTTGTTCA
Source organism: Protopterus annectens (assembly GCF_019279795.1). Lineage (NCBI taxonomy): Eukaryota > Metazoa > Chordata > Ceratodontiformes > Protopteridae > Protopterus > Protopterus annectens. The sequence continues at coordinate 1,934,858,339 of NC_056731.1, forward strand.
GTGGCATGCATTAAGTCATGTAATTCCTTATCATCTGCACAGGCAGAAATGGAAGTTAGCTTTTGCTTCAAAACAGACAGAAGAATTGCTGGAATTTCAGCATATGAAATTGACAGTTTAAAGCCCTAATAGATAAAGTAGCAGAAGTGTACACTTTTTTGCCCCATCTTTCTAAAGATCTGGAATCCTTCTCAGTGGGAATGGGTTTTTTAGCAGTAGCGGCCTTAACCCCCTTAGGACCCTGAGAAATGGTTTCAGGATCAGCAGTAGGATTCTTGTACAAAAACTGGTGGGAATCAGGAACCCTATAATATCTGTCTGGCTTAGCAGGAGCTGGAGGAAAAGGCATCATCCACAATATCCAAAATAGGAGGGATAGCCAGGGGTCTATGTTGGGGAAGAAAAAGAAAATCCCTTAGTCTTTTCTTAGATTCTGAGTACTCCTGTCCTTCCCAGTGAAAATGTTCCCTCATTTCATGTAAAGTTTCCCCAAAAGAAAAATCATCAGGGGGGAGAAGCTGAAGGAATGGATTCCTCAGCATCAGAATCCTCATAAGGAGGGAAAGAATATTCCTGGTCAGAAGAAGAAACTGAAGAAACAGAAGCCTGATCAGAGGAGTCATAATACACTTCCTGCCTTGGCCTTTTGTCTGGAGGGGGATGTGAACCCCTAATCATAGTAAGCAAGTCCTCCGCCATCTTAAGTAACTGTTTCTGAGACTTGGGTGCCGGATCAGAAGAGGCCTGAGCTGTAGTCTTTGATTTGGAAGGAGTCTTTGCCTTTGTCTTTGGCTTTCCCTTTATTAGAAGCTGAGTAGGCCTGAAAACCCCTTTGGAAGCCGGTACCCGCACAGCGGCTCCGGACCCATCCGAAGGAGCATTGTCCGAAGGTCCTGCAACAGAAATATTCAAAGGCCTAGTTGGCTCCTCGTGGGAGTCCGTTTCGGCCATCGGTTCCGAAATGGCCGACGACAAGGGCTGCAAAAGCGCCTCACTGACGATGGCCGAACCTGAAGCTGGCTCTGTTTGTACAATATCGTCTGATTTGGACCTCAGAGGCCTGTCTTTATCCTTGTGTCATTTGTGAACTCCGGTAGCCGGAACCGAATCCGACGACATTTTGTAATTAAAGCGCCTACCGAAGTAATGAAATGCAAAATTGTACCTTCGTTTAATCGTACGTTGATTGAATCTAGCACAAAACCGACAACTAGCAACGTCGTGGTCAGGGCCTAAGCAAGGAATACAGTAAGAATGAAAATCCTTATGAGGTATTTGCTTCCCACATGAAATACAATTATTAACTTTTTCTGACATCGGACTGGAGCAAGAAAAAGTTTCAACGGGGTACTTAGCTTTGAGTAGTAGAAGAAAGTCTTCGGACTGAAGTATGTTTAGCAAAAATTGTCAGGAGTCAGCCGACCGGCAAATGCGAACTGCTATCACCGCACGGCAAGAAAGACTGGAGAACATGGCGTCGGCTGTCAGCTTTGTACTCCTGGCGCTCTGACGTCAGGGAGTATGGCTGAACAGCCGACGCCGGACCCAGACTTTGGGATTCTGGCCGACTGAGGACTGCCTGCCGGCAAGGGAGAACCCTGCAGTCATGACTGCAACAGTGAAACACGATGAACATCTGTGGGGGTCAATCGTTTGGAGGTCACCAATGTCCTTGTTTATAAGGTCTATGTTAATGCGTTCCATGGCCTTGCAGATCAGGCTAGTTAGGCTGATGGGCCTATAACTGCCTGGGTCGGTGGATGCTCCACATTTGTGTAGAGGGATGGCACTGGCTGTCCTCCATTTAGCTGGGATGAAGCCGATGCTCAGGATTTGGTTGAACAGGGTGCCTAATGGTGCTGAGAGCTCATGCCTGAGTTCATGTAGGATGCAGCTAGGGATGCTGTCAAGTCCCATGCAGGCTGTATTTTCTGCCTTTGAGAGAATATTAAAGATGTGCTCCCTGGTGATGAGGGGAGGAGGGCATGTGCTGGGGATGTCCTGGTTTACTGATGGTGGACAGGGGGGTGAGGTTTTCACTGAATCTGTCTGCCAGCAGGTTGGCTATATCTATGGTGTTTATGTATGTGGTGTTCTTGACCACCAGTTCAGAGCAGATATGGTTGTTACATTTGAGATTGTGCACATATGTGAAGAAGGCCTGTGAATGTCCTTAGTGGATGTTGCCAATTTGGATTCGAAGTTAGCATTAGAGGATTTCATCAGTGACCTTATTTGCTTGTTAAAACAAAGGAGAGATTGCTTCCAACTTGGCACCTGCTCCTTCTTGGTCTTGGACTGCAATTTGTTTCTGTTTATTATAGAGTTTGTTTACTGCTGCTGCTGTCCACCAAACAGGTTTACACTTCCTTGAGGAAGATGTTTTGGTCCTGTCAGGTACTGCTGAGTCCATGCAGCTATGTAGGTGCTCATACAGTTTTTTGGTGTACGCTTGGACATTAGTGCTAGTTCCAAATGAAGGGACGGTGGCTGTGAAGCTGCTTATACCTGCTCTCAGGTGACTGCAGTCAGCTTTGAAAAAGTTTTTTTGTTTGACCCTGGCAAGGGTCAGGTCAGAGGAAATGGTGACTTCCAAAGTGATCGCTTTACGGTTGGATCTCACCAAGGAGGATGACACTGTAGGGGAGCTACAGTGGCTACTTATGTTGGTTAGTACCAGGTCCAGGATATTTTCATCTCTCTTAGGGATGTCAACCGTCAATGGCAATGCACTGGATCAGCTGAAGTCAAGGAATCTATGGGCATTTGTGTTTGGGCTAGAATAGGTCTTCCATTCTATGGTTGGGTAGTTAAAGTCACCCAGGATCAGGGCAGAGGGTTGAATCTTGATGGATTCAAGCAAGTCCAGATAGGTGGCATGGACGTCCTGAGTCATGGTTGGGGGTCTGTAGCTAGCTATGATTTGAATAGGTGTTTTGTCAACAGTTAACTGCACTTGAAGTGTCTCCTGTGCGTCATACTGTTTGACTAGCCTGGAAATGCGCACGTCTTAGATAAATATTGAAATTCCACCTCCTTTGGCTTTGTAGCCCTCCATTTGGGGTCTGAAAGCATGGTAGCACGAGTAACCTGGTAAGGCTGGGGTGCTCTCCGCAGCTTTGAACCAGGTGTCAGTATCCTCCAGGGCGAGGAATGCTTGCAATGAGTGCAGTTTCATGCTAAGACTCCTAGCTTTTAGCAGCATGACCTTTAAACTGGAGCTTTATCAATCATATTATGTCTACAACCAACTAGATTAATGCCTCTAAAATATGTATACAGTTTTCTTACAGAAAGGATTGGTAATCTAAAAACAATACCTATAACAGTTTTTGACTGAGCAGCTGAAAATGTTACACAAATTAAGTTTAGGGGAGGGCAACAGCTTGAGTAATATGACCAATTTTAAAAGCCAGGTATATTGGGGGGATAACAATTATCATCTGTGAGTACAAAATAGAATTCACTGGCTAAACCCCTGCCTAACGAAATGCAATGTTATGCTAGGAGGAAAACGTGAATGCTACCAAAAGACAGCAGTCATCCATTCACTCCTATGGGAATACTCGTGGTACAGGTAGGTCCCAGTTAAGCCAGTGTGGGGTGGGGATGCATCAGTGTGTATGGAGGTCTGTGCATGTTTACAGGAACAAGAATGAGACTGAATGAATGCCTACATCATGAAATAATTTTTTTCTTGTTCCCTAACAGGTAGGAGTTCCCAGTGAGCAGTAGGAAACAGAGGAAGAGAATCCCTACAGGGAGACAAGACAAGATGGGTTCTCTTGGCTAAAAAAAGGTTATAAACAGACTGCCTAGTAGTCTAAGGGGGAAGGAGGGAGAAAAAGAAGACTGCAACAGTGATCGAACATCTACATTTATGTTAAGTGTACACAACTGTAGTATGTTTTTCATGTTTCACTGTTGCAATCCTGACATCTGAGAAGATTTCCAAACCTGGAAGGGGGGGGTTAGGATGCCCTGCATGATGGCAGTAGTGAACCTTGCTCTTGACCTGGAAAAGGCAAACAAGTGACATTGTTTGGTGTTGCAGTTGCTCTAATGGAGTTTGATCTAATAGTGTCTGAAGATTTTTTGCCATGATGACTGTAACAAAATGAAATACAGTGGGAGATCCATTTCGAGATCGTCTATTTATAAGCCGGCCTTTCCTCAGAGCCAGGGCCAAATGTCACAAAAAGTTGGTCAGATTTTCTCAAGGCTCTTGTTCTGTCTACAACGATAACACACCAAAATAATTTATTCCATAAAGCTTTCGGGTCTACACCCTTCATCAGTACAAAGCAATAACATTACTACAACATTTAAATAGGAGAGATCATATAGTCACATGCTTCAGCCCATCCCAACACTTAATAATCAGCCAAATCTTAAAAAGACAATACATCATTTAAAATCATACTAAAATTCTATCTAACTATAATATTACAAAATATAATACTTAATCAGTAAATCAGTATTTAAATACCATACTAAAATATCTTACAATTATGTTGCATGTGGTTATAGTGTATTATAATAAATATATAAATACACATATAAACATATGTAAGAACCACATATAAAAACCTTGCAACCACCATCACATACATACATACATACATATAAGTATCATTGTATACTTTTACACAACATTTCATAACTATTACATAAACATATACTTTATGCATTATATGTAATTCATAATCTTTCCCTTTGCCTCTTTACTAACAGGGGCTTTAGGCTGACGGCATTATTTAGACCAGGGAACACATCTGCCTGAAGTCTAATAATCCATTCTAATTCTTTTAATTCTAGACAATTATCAATATCCCCCTTCCTTACACTAATATCCATTGTAGCCAATACCCTAAACCTAAAAACATGCTTTTCGCCTTTATCTATAACGTGTTTACTCAAAGCATTTGTCAATACTTTCCTCCTAATCTCCGATTTATGCTCAGTTATTCTCTCTTTTAATTTTCTAATAGTTTTGCCCACGTAGAAAGATGCACATAATGTGCATGTAGCCAAATAGACCACTCTTTCCTCATTACAAGCGGTCATTGTTATCAATGTAAATACTTCATCATTAGTGGGGTGCTTAAAAATATTCTCTCCTTCATATAGGTCATTACAACAAGAACAGTTGTAACATTTCCTTGTGCCTATTATCCTATCTTTGATCTTAGTTTTCTCTCGAAAATCTTTATAACATAATTTTCGTTTTAATGTTTCGGCACTTCTAAATCCAAAACTAGGTTTGTCCCCCACTATAGATCTAATTTCAGACATAGCTAATAAAATTGGCCAGTTCTTCTCTATTATAGTGCTCACTCCACGCGTATTTAAATTATAAGTTGTTAAATATCTAACTATCTTCACATCTTCACGTGGGCCATCCCCATGCATTGTCATAAAGATTATGAAATACATATAATGCATAAAGTATATGTTTATGTAATAGTTATGAAATGTGTAAAAGTATACAATGATACTTATATGTATGTATGTATGTGATGGTGGTTGCAAGGTTTTTATATGTGGTTCTTACATATGTTTATATGTGTATTTATATATTTATTATAATACACTATAACCACATGCAACATAATTGTAAGATATTTTAGTACGGCATTTAAATACTGATTTACTGATTAAGTATTATATTTTGTAATATTATAGTTAGATAGAATTTTAGTATGATTTTAAATGATGTATTGTCTTTTTAAGATTTGGCTAATTATTAAGTGGTGGGATGGGCTGAAGCATGTGACTATATGATCTCTCCTATTTAAATGTTGTAGTAATGTTATTGCTTTGTACTGATGAAGGGTGTAGACCCGAAAACTTTATGGAATAAATTCTTTTGGTGTGTTATCGTTGTGTACTATATGCTGCTGGCAGTAGCATCATTGTTTTATTGAGTTCTTGTTCTGTCTAGACAGTAGCAAAGCTGTCTATGCACATCCAAGTAATGAAGTATTCTTTCCCCTTTGTTTTGGGGGTTGGGAAAGAACGTGGGCTTGATTTAGAGAAGTATCAGTGACTGCCTTAGGCATGAAGGAAGGGTTAGTTCTGATGGAAACCCCATCTGGGTGAAAAATTAGGAATGGTTCCACTGCCATGAGGGCCTGCAGTTCAGAGACCCGCCAGGCTGAGGTGATAGCCAACAGAAGGGCAGTTTTCCAAGTTAGAAACTTCAGAAGGGCAAATGGTGCAAGTTCAAAGGAAGGCAATGTCAATTTTTCCAGAAAAAAATTAAGGTCCCATGGAAGAGTAGGCTGCTTCCTGGGCAGTCTGATATGAATGACTCCCCTAAGAAATTATCTTAGCAGGGGATGCGGAAAGTCAGGAGGAAGAGTACGTATATGGGCTGAAATGGCAGCTGCATGCATTTTAATGGAGAATTAGGAAAGGCCATTATCAACCAGACTAGCCAGGTAATTCAAATTGGTAGTAATGTGGACAGAGTAAGGATTGTGGTGCTGCTGTCGGCACCAGATAGAAAATCTTTTCCACTTAGCTGAGTACGATCTCCTGGTGCTGGGTCTTCTGGATTCCTGGAGAATGCCCTGGACTGGTTTGCTTAGGTTATGCTTGTTGCTGAGTACTGTGGAATTACCCAGGCTGAAAGGCTGAGCGTCTGAAGGTTGGGATGCACCATCTTTCCCTTGCCCTGAGAGAGAAAACCCTCTAAGGCAGCAGCCATGGAGTCTGGTTGGTTCATTCGAGAAGTGGAGGATACCAGTGCCGGCTGGGCCAGTCTGGGACTATCAGTATTGCCCTTGGGCTCTCCTCCTTTATCTTTAGAAGCACTCAGGGTAGTAGGGGTAAGGAAGGGAAAGCAAAAATTAAGAGATGGGTCCAAGGGAAGGAGAAGGCATCCACTTTCCAGCTGATTTCGGTTTGATCCTGGAGCAGTACCTTTTTAGCTGAGTGTGTTCCTTGGTGGCAAAAAGGTCTAGCTGTGGAGCTCCCGATCTCTAGGCGATACTGAGAAAAATTTCACAATGCAGATGCCCATTCATGGCAGTCCATCAATTTTCTGCTGAGATGACCTGCAAGAGTATTTTGAACCACTGGAAGATAATGAGCTAGGAGATGCAGCCCCAGAGGGTGAGCAGTTTCCCAGACTTGCATCACTAGGCAGCATAGAGGGTAAGAGTGACTGCTCCCCTGCTTGTTTATGTACCACGTTACTGAGGTGTTGTCTGTATTGACCATTTTTCCTCGACAGCTATCAGGCCTTTTTGCACTGCCATCAGCTCTAAGTCTCCCACTCCCCTTGTGATTGGAAGGGTTAAAACTGAGTGGCCCAGGCTGTCGCTGAGGCATCTGTGGTCAGAATTTGACCCTGGGGAGTGAATCTGAATGGAAGGCCCCGATTTTGAGCATATGCCTGTATCCACCACGCAAACTCTTCTGAGACAAGAGAGCAGCTGCATCTCGGTCTCTACGGACTGAGAGTGCTGACAACATACATTTTTCAGATACCACAGTAGTTTCCTCATGTGCAACCTGGCCAGGAGAACCATGAGGATGCAAAAGGTCATGTATCCCAGTGCCCGGAAAAAATCTCTGACTGAGGTGGATTGTTTCTGCTGGACTGTCTGAAAGTAGTTTATCAGAAAAGAGGTCTTGTTTGGGGGAAAGAAGGCTGTTTGGGGTGAGGAGACGAAGAGTGCTCCCAGTAAGACTATTTTGTTGGCTTGGATAGTGTTGGATTTTTGCAGATTTATTGTGAAACCCAGGCAGGTCAGTAGATCTTGGGTGAATTCTAGATCCTGGTGAGTCACTGTTGCTCACTAGCAGAAGCCTGGAGCCTAGAACTAGTTTCTGAGGACCATTGTCTGGATCTCTGTTGCTGCTGTTGCTGTCTATGAGTTCTTTCCAGCTGGGTTTTCCTCTGTCTGCCTCTAGGTTGTGAGGGAAAGGACTAGTGTTTAGTAGGAAAATTCCTGCTAAACCTAGGGGGCTAAACTTGAAGGAAGTCTTTCACAGTCTGCATAGACTTAGCTTTGTCTTCCATTTTTTTAAGAACTGACTCGGCTTTGAGTCCAAAAAGGAATTCCTTGTCAAAGGGAGCATCAAGAAGGTTAGATTTAAACAGTCAGGAAGAGATTGTTCTCTATACCATGCATGTCTTCTAATAACTGAACCAGTGTCAGCTGCCTGGCTGGAAGCCTACATAGCGTCACAATCACAGTGTAGGGAATGCCTAGCTACCTGAGAACAGGAGTGGCAGACATCCAAAGATTCTTTAGCAAGGTTTTAATCCTCTAGAGAAGAATTTTTTTGCTTTAGCTGACACAGCAGTTTGCAGATATTTAAGCATGTGAAACTGACGGCTGAGAGCCCTCATAGTAAGGATGACTGATTTACAATTTTTTTTCCCCAAATCTATCAAGGGCCCTGCTCTCTTTATCTGAAGGTAAAGGGTTTCTAGAAGAACTGGCTCTGGCTCCTTTTGGTCCTGGAGTGGCCATCTCTCTATTAGCAGATGGATTTTTGAAACGGTACTTCTGGGAATCCTTCACCTTGTAAAACCTGTCTGGTTTTCGAGGGGCTGGGGGAAGTGAGCCAGGATTTAAAGAGAAATCTTGGAAGACATCCTCGACCACCTCTAAAACGGGTGGAATAGCCAGAGGTTTGTGCTTTGACATTTCCAGGAACTTTCTAACCTTCTTCTTGACTGAGGGTACTCCTGTGCCTCCCACTGAAAATGTTCCCTCATAGTATGGAGGGTCTCTCCAAAGGTGATATAATGGGAGGGAAGCTGAGGGCAGATTCTCCTCTGAATCTGAATTCTCAAAAGATGTGAGGGAGGGCCTTCTTCAGAACTGGACCCCTCAAACTTTGAATTCTCCTCAGATTCAAAAGATTCTGGGAAGGCTTCAGAGGGAAAATGAAAAACTGTTTAATCAACGTTAAGCGCTTTCTTCCCTCTTAAATAAAAGGGACTTCATCAGAACAATGATACACAAATCGGCCCAACCCTTTATGCTCATTTAATCCACATACTAATTGAATAATGAGTAATAATTAGTGTAATTAACACAACCAGTTATATACTTATATAGTCGGGCTGGCCAAGGAATTTCATGGCAGGAGATGCCACAAGTCAGGACTGTAACAGTGAAACATGAACATTTGCAGGTTGCAACCTTGCTGTAAAATATTTAGGACCTACTTGTCACTGGTTATTCTTTCAACTATAAAAAAGGCCAGATGTCTTCCTATTCTAAAAGGAAATGGACTGCAAAAGGGTGGACTGTTTGGGAGAAAATGTTTGGAGGAAGTTTGGAAGGATAAACTAAGATTAGCCACTGCTGTTGCCTCTGGGAGTCATGGCAATGGTAACACAAGCATATCCTTGGGTTTTGCTTGCCATTTCCTTCTGCCCTTGGTTTTCTTACCCTTCTCAGGTTAACTATTTTACTGTTTAGGATAAAAACGGCCAGATGGTGGTAATTTCTGCTAAATCTAGGTGGGTGGGAAAAAAGATGCTTGATGAACTGCACTGTCTTGCTCTTCTCTTCCAGTTTCTTGAAGATACTTTCAAGCAGGGGATCCAAATAATAAGTCCTTATTCAGTGGAACATTGAGGCGCTCTACCTTCACATGATCCAGGAAAGAGAGAGAGTCCTCAACCAGGCATAGGTTCATAGGTAGGTACTAGGCTATCGGCCCTAGGGCCCATACAAGCCTAGCCAAAAAATGTACCCTGGCTTTCGCCACCCAAGAAAATTATTTTCCTATGCCCCTGTCGAGCAGAGCCACAAAGTGATCCCCGGGGTGAATTTCCCATTTCCCATCCAATCATCAAGATTTTTCTTGAAGAGTGCTAATGAGGAGAATCACAAACCCTGTTGCTGCTGTGTTACAAGATGTATCCACAGGACCATAACCATATTTTTTGGAGTGCTTGATGACCTGGGATGAGAGGCCACAAAGCTCACTCATTTTCTTCACTGGATGTTTATGCAAGTTCACTTCTTTGCTGACCCATGTGGGTCTGGCAGTTTAAGGCTTTGAAGGTTAGGACAGAGTAAATGTATATTATATGCAACCTTCTCAAATTTGTTACATAGTCTACTCTCCTTTTCATTGAGAACGGAGTTCCTGATAGGAGCTGATACAGAGTCCTTCACTGAAACTGGGGACACCATGGCTAGATCTATTGCAAGGTTTTTGTAAAGGCACTTATGAGCGTCTTTGGACCTGCAGAAATGGTCAGGCTCCCTTGGGGCAGTGGGGAGTGAATCACAGGCTCCAGAGATGTATTCATAAATACATTTTCCGGGATATCTAGACTTGGAGAGATCCTGGGCTCAAACAGACTCATGGGGACTCTAAGCCTGTCTGTATTCCTTTGCCTCTCACCAAAACTCTTCCATCTGCGCCCCTACAGAAGAAATGCTCTGGAGCAGAAGCAGAAGACAGGGTGTCCTCTGTGACACATTCATATACAAAGGGTGATAGGAATTGGTTCACATTTGCAAATTCATCTGCCACAGAATCTAAAGAGTCAGAATCTTTTTTCTGAGGTTTCACCCTTCTTTCCCCAGAAAGGGTCTCATTCAGTACTTCCACGGCTGGCTGATTGGATTTGAGAAAGCTCAAAGTCTTGAGCCAGATGGAAATGCTGCTCAAAAGAAATCTGAGAAACAGAAAGTACTGAGGATGTGCCCAATACAGGCTGAGTAAAGTTAGCAGGCACCAGTTTTGTCTTTGGTGTTTTACGTCTTGGTTTACCAAGAGAAATGGCCCTAAAGCCCTTCAGACACAGACAGGAAGCCATAACATCCACCTGGTCTCTGGGAAATTCTTCACATACTAAAATCAGGATGACATACTCTCAACCCTTGAAAATCAAGACACACACACTTTAAATGCCAAGGTTCTCTGAAATACCTTTGGAACAGCTGACATATCTGTCTTTGGTCCAGAAGGACATCTGAGAAGCCAGAGATATGGTGGCCTACAGATAGGTCATGCCTGACATTTCAGCAGAGACAGATGCTGAGGATCTGAGGATAAGTGCTATGAAAGCACTTCTTCTTGCTCAACTCAGCCAGGCCAATGTTTTTCTCTATGTTGTTTAACAGAATTTATGTGCTTAAAAGACTGGTCCCCAGAGGCCTTGGTTGATATTATTGTGGTGTGGAACCAGACATGCTACCTATTTTGAGCCACATACTCCAAGAAAGACTTCCTGAATGTTCTCAAGTTCCCGAGGCAAAAGTAGCAAAAGGCAGACAAGACTCCATGCTGTGCTCCAGGAAAAGGCAAAAAAGACAGTGGGAGTCTTTATGGGGAACCTGTTTCCTACAGTCAAAGCATTCATTAACTTATACCATATATGCAATGTTAGAGTCACTGACAGACATTAAGAAATAGATAAATAGTAATTATAAAGTAGTAGTATTTCCGTGGGGTGCTCATCTGTCTTGTGGATGCAGGTCAACTGACAGACTGACAATGCTGAAAACAAAGTACATTCAACTGCGTAGCAAGAAAATTTCTTAAGATGGAATCTGAAATACCACTGACATCGTTGGACAGTGATGGCAAAAGCCACAGGGGGAATGTAATCTCTGAAAGTAGGGTCAACTGAGGGCTACCTGCAGGAAAGATATCCTACTGATCACAACTGCATCAATGAATAATATGATGAATATCCAGAATTACATATTCCCAGCAAAGGCACCGATCTACAGTTATTAAAAAAATGAAATTCCACTTTCATTAACAGAAAATTTTGGGAACTGTGCCACAGATTAAGTGTGAATTTCAACTCCATTATAATTTAGTACCTCTACATATAATAATGAAAAAAGCACACCAGAAGTTTTACAAGTAGTAAATACTAGTAGAATAACAGTGTGTGAGAACACTCAACATAGCAGATGTTTCAGCAGAAGGATTGGTGCTACACTATGATTACTTATCCACATGAATTTACTGCAGTCTGATATCTGCCATTGTAGTCTGACTTCCACAGCTTTATGGAATTCCCACAAGTACAGTTGAATTCCATTCCTAGCCTAGGGCATCCACCTGATACATGTCTATAAGATGAAAAACCTTCGGCCATTTAAATTTTTTTTTTTTTTGGAAAGTAGATACTGTTAAGCATGTCTTAGGAGCACATCTCAGCCTGTAAAGCCTACCAGGACCTAAACTTGGAGCTTTCAGATGCATTTGCTCTTGGGTTCCTACTTTGGTGGTAAAAGATCAGCAAGGAGGAATCCAAGTGCAATGTACATTACTGGCCAATTGCCTTTTTTTTTTTTTTTTTTTTTTTTTTACGAAAGTGGAGATCATCCACATACTGCAAGCTCTAGGATACCATATCTTTGTCCACATCCGAGCCACTCATGGTAGTGAAAATGCAGACCCTAGCTGCAAGGAGGATGAAGTCTCTACTGCAGTAGTGATTCCACTACTCATGTCTCTACTTTATTTTTAAAGAATTAATACAGCATGATTATTTGCCCATATTAATAGTACTTCAGTCATTTCTGTGGAGTGGTGGCTATTACAGCACTTCTTTCCAAACTGCAGTAGCAAATGCTGACCTGAAAATCCAGTTTATAGTGTTTGGAAAAGGTGTGCAGAGGAATAACTGAATGCTTCAGAAACAACATGTTGATACTTTTTTTAAGAAGGTGGCTACTGCCCAGGAAGAGTGATATCCTCACAGGACACTCCAGGGGCTTTTCCATCTTTCTCCTAACATAAAACAATGCAGCTGGCCAACCAGAAAAACATCATATGCTTGGGAACTACTTTCCCCTCTTTGTCTGGCATAAAAATTAATCTGATTGTATGAGATCCTAAATTCTTGATACAAGCATTTTACTCTACTATGCACACATAAAATGTATAATATCCCTTCTCCCCTGTTTTGTGAGTTGGGAGAAGAAAAATAACAAGATATGTGGTTTCAGTGAGTGCCAAGGAAAAGACTACATTAGGCATTAAAGAAGGTTGGTCCTAAGGTTCACCCTGTTTCTATGGGACACTGTACAGAATTTCAGCAAACTTCACAGGGTAGAGACAAACTGTAGATTCATATGTATTAACTCTAGCTGACAGATAATCTACTCCCTCAACATTGCGTGATGCTGTTGGTATTTAAATGAGCTACCGACTACACTTAAGTGTTAAGGAAAAAACACATACATAAATTGAATGTAGACCCGGCTCTGTGGGGAAGATAGTGGAGCCCTGACTGTGACCCAGGTTTGATTAGCATTCCCAGCACTGGAGGAAGCCTGACAAGGAGGGAGAGAAGTGAAGGGTTATGACTCGCTTGCCTCGCCCTCCCCCCCTTGGGGGGGGGGGGTGATGGAAGGGACCTTGGTGAGCACACTGATGCATGTGATTTCTCTAGTGGAGATCAGAGAAACTGCCATCATGTGTTCAAGGATGGGAGGGTGGGGCTGCTTGCTGGCAATATAGCAAGGACAGTCCATTGCACACTTCTTTCCCTAATGAACAGTTAATGTGGAAGGGATGTAGAGGCAACTAGAAAAATATGAATCATTCTGATGGCTGCCTAAATGAACATCCCTCCAAGCTGATCCTCACCTAAGTAGTGGGGAACAAATAAGTTGACTGTCCAAGAGGAACTGATGATCAACAGGCAATAAAAACACAAAAACAAATCCAAGGAGTAAAACATATATGTATACATTACCTGAATAGCAGGTACCAACGTGAAGTAACCAATAAGAATAATCCCAAGTTCTGTAGCCATATTTTTCATAATAGACCAGCTTTCATTACTCAGACCTAAAGAAAGAATTAAGATTAATTGCAAATGGCCACAAACACCATCTTCCTTTAAAGTCATAATACAGGGCTTTGTGTCCCCATCCAGACTTTTGTTCATTTCTTGATACACCTGGGTATGTGAATGAGTGCTTGCCAGTATTAAACAGTAGCAAGCAAGCAGGTTACAAAGGATAATATGGGGACTACAGTAAGACACCACTGACACTTGCAAAACCTGCTGTCACTTAACATGCATTATAAATAAACGTATATGTCCTTTGAGAGACAGCAAAATGATTTAAACCAGGCTGCAAAGGAAAAAGACAGAATGGTGTCAAGATGCATTCAGAACCTAAAAGAGGCAAAAACAAAGATGTGTTTACTTATCTGAATCTGTTACAGACCCAAAGGACATTTTCAGTCCCTGCCAGGTAGTATATGCCCAGAATACATAGTCAACAAAGGTAATAAAATCTGAACAAATATGTACCACAACAGCATGGGCAATAAGATAATACAGATATGGCACATTACATTACAAATAAGCATCTTTCATGAGAACACAGTTTGATCTAGAAAGAACACATAAACCAGATCCATAACACTAATTTAATTGGAATGATTACGTAAACAATGCGTGAAGCCGGCTGTCTAGTGCTGCAACATCCTGTACTGGGTTTGTCAGTCAAGTGTTTGTATTAATGAAAAGTTTACCAGGCAACTTCCATTTCTTTCTCTACAAGACAACACGTGGTTTTGCTACTGTTTAGGTCAAAGGTTTTTTGAAAACACTTTTCATTTACTATTCTTTTGATAGTCACAGCTCACGATTCATGACTCCCAATCAACCAACTAGTCTCTCAATTTAATGACATGGTTTCAAAATAGTTGTTTAAATGATTTTGCAAACTGGATCCACAAACCAATTTGTGCTTCCTGATCCACAACAAAGCACCAAGTTATATCAGTGTGAAGTGGTGGAGAGGACAAAGCTGAAAGGAATAAGCTGCAATAAGGCAAAATGAAAAATAATTAAAAAATCATTCTACTTTAATTAATTGCTTATGTAGTTTAATTGCTGCTTCTCATAGGAAATAAGCTCAGTAGTCCTGACGTTTGTGAGCATAAAATTCACATTCACTATAAGGATGGAGTTTATATAGTATGCCATGACAAGTGCAGAAAAGAATGAAATAATATCAAGAAGCAAGGCTGCATATGAATATTATCTACATGTAAACTCCAGAACCATAGATCTTTCAGAAACAATGCAAAAGGTAAAGTTAGGAATATCCTTGTGCTCCACTACACAGCTTTTTAGACTTCACAAAAACAAATGATTGTCCTTTCTGGTCCAAACTAGAGCCATAGCTCTTCTGTTAAGCTACACATACATAGCCAGTAGTTCCCAGACCTTGATCAGACATGAACTAGTGACAATCTTCAAAATTAAACCATAATACTAAAAATAAGTATAAAATTATAAATTTGGTGGATTTGCCTTTATATAGATGCCTTTGGATCCAGCAAAGAATGAAAACATCAACACACGGGGCAGGGGGACAGGATAGGGTTGCCACCTTTTCAAATGGCCATAATGGGATGTTTTCGGGACACACATCAAATTTTACAGGCCGACACATACCCACGGTCAGTACAAAGGATAGAACTTTACTTTTTTGCCTAAATAAAAGCTTATTCTTGTAGCAGTTTAGTTGCTTATTCTGTTTCTTGTAACATTTAGGTATTTTAGATACAGAAATAACTATTTTATGCAACTATTACATAAAATATGGGACATAATTATGTCCTACAATCTCAGGACATTAGCCATTTTTAATATTTTTGGTCAGGACACAACCGCCCAAAGAGGGACTGTCTCTCGCAAAGTGGGACAGGTGGTAACTGACAGGATGTTGTGAAAACTGGGAGAAAGTTAATCAATGGAGGGATTCATCTCACAGAGCAACATATATGGAGACTACTCACATTATCATTTACTTTGAAGGGCCTTATGCTCTGGGTAATCCACAAGCAATTCCAAGCAGAGGCAACAAACTGGGATGGGGGGGTCAAGAAAAAAGGAATGCCCTAAATGACAACCCCAACAGAAGAACATCTTCTGACAGAATGAATATCCAGACTGCAGTGATAAACGACCGAATCAATGGATGGATGGATGACTATCAGTTGTACTGATGCTTGCTGAAGATGCTCTACTCAAGCAAACAAAAGACAGCCATCCCACTAATAAAATGAATCTTGGCATCAATGGCCAAATGCTTGCTGGCCTACTAGTAATATTACTGTACTGTTATCCACTTGTAATGGACTTGTTTAGTCATTTTCACTGATTCCAAATAGGTCTGCTGACATGAAGAAACTGGGACAAATTACCTTCTCTGAAACTATAAAGTACAGTTTTGTACCTACCATAAATGTAGATGTCCGATAGACATGCAACTGCAGTCATAACATGTGGGTTGTCCTGCCTCAGGCAGCCCTCGGTCGGCCGGATTCCAAAGTCTGGGTCCGACGTCGGCTGATGTCGCATTTCTCTCCGACGTCAGAGCGGCTGGAGTACATAAGCATCAGCCGACACCATTTTCTTCAGTGTTTCTTGCCCCAGATGCCAGGTGCCCTCCAAGGAAGGCTGTAATCAAATTGGAAGACAAAAACATGATTCCAAACAAATAAATGAGCAATAAAACAAATACACCATAACAGATATCCCCAGCTAAGAGTAACAGGGATAGGAGTGGACCCTAGGCATAGAGGGGTATGGAGGGAGGGAAAATCCGACTGCAGTTGCATGTCTATCGGACATCTACATTTATGGTAGGTACAAAACTGTACTATGTCCTTCAAGAATGCAACTGCAGTCATAACATGTGGGTAGAATACCATAGCTTAGCTGGGGGAGGAGGTATGCT
Organism: Protopterus annectens; assembly: GCF_019279795.1. Lineage (NCBI taxonomy): Eukaryota > Metazoa > Chordata > Ceratodontiformes > Protopteridae > Protopterus > Protopterus annectens. Next base: position 1,934,875,057 of record NC_056731.1, read on the forward strand.
CTAGGAAAGAGATGGTGTGGCAATCAAACCCTGCAGGACTGCCGAAGCAAAGCCTGCTCTGGATCTGGAATATAGAGGGAGATTGTAGTGTTTGGAGAATGTATGCACGGAGCTCCATGTAGCAGCTTCTAGAATGTCCTTGGTAGGCACCCCTCTTAAGAATGCTGTAGAGGTGGCTGTAGCTCTGGTGGAATGTGGTCTGACCTTGGCTGGAGCAGTCTTTCCATGAAAGGAATAACAGAATCTGATGCAATGTCCAATCCATTTAGAAATAGTCTGTTTTGAAATTGCTTTTCCTTGGACTGCAGGGGCGTAAGCTACAAAAAGTTGTTCAGACTTCCTACTGGCCTTGGTTCTGTCCAGGTAGTATCGAAGTTGTCTGTGAATGTCCAAGGTATGCAAAAGTCTTTCCCCCTTATTCTCAGGATTGGGGAAGAAAGTAGGCAGATGAATGGCTTGATTTAGAGAAACCCTAGATACCACCTTTGGCATAAAAGTAGGGTTGGTCCTTAATGAAACCCTGTCTCTGTGGAAAATAATAAAGGGTGGTATTGCCATTAGGGCCTGTAGCTCCGAAACCCTTCTTGCTGAGGTAATTGCCAACAGGAAAGCTGTCTTCCATGAGAGAAATTGCAAGTAAACTGAAGCTGCTGGCTCAAAAGGAGGTAGAGTCAGTTTTTCTAAAACAAAATTGAGGTCCCAGGCTGGCACTGGGGCCTTTCTTGGTGGCTTAATGTTCTTGATTCCCCTGAGGAATTGTCTTAGTAAGGGGTGAGAGAAAACAGGAGGATCAGTGTTGTATCTAGCTGAAATAGCAGATGCATGTATCTTTATGGAAGAATATGAGAGGCCGTTCTTTAACATATCTGCCAAATATTCCAAGATGAGTGGGATGTTCAAAAATGATGCATCATGTCCCTTGCTGGTATTCCAATTGCTGAATCTTTTCCACTTTGCTAAGTAAACCTTTCTGGTGGATGGTCTTCGAGCCTCTGTTCGTATCCGCTGAACTTCCTTGGAGAGAGATAAGCTGAAGTTATTTATGGGATCTTCCAGGCTGTTAGCTGCAGTGTCTGAAGATTTGGATGCAGTGTTTCGAAATTGTGTTGAGTCAAAAGTAGAGGCCACTGAGGGAGGGCCCACCTCCTGGTGTGGCATATGCTCCGTAGTAGTGGGTACCAGTGTTGTCTTGGCCAATCCGGAGCTACTATGATTCCCTTGGGCTTCTCTGCTTTGATCTTTAGTAATACTGAGGTCATCAGTGGCAGAGGTGGGAATGCGTAGATTGCTAGGGAGTTCCAGTTGAATGAGAGGGCATCTATTTTCCAAGCTTTTGGATGGTATGTCCTTGTGCAAAATTTTGGTAGAAGATGGTTGAGGTGAGAGGCAAATAGGTCCACTTCTGGCTTGCCCCATGTCGAAGTGAGTTGTCTGAAGGCCTTCGGATGTAACCTCCACTCGTGTGGATCTGTGAAATTCCTGCTTAGGCTGTCCGCCAACACATTGTCTTTTCCTGGAACAATCTGGGATTGTAACTGGATGTTTAGGCTCAGTGATTTCTCCCAAAGCTGCATTGTCAGTCTGCAAAGGGGTAAGAGTGGGTGCCCCCTGCTTGTTTATGTACCACATCACAGTGGTGTTGTCTGTCCGTATCATTAAATGGCCTTGCTGGAGTTGGTGTTGAAAAGCCTCGATGGCATGCAATACTGCCAGCATTTCCTTTTGGTTTATATGCAGGTGTGTTTCCTTTGGAGACCATTGTCCTTGTATACACCTGCCTTCCATGTGCACCCCCCATCCAAGGTCTGAGGCGTCTGTAGTCATGGTCTGTGTTATCTGTGGTTTTTTGAATGACATACCTGTGTTTTTCTGGCTCACCGAGGCCCACCATAGGAATTCCTTTTGTAGGCATGGAATGAGTGGTATGATTGTCTCCAAGTTGTTGCTGTGTTGAGACCAAATGCTTGTTAGGTACCATTGAAGCTTTCTCATGTGTAGTTTTGCTAATGGAACCAGTAGAATGCAGGATGCCATGTAACCCAGGGCCTGTAGGAATCTCCTTGCAGTCATCTGGGTGAGTTTTGCTAAACCTTTGAAGTAATGAGTTAACTTCTCTTGCTTGTCTTCTGTCAGGTAAGCCATCTGAGAGGATGTGTCTAGCTTGGCTCCTAAGAAGATTATTTGCTGGGATGGCTGCAGTCTTGACTTTTGGAAGTTGACTGTGTATCCCAGAGCTTGAAGTAATCGTATGACATAATCCAGGTTTTTTGTCAACATCAATTTGTCGTCCGCTTGTATGAGGCAGTCGTCCAGGTACGGGTAAATTTGTATACCCTGGAGCCTGCAATGAGCAATTACTGAAGCCAGGCATTTTGTGAATACTCTGGGCGCAGTAGATAAGCCAAATGGCAATGCTGAGAATTGATAATGCTCTGGCCCTGCAAGAAATCTGAGGTATCTTCTGCAGCTGTGTCTGATAGGGACATGCAGGTATGCCTCCTTGAGGTCCAGAGTAATCAGCCACGACTCCTTGCCCAGCATGGGAAGGAGTTGCTGTAGAGTCAGCATTTTGAACTTTGGTACTATGAGAAAGGTGTTTAATGCGGACAAGTCCAGTATTGGTCTCCATTGAGATTCTTTTCTTGGAACAAGGAACAGTCTTGAGTAAAACCCTGGTCTTGTTCTTGTTGTGGAACTCTTTCTATTGCTTTCATTCGAGTCAGCAGAGTGATTTGCTTGATAGCCTCTGCCCTCTGATTTTGTGGTAGGTTTGGCATGCCTTGTTTTCTTGGTAAGGTATGAAAATGAAACCTGTACCCTCGGTCTATAATGTCCAAAATCCATTTGTCCTTTGTCAGTCTGTGCCAGTTTTCTGCAAACAGAGATAATTTCCGCCAAGGGAGCTTCTAGTTGTTCCCTGGTAGGCGGTAGTAGAGGAAAGTCATTAAGTTTGTGGTTGTTGGGCAGGTGAAACCCCTGCCACTTCTTTGGTTTCCTGGCTGCCATTGTCGCCCTCTGTAAGGGCCTCTGTATTGGCCTCTTCCTCGCCACGCCTGTTCTTACCCCTTTGAAACTTTTCTGGATTAGGAAAGGACCAGTTTTTGAAGGCCAATTCCTACTGAATCTGGGGGTTGAACCTGGAGGAAATCTTTCACAGTCTGAACTGATTTTGCTTTTTCTTGATGGTCTTTAACACATCCTTAGCATTTGCACCAAAAGCTTGTTCTTTTCCAAAGGTGCATCCAGAAGTTTTGCTTTTACATGATCTGGTAGAGGTTGATCTTTTAACCAAGCATGTCTACGAATCACTGCCCCTGTCATAGCTGCCCTACATGAAGCTTCCAGTGCATCATATCCACAGTGCAGGAAGTGATTGCTTACTTGCTGAGTGTTATGTACAGCTTCCTGCAAAGTCTTCCTGTCTAAAGGATCAGGAGAAGCTAATGTTTTTTGTAAATCTTCTAAGAGATAATCCTGATATTGTAACAAATGAAAAAGGCAATTTAAAGCTCTCATAGATAAGGTAGTGGATGTGTAAACCTTTTTGCCATATCTCTCTAATGACCTCGCTTCCCTGTTGGAGGGCAAAGGATTTTTTGAGGTGGAGGCTGAAACTCCTTTAGGCCCCTGTGAAATAGTTTCCAAATCAGCAGTATGGACCCTGAATAAATGGGAATGAGTTTCTGGGACCCTGTAATACCTGTCTGGCTTGGCTGGAGCAGGAGGAAGAGAATCAGGGGTAGCACTAGAGTCAGAATACAAATCATCCAGAACATCAAGTACAGGAGGAATAGCTAAGGGCCTGTGCTGAGGCTTCTTAAGGAAAGTCCTAAGGCGTTTCCTAGAATCAGAATATTCCTGACCTTGCCACTTGAAATGTTCCCTCATGGTGTGCAGAACTTCCCCAAAAGAAATATCCTCAGGAGGGGAGGCCGAAGGGATGGAATCTTCTGCATCCGAGTCCTCATAGGTCTGGAAGAGCTCTTCCTGGTTATCAGAGTGGACAGAGCCCTCAGAGTCTTCATCTGAAGGAGTAGGGTCAGAGGGTTCAACCCGGGGCCTTTTATCAGGAGGAGGCTGGGATGCTCTCTCAGGATGGACCTGTGAACCTCTAATCATGGAAATTAAATCAGCAGCCATGGACATAATTTGTGTCTCCGGAGTCGGCTGAGGTAAGGATTTAGAAGTAATATGCTTTGTTTTGCTGGCTGCCTTAGCCCTAGTGTAGGCCTTAATAGATATGGCCATAGGAGGCCTGGCAGCTCCACGTGCAGGAGTGACCTTGTCAACAGCAATGGTCTCGGGCATTTCCTCGGTTTCGGTATCCGGAGGAAAATCTATAACTGGCGTCGGAGTAATGTCTGGAATCGGAGTCATCGGTAATGCGGTGTCTTCGGTGCGGAGCAGTGGAGAGACCGTCTCAGAGTGAACCGGAGCACTCGCGCTAGGTTTTGGCGTGGAGTCGGTGGTAGACGCGGGCCGAAGATGTCAGTCCCGGTCTTTTCGCTTTTTGGGAGTTTGCGATGTCGGAAGATCCAACGGCATGGTGTAAGCAAATTTATCGCCGAAAAAATCTTCAGCGAACTCCGCCCGGCGCCTGAGAGTGCGCTTGTTAAAGCGAGCACAGGCTACACAGGCCGAGACGTCGTGGTCTGGGCCCAGGCAAGGGAGGCAGTAAGAGTGGAAATCCTTATGAGGTATTTGTTTACCACAAAAAAGACAATTGTTAACTTTTTCAGTAATTTCTGACATCGGCTGAGGCAAGAAAAGGTCTCCAACGGGGTACTTAGCTTTTTTGATGACTTCGGTATCGTAGAATACAGGAGCTGACCGACCGGCACTTGCGAACTGCTTCTGCTTCGGGCACCGCGCGGCAAGAAAGACTGAAGAAAATGGCGTCAGCTGATGCTTATGTACTCCAGCCGCTCTGACGTCGGAGAGAAATGCGACATCAGCCGACGTCGGACCCAGACTTTGGAATCCGGCCGACCGAGGGCTGCCTGAGGCAGGACAACCCACATGTTATGACTGCAGTTGCATTCTTGAAGGACATCAAGTAGATGACAGCACCACTCCCAGATGGCTTTATTCTCAACTTTAGGTGAAGAAATGAGCAGCAGGCGAGAGGCTTGATGAGCAAAAGGGAGGGGGATCAGTACGAAGAAAAATCCTAAAACCTGCTGACAGGCTGAAAGAGTTTTGGAAAATGACCCTTATGATTACATTCAAGGCTCATTTGTCTTGCATGGTGCAGCCCCAAGCCACAAAGAGCCTTGTTTCATTTATAAGGTCTGACTTGAGATACAACAGATGCATTCTTACTGTATTACCTAATCTACTAGAGTGCATTTTATTAATAGATCCACAGTTGACTAATGTTTCTCAAACAGTAAGACCTTTTTTCTCCACTTGCACAGTCCAGATTTCAGTCCTTGGCATCATGATTTAATACCAGCAATTCATACATAAAAAGTTTTAGTTATGTACTTACCATAACTTTGGATGTATGGGATCCATCTCGCCTACATTCATAACTGATGGTTTCGGAGCCGATCTGTCGGCTCCGACTCGGCCACTATACACTAGAACGAAGTCTCTCATTGGCTGGGCTACCCCTTATCCCATAATACACCACGCCTGCTTCCCCAGATCTTGTTTGTTCGCTTTCATACATACATACAGGTACAGAACACATACCAATAACTGTAACCAACCAGAGCTCTTCCAGAGGAGAGCTTAGCAAGATCAATATTTCCTCCAAATCCAAAAGGTAGGGGGAAGGAGGGTGGGTATGTATGAATGTAGATGGATCCCATACATCCAAAGTTATGGTAAGTACATAACTAAAAGATGTAATGGGATCCTATCTCGCCTACATTCATAACTGATGGGACAGCGTTCCCTAGCACCTAAAACCCCGGGTGGCTCACTGGAACGCACTCCTGAGAACTGCGGAACCAAAAGAAGTTCTGCCTTGGGAAGCCACATCAACCTTGTAATGAGAAATGAAGGTGTGCGGAGAAGACCAAGTAGCAGCCGCACAAATATCATCTATTGAAACTTTGGAGTGAAAAGCTACAGAGGTGGCCATAGCCCTGGTAGAATGAGCTTTGAGTGGGAAAGGCAACTCTCTGCTTGACTGGGAATAAATGAAAGAGATGCAATCCTTAATCCATTTGGCAATGGTGGTTTTGGCAACTGGTAGACCTAACCTATTCTCCGCAAAGGACACAAACAGTTGGTCAGATTTTCGTGTCTGAGTGGTCCTATCTAAGTAAAAACGCAGTTGCCTGTGAACATCCAACTGGTGGAAGGTATATTCTGCTCTATTAGAAAAATTTGGAAAGAAAACTGGGATCTCCAATGATTGCTGAATGCATAAAGGGGATGCTACCTTAGGCAAAAAGGATGGATTCAATCTAAGGGAAACTCTGTCTTTGTGAAAAATCAAATAAGGAGGGGAAGAACAGAGAGCCTGAAGCTCTGAAACCCGCTTAGTAGAAGTTATTGCCACTAGAAAGGCAGTTTTCCACGACAGGAATTTAATATCACAAGTGGCTGCAGGCTCAAAGGGATGGGCAGTTAAAGAGGCCAGAACCAAATTTAAGTCCCAAGGGGGCACGGGATGAGCCATAGGAGGCCTGAGGAGCCAGGCTCCCTTAAGAAAGGACTTGCAAAGTCTGTTAGCCATTAAAGAAGGCTCTATAGCAACATGAAATTAGATATAGCCCCCAGTTGAACTTTAAGTGTGGAGACTGAAGAGCCTGAATGAAACAATGAAGCTAGAAATTCCAAGACCTGCGGAACTGGGGCCGTAAGAGGATCAATGCCTCACTGCTGGGCCCAACAAACAAACCTTTTCCATTTGCTGGAATACAGCTTAACGGTAGACGGCTTGTGGGAAGAGGACAAGATGTGCATCACTTCCGAAGAAAGAGAAAGATCTCTAACTAAGGATGGAAGTGGAGTAACCAAGCAGCCAGTCGCAACGACCGGAGGGACGGATGAGAGTGTCCCGACTGATTGGACAACAGACCCGGCACTGGGTCCAGAATCCAGGGGCCCTGTACCGCATACTTCTGAAGGAATGGGAACCAAACCTGACGGGGCCAATGTGGGGCGACCAAAATCATGTGGCACCCGACATGACGAGCCTTCTGAATCACCCTCGGGAGAAGGGAAATCGGGGGGAAGGCATAAAGCAGACCCGGGGGCCAATTGTGGGCTTGAGCGTCCCTGGGAGACTGCCCCTGAGAGGGTGTCAGAGTGAAGAACTCTCTGCACTTCGCATTGTTGGGGCTGGCGAACAAGTCGCAACAAGGGAGACCCCATTTGGCGAAGATCTGCGCAGCCACTCTGTTGTTGAGGGATCACTCATGGGGCAACAGGAGAGTCCTGCTGAGCCTGTCTGCAATCACATTGGCTTTTCCCGGAATGTGCGTGGCTACTAAGAAACGTCGAGAGGCTATGGCCCAGCGCCATACTCTCATGGCCTCCCTGCAAAGGGGGTAGGACCTGGTTCCGCCCTGCTTGTTTATGTGCCAAACTACCAACATGTTGTCGGATAGAATCGCAATAGTACCTTGGGGAGAGCATGATGAAGTGCTTGTAAAACCAGAAGCACCGCTCTCATTTCCAGGATATTGATGTGAAGGTGCGCTTCGCAATCCTGCCAAGTGCCTTGGACAGACCTGTCCAGATAATGACCCCCCCACCCTATCTGGGAGGCGTCCGTGGTCACTGTGGCAACAGGGGGCTGAAGGGCGAAAGGACGCCCCTGGTCCAGGTTGGACCGACATAGCCACCAACGGAGGTCCCGATGACAACTGTCCGTAATCAGAACCAGGTGGTTCAGGGGAAGTTCTTGGTATGACCATTGAACCGATAATAGCCACTGTAGCACCCGCATGTGCAGCCTGGCTAACGGTACTAGGAGGATAGGTGCAGCCATCGTGCCCAATAACTGAAGAATCTGTCTGGCAGAAACTCGAGATTTGGGTAACAAATTTAGAACCTGAATTCTCTCTGATGGCAAAAATGCCCGCATCCCTTTTGTGTCTAACTCTGCGCCTATAAAGGTGATACGCTGAGATGGCCACAGCACAGATTTTTTTCCAATTGAAAGTGATTCCTAGCGAGAGACCCAAGATTACTGTGGCCATCAGCGCTCGAATCAGTAGATGCTTGGAGGTGGCAGTGAGGAACCAGTCGTCGAGATAGGGAAACACTTGGAATCCTAGACTTCTCAAGTGAGCTGTCACCACTGCCAGACACTTGGTAAACACCCTGGGGGCTGTGGTGAGACCACAGGGCAGTGCACGAAACTGGAAATGACTGGTTCCTAGGCGGAAGTGTAAATGACTCCTGGACTCTTGACATATCAAAATGTGATAGTAAGCGTCCTTGAGGTCTATGGAGCACATCCAGACATCCTTCTCCAATAACGGGAGAATGGACTGAAGGGTGACCATCCGGAACTTGGACTTCTTCACAAAACGATTTAAAGAGCTTAGGTCCAAAATGGGCCTTACGTCCCCTGTCTTTTTCGGCACCAAAAATAATCTTGAGTAAGTTCCTGATCCGATCTGGTCGGCGGGGACGGGCTGGATGACCCCTTTGCTTAGCAGCTTTGAAACTTCTACGGCTGCCAGATCCCGCTGACTGGGTGGCACGTCCGGGATTCTCCTTGTAGGAGGAGGGGGCTTGAAAAAGGGGATGAGATAGCCTCCGGTTACAATGTGAAGCACCCACTGATCCTTGGTTATCGATTCCCAAGCCTGTGGGTGTTTCGCAAAACAACCCCCGACCGGCTCCGGAGAAGCACAGCCGGGCCACATCCTAGGGATGTTGAGGGTAGGAGGAACCACGAAAGGAGTCGCGGTCTCCAGAGTTACGGGGGCCTCTGCCACCTCTAGGGCGACGTCTTCCTGAATCCCCCCCCCCCGCCTCTGGAGGGGGGATCACTCGGTGGAGTAGAGAAGAACTTTTGGGATTTCCTGAACCACATTTTCCCTCCTCTCTGGGCCTTGGGATAAGGTCTAGAGGGAGCGGAAAAACAGGCCCCAACGGCAGTCAAGGTCTTGCCCTCCTGCTCGCACCGAGTAAGTGTGTCCTTCACCTTGGGTCCAAACAAAGAAGACCCATCAAAGGGGGCGTCGGCGAAGGAAGACTTAAAGGCCTCCGCGAGTGGACACAAGCATAACCAGGCTTGTCTCCTAAGAGCCACACCTGTGCCCGCTGCTCTACTCGCCCCTTCGGCTGCACAGGAAATGAGCCTCATGGACGAGTTGACAATAGAAGATAGGGTAGTCATCTGGGTGCCTACGGTCTGTGCTAACGCCTCAAGAAGGTTACCCATAAGGGACTCTCTTTACTCCTTGAGGAGGTCCCTTTGGAGCCTTGTAAAATGACAGAGATAGTTCAGCGACCGCAGGGTAAAGGTCGCTGAAGAAAGGGTACGCTTCCCATACCTATCCATGCTCCTAGAATCCTTATTAGGAGGATGAATAGATATTGAAGCCTCTGCCATGAACTGCTGAGTGGCAGATGCCACCACCATAGCATCAACTGCAACACCCTTAGTGAGGAATTCCTTCTGGGGAGGGGCTGAAAGAAACTTATTAGGCCTGGCAGGCACCGGTTCCACTGTATCAGGATGTTCCCACACCCTCCGAGAGATTAGATCTAATAACTCGTCGAAGGGTGGAGACACCCAGGAGGAGGAGGGCTGGGCCACGAAGGCCTTGAGGAAAACTGACTCCTCAGCGGTAGGGGCTTTGGACTGCCAATCGCCTCTCTGTCTCAAGATCTCAAGGATATCCGAGAAGGAGACGTCATCCGAGGACGATATAGGGGACCACTCCGCATCATTGAGGTCAGTATCTGAAGTGACGGATTCATCTTGGGAATCAACGAGCTTCCTCTTACACAGTTTCTTCCTTGGGGGTTCATCCGAAGCAGATTCAGAAGGACCCCCCGGAAGAAGGGAACCCTCTAAGAGGGTATCCTCAGGCCCTGGGGCCCCACTGTCGTGGGAAAGAATGTCTCCAGAGGCACCACTACCCAAAACTTGGGACGGTGAGGTAGAAACCTGCTGAACCGGCAAGGTCATGGCCAGCGCACTCCTCATGGCCTCAAAAGCAGGACCTCCAGACTCTGCAGAGGGCATTTGCTGAGAGACCACGGCGGTACCTGGAATACCTGCGGCCGATGCTCCGAGGGGAAGACTGGGCATCGAAGAGGCAAGCTCCACAGTGTTGCCCTCGGCCCCCGCCGAGGAAGACCCAGTACCAAACCCTGACACCGAGGACAGGGAAGGAATGAAGGTCGGAGCAGAGAAACTCCGAGGGGGTCCCTGCTCCGACTGGACGATTCCGCTGCGTTCTACCTGCACCAACTCCAACGGCTCCAAGGGGGTCGGAGGAGGAATCAAATGCATAGGATGTGGAATCGGCTCCGAAGCCGCGTGGGCTGGAGCAGAGATCATTTTAGTAAAAACTGGGGACTGGAACAGCCTCTGGATAACCCTATCCAAATCCGAATCAGACAACCTAGAGGATTTGGAGGAAACAGATTGGGGCTGAGAAGACTTCTGCCTCGGCTCCAATAAAGCAGGGGATCGGCTCCGAAAGGGTTCCAGCACTATCGGACCCGAGACCGGAACCGTTTGCAACAGTGTCGGCGCCGAAGGAGGCTCCGGAGCCGACTGGGAAGAGTCTGAGCTGCACACCTCCAACGGCTCCGAGACCAAAGGAGCCGAAGTAGGTGATTGGCCTCTCGATGCACTAACCTGCGGCTCCGACACCAATGGAGCCGAGGGAAGAAGCACCGAGGCAGACCCTTCAGCCATCGGCTCCGAAGCCATTGGAGCCGAGGAAGAAGAAGTCGATCCCAGTTTCTTAGCTGTCGGGTCCGACGGACTGGTCGGAGCCGACGATCTATGCTTCTTGGGTGTCGGGCCCGACAGACTGGTCGGAGCCGACAATCTCTTCTTTTTAACTCAGGATACTCTAGAATGGGAAATTTCCTAAAAGATCTGGCCCACATGGAATAGCAGAACAAGACTGAGAAGAGTACATTTGATCAATCAAACCTGGGGCTTGCACCTCAGGGTCTTAGGGTAACTAAGGAATTAAGATACAAAGCATTCTTGTCCTGGTACATGCACCTTCCCTACAGCACTGCCTCACACAATGTGGTAGTAGCTCTAAATCCCCCTCACATCCAGTGACAACACATGTTCACTTGTTGTGCAAACACAGGCATGTAGTTCACCCTTGCCACCATAATCCTTTGAAAATTCAGACTACACCAGGCACAGCAAGTTTGACAGGGACAGTAACACAGCTACAATCTAACCCCTTCCATCACTTCTGCTCTGGATGTCCACTCCTTTGCAATTTTCAGTCTGATGAGGAAATCTTTTGGAATGGCCTCTTGTCTCTATTCTTTCCACCATTAAGGGCTTGCCAGAATTTATGAGGAAGAAGCCTTAGAAGCAATAAATCACTCCAGACAATGGGAGCTTCTTATCAAGAATGCCATTTAAACATTACTCTTGGGTCTTCCTGATCCCAAAGGGGGTGGAAAGTTCCAGTTCATTCTGTACGGGATTATTCAATTGTTCCCCAGCTTCCCATTTCCCCCTTCATACACCTCTACACCTACAATACGACATTACCCATGTGTGGGGGACTCTAAATTCACCATGACATGGAGAACTTTCCCAAGAGACTAGCAGGTACTGCACATGGTCATGTATGGACATGTGCTGAAGCTTACAGGCACTTCCCTAAAGGCAGCCTCGCTGGTGGATCAATCAGTGTCAAATGAGCAATTTGAATAGACTTCAAAATGGCCACAGGGGCTGTATCAGAATAGGGAAGAGGGTCAAAGGTTTTACTTTTGGGTCTTCATGGTTCTGAAAGTGATGGAAAGTCTCATTCCACTCTGGACCTTAACGTCATATCCACCTACACTTGGTTACATGTTAAAAGATCGAAAGGTTGAAATATCGAACTGCATATGGTCGCGACCATATGCTTGATATTTCAAAAGATCAATCTTTTAACATGGTGTAAAAAAAAAAAAAAAAAGAAATGAAGTAGAACAACAAGCCCCCCTGCACCCCCCATGTGGGGGGCTGCACCCCACACCCCCTACTTAAATATACCAACTCTGAGATTGCGCTACAGCAGGGAATAGGAAAACTTCCTGTTCTGCGCTGCATTCTCAGTGTAGCGCTATCTCGGAGTTGGTATATTTAAGTAGGGGTGAGGGTGCAGGGGGGCTTGCCCCCCTGCATTACAGTGTTCTACTTCATTTCTTTTTTTTCTTTTTTTCCACCATGTTAAAAGATCAATCTTTTGAAATATCGAGCATATGGTCTCGACCATATGCAGTTCGATATTTCAACCGTTCGATCTTTTAACATGTAACCCTTACACTTACATCCTGTAAGGGAGTATGTACTTGCTCCCACAAAAGGTCCCCCTCCATACATCTCTATACATTACTGGTGGTTGTACACTGGTGACATCAGGAACATAGACCAGCAAATGCCCCCCACGTTCTCCTATTTTAGAACATGCCCAGTTATGCATCCCCAGCCTCTATCAGGAATTCAGGAATCTAATGCAAGGAGCATGCAGATGCATGCCCCCCCCCCCCCCCACCAAGGGCAGGCACACCCATCCTACAATACCTTAGACACCCAAGCTATTACTAGAACGAAGAATAGCCTGGGCTACTGTCAGGGGTTTATCCTTCTATGTCATGATGCAGCTGTATAATGGTTTACTGATACTCCCAAACCTGTATGACTGGTTCCTGGTGGTGCCATCTAGGGACACCCATATGGTGTCTATACTGTGGGCACTGCCATGAATGCAGTCCCTCTATTTTCTCCCACTTAAAAGTGTCCAGGTGGTCAAAGACTTAGCTTCCAGAGTGAAGACACAGTGGAAGGTTTGAGTGGGGACCGTACTGCACTTTCTCAGCTTGATGTCAGCCACAAACTTGAGGTTTCAAGTCCCCAACTAAGGATGATGATGTTGAAATGGGCTGTAAGGTGTCAGTGCTTTCAGAGCTATCATGTGTTGCAACCTCAGACTTGCTACAGGTGTTGGACACCTCTCATAGAGCCCTGAAGTAGTGGATCATCCAACTAATCATCTTCCCTTTGTGTAGTGAAGTCCAGAGAAGATCTTAATGATCATGGAGTGTAATCACCCAGACAGGAAGTTCCACATCAGCAATGTGGGAGATTAGAACAAAAATCCTATCCCTGAAGGCTTTGGAGAAATAGTTGCTTCTGGGACCTCTCCTCATACAGACAGCTAGACAACTGTGACATTGTAAGGTATCTATGTAAGCATGGGGGTACAAGGTCATATCCTTTGTGCAGGGATGTGAATGAAATGTCTGGCACACTGAACTGGGCCCAGTCTTCTCTTGAAGCTCTAGACTTACAGAAAAGGGGAACTCCTGAGACTTATCTGCCTGCCTCCCAGAAGAATGGAATGCTTCCACCTTCCAGTACAGTGCAACAGGAAAAGGAAGAAATAGCTAAAGACATGTTTTTCCCCCCACGCCATATAAAATTATAGCAATACCTTCCATTTCCACAGATTCCATGCCTCACTTCTAAATACAGAGGAGAAAGACCAAAATTCATTCTCATAACTACTGGTGACCAAGATAATTGTGATTTCAGCTTGAAAGGGCCACAGCAGTATAGGAAACTCTTTCAAGTCATGGCTAAAGGCCCACGGAAGGCATGAACAAACAGCTCTATCTAAAGGCTTGGATCCTCAGGCAGCTTGTATTCCATTGAGTTTGCCACGAGAGGTGATTGAGGTTGAAAGGAAATCTTCATCTCATCTACTCCACAAGCCTATTTCTCCAAGTGGAAAAGGTTCTTAATATGGGAATAGCAGTGCCATGTACCTGCCTCATGTACTTGAAAAATTTAGAGTCTCGGTTATTCCAAGCTCAAGGTACATATGGCGGCTATTTCTAGACTTCATGACCATAAGGACAGTATGTAGTCCAAGACAGGCTGGTCAAGCAATTCGTTAAGTTACTTTTGCATATATGCTCAGCACTTCAAAAAGCTGACAATCTTGCCTGAATGATTTCCAAGCCTGACAGGTCAGCGCCACTGAAGCTTGTTTCTTAGAAAAAAAAAAACTGTTCTAGGTGGCCATCATTTCCAAGAGTCACATCTCAGAATTTCTGACTCTCCTGTAGGGAACTGTAACTGATGTGTAAGGACAGGGTGACCCCATGTTTCTTGCAAAATGCTTCTTTAAACCAAGAGAAAGCACCCTTCACACCTTGGATGTGCACTTTCAGTTTAGACTTTAAATGAGGTGTTATAAAAGGATTTAGGAAGGTGGACCAGTTGTTCATATTCTTTGTACTAGTGACAGGCTTGAAAATGACAAGCGTACACTTTACAAGTGAACTTTTGGTGCATTTTTACCATCAGTTAATCAACCACAAAACCCACCGACAAACAGTACTGTCAAAGTCTGCTCCAGCAGAGAAGTAGCTGCCTCCATTGCTTGTTTCAAGAATGCCTCTACTACAAAGAGTTCTGATGCAGCCATTTGGACCTGTCACACACATCTTCATTAAGCCCTCCTGTTGACTGTAACTTCAGGAATTGAATCGGTTTTTTAAGTCTCTTCTATAGAACTCAGCCATCTCAGCTCTGGCCTGTGAACATCCTTTGACTCCTTCCACCCTGCAAGTACTGATTGGGATACTTTTTGAACCATCAAAAAGGGAAGTCATACAGTTACATACTCCAGGGATCATTCCAGTTGCCCTATTGGACAGGGGCACTGTGAACTAACATCAGGTGGCACGGTGCCTGGGCAATTTTTTTGGGCTAGGCTTGTAAAAGCTCCAGGGCCATTAGCCTAGTACACACCTATGAACCTATGACTATAACACATTTTCACCATGTCAAGTTTATCTGAGATGATCCTATTTATCGCTGCATTATCCCTTTTTAAGCTTACTCCTACCTATAAGCCTACTACTTTACTTCACTATTTTCACGGACATGTTCTCTGTCTTAAAGACACAGAGATTTTTCCTCTTCTTCTATAATTTTATTTTATCCACAGTCGTTTACTGTTTCACATTCATTGTTACAACTTTTACCTCAACTGGACCAGTCCACACTTTTTACTGCTCTATTTTTTTTTTCATTTTTTGGGTAAGGTTCTTTAAGATAATACTTTGCTGACTCTTCACACATTTACCTCTCACTGTCTACTAGTTCCTTTCAGCTTTGCAGACCCAGGGATATATTAACACAGACCCAGGGATACTGACTGTCATTTGACACTATTGGCATTCCCAGCTGCATCCCTGTAGTGGGCTTTTGACCCTACAGCCCCCACCCTGGGAAGCAATACCCAAAGGAACCTTGTCTGTCCTTCCATTTGGTAATATCCCCAAACCGGCTCTGTCAGGAGCAGCAAGTCACTTGAGACTATGGCCCCCTTTACAGCACCATACACCTATGTGAGATCTATCTGGAATAAGCCTAGTATCTCAAATCTGCTGTATGAAACTGACTTTCCATCTATAATGGATACCTGCTTGATGATAACTCTGGCAGCATCTGACAGCGACTATATCACCCGAGGTCTCCACTACCCAGTATTTGCCATAGTAGCTGAAATAGGCTGACACCATGGTGAGCAAGGTTTTTTCATTGCTCAAGGAGAAAACTGTAGATTTTTCCTCATACACTACTCACCTGGTTGAAGCAGTGCACCAACTTTCCCACTGACTCTACTAAGTCACCAGAACCTCTTTTTTCCCTCTCTCCACCCAGGGCATATTCTGATGGTGCCTCTATTTGCCCAACTAACCCAAGTGCTCCATGGGAAAAGGAGCCAGGTAGTCCTGGGTAAGGCAACAACATTACAAACCCATTTGTTCGTCCTGGGAACTCCCATAAGCCCTCCATTCACCACAAAAGCCCAGCAGTAGGGAGGAGGCCAACTTGCTGGTCTTGATGGGTGGTCTACTCTCTCCTCACAGGAGCATTCCCCTCTTCTACTTCCTCAGTGGTTCTTCAAAGCCTGTGACCATTGCTTCCTGATAGGAAGTGTGCTAGTTTCGCTCAGCTACTAAGAGTACGCTACAGTAGTGCAAGCTTGGCCAGCTCAGAGATCCACTGAGTAAACACCTAGTGCACCCACTAAGTGTCACCAATGTGACAAACCAGAGCTGCCTCCCTTCTCCGTGATTGAGCTGGCAGCAGCCACTCACTCCCATTCTCCACAAACAGCTCTTATATGCTTTCAAGCCATTAATCAAATTCAGATTGATGCAGCTTAGTCAAGGCTTTGTCACACTTATCCCTTGGAGCTGAAAGAACCTTGCTTTTCGAGAAGCCTTTAATATCGGGATCGATAAAATCATTTGTTGGCTCTTCCCAAGAGCATAATCTATATTATGGAGGGATTTAGGTTTGCCCGGGTCTGCAAAGTATAAATCTGAACACACATAAAATTTGACATTCCTATTAGTTGTGAAGACTTATGATTTGGTGGTAGAAGTGGTCTCATGTTCTGACCACTTTACTGCCTGCATTGGCCTGAAAGTACTGTACTCTACATCATCTGATCCTTAACTGAAGAAAACCTGCACTACAAACATTTCAAAAAAAAATTTTTTTTTTTTTTTAATCTACACTACTTCAGTTCCTTCCTGACATTGGTTTTGGCACTTTTGATGTCCTGGTAGGAGAGAATACTCTGTGTCTCTTGATATGCTAACCCCAGGTCATGCATGTCCTAGCTTGCTAAACTAATTGAAAACATGGTTTTATCTACAGCTCTGTTCTTTGAAATGAGAAGGCTGCAAGATGGAGTAATATCGTTGGCATGTGGGTCTGAGGAGTTACAAACTTGATCTGAACAAGCTTTATGTAATATACCAGACTAAGAATTTTCATGAGAAAGCAGCTTACTAGTCCAAACAATCATTGCATCAGCTAACGAAACAACCATGTTGTTAAGGCTAAGACAGGTTATAAAGATTAACTTTCCTCACCACCCAACAAGCCTTGACATCTCATCATTGACAGGTAGGGTTACCACCTGTCCCACTTTGCGAGAGACAGTCCCTCTTTAGGCAGTTGTATCCTGAGAAAAAAATCAAAAACTAGCAAATGTCCTGAGATTTCAGGACAGAAATATTTTCTAAGTTTTCTTTAATAGTTGCATAAAACAGTTATTTTATATATGAAACTTTTATATATTATGTGAAGTAGCATAAGCAATTCAAATGTTACTAGAAAAAGCTTTTATTTGTGCAAAAAAGTAAAGTTCTGTACTATGCACTGCTGTAGGTATGCTTTGTCCTGGAAAATCTGACATTTCTACAGAACATGTCCCACTTTGGGCATTTGAAAAGGTGGCAACCCTATTGACAGGTGGCTTTTCTCTTCTTGCAGGATTGCCACAATCAGATTTGCTTTTCCTCAAGACACCACTGGCATTACTGTAGTTGATGGCAGAGTTTGTTCATCTTCCTGGACAGTGCTTGCTGTTTCCAATTACGATAAGCTATTAAATTCAGATTATTAAAAATATGCCTAGACTGGACTACTAATGCCTCTACCAGCAAGAAAATTATTGTGTAAATTATGTTTGGAGCACTTTAATATGACTTAGTAACCACAGTTGCTTGCTGAGATATTTTCAATGTTTAGAAAAGATTCTCCACTTTGATCTTGTGAAAGACTAGAAATCTGTAGTGTTCTAATGGTGTACTTCCTGACAAGTTGTAGAAATCAAAGTTTTGATGGTATGTTTGTGTTTTGCTTTGTGCTTTACTTTCTGAGACACTGCGCAGCTTTACATTCATCTGAGAAGAGTTGCAATAACCCATTCTAGATAGCAGTCAGTGGATACCTAGATGAAATCTCTTCGTACAAGTCCTCTAAAAACTTTTTTATTTTATCTTTATTGAGTTCTAAGCTGCAATATTTGCCACAGCCCTGTGTAGACTGTTTACAGTCAAGTATCTTTCCTGCTTTAAAGGACAGGGAAATAGATGACCTATAATCCATTCATTTGCAGCAATGAAGCTTTGGTAGTTGCCCGGCTGTTATATCTTTAGCAGGATATAATCCATACAGCTAAGGCTATGACAGCAATGATCCATATGATGAACATCCAAGGTTAGAGAGCAAATAACTAGACAGAAAAAAAGTAACCAAGTGGGATGAGGCTAAGTAGAAGCTACCTTTCCTACCAAGGACTGATAAAACATAGGCAAACAGAAAGGCACAGGTGAATGTTAAATGAAAGACCAGCTCTAGTAGTGTTTTTACTTGACTCTAGGACAGAAGTTGCTTTGAAGAAAGGAATAATCAGTATGGCATATACAATGTCACATGATAACTATGACAATTAGAGAAGATTAAAAAAGATTTGGGGAAGAAAATGGAAAGGCACCATTCAAAGAAACAATGGAAGAATATCTGTACAGCTCCCAAGTATGCAACAAAGTCCAGAAGGTTATGGACTTTTGTTTGGAAGTATTTGCATAGGCAGGCTTCAGAGAATTTTTCATCATGCAGATAAATACTGGAGGGGTGGTGGAAAGAGAGATACAACTTGGAACACATTTTTGGGAATGCAACAAGTTGGCAGATTAAAAAAATTCCATACAGAACACCTTGTCAGAAATGTTGAATAAGCAAATGATTGCAACTGAAGAAATAATTTTTGTGAGCTGGTATACAGCATCTGAATTGTCCAAATACAGTAAGGCCTTACTAAGTTTAATGCTATTAACTGCCAAAAACGAATCACTAGAAAATAGAAATCAAAATCTAAACCAACTGTAAATGAAGTACTGAATACTGCAAAATAGAGTAAAAACTGGAAGTGGGATATTTAGAAAAGAGGAGCACATTACATAGAAATAGATGGAATTTGTGGAAACAATACATATAGAATAGTGTTCAGGGGTACGAGTGAAATTTAAGGCAAGCATAACTTGTGCAATTTATGTAATGCTGGTGTGAATAAAAACTGTTAAAAAACATACTACATTAGAAAAACAAAAGCAATGTTAGTATGGTTTTCTTTCTTTTCTGTTATTGTATATGTACCAGTGTCACTTTTTTAATGTTGTTTTTAATAACGATGTTTAAAAATGAAAGCTACATCAATGATCTTCGGCCTCAGCTCCTCCTGAAAAACTGGACAGACACAGCCAGTTTAGCCATAAAGGAATGTACGAGTTGTAATAGCACAGTTGCTGCATCAGTGATGATATCAGCTCTCGGTGCTGCATGGTACATAATTTAAAAGGCAGTCTTATAGCTTCTCTACAGTGGTTTGTTCCAAGTACTCAGACAGGGAAAGATCTCAGAGGAGAAGGAGGAATAACTAAACAATGAGGTGTCTGCAACCAACATTGGGTAGATGAACTGATTAATAAAATTAATCTTAGAGTGCTTTTTGGATAGATTCATTGTGTTGGGTGGAAACCTGTGAAGGTGGACTGCTTTACTCGGTCCAGAGGTCAAAGTGTGGGTGTTTCTAAAACTGGAAAACTGCTCACCTATAAGATGGATCCAATGAAGGCAGGAAAATAACACAAACACAAGCTAGCCTGTCTCAGGCAAGTAATGTGTTTTTTTTTTGGGGGGGGCCTCAAATACATGTGTCCTTAGAGTCTAGGTTAGTAGAAAAAACAGAACTCACTATTTCTCCTCCATGTCAAGAAATGGTCCTCATAAAGGCTCATATCAAAATAGAGACATAGAGGGGAAAATGGGATAAAAGTACAAGCTGTGTTAGGCACTCACTATGGAAGCTACACTGTCTTCTTGGCAGTCACTCCTGAGTCAACCCATTCGAAACCCATCTGAACTACACTGAAAGAGAAACTGTACAGGAACCTCAGCATGGAAATCACCAGCACTTTCCCATCAGTATTTAGCAATGATAAACATGAGGTAGTAATATCAAAGAAAACTGCCTCATACCAATGGGAGAACTGGTAGAGCAACTTGATTTGCTGACCCATATACTTCCAAAGATTTGGAGTTACATTACCTTCCTGGAAGAAATCTTTACCACCTGGTTCTTAATTTTCTGAAGGATTCCCTAGTGCATAGGATACAGAGAACAGACAATTATAAAAACAGGTCATCTTGAAGATCCACTTGCAAAATCTATACTAGCTTTGGACTGAACATTCAGCTTGTAACATTTATAAGAGTATGCGGTTTGAATCAAGTTACACAAAGAGAACTTTCCTTTAAAACATGCAGAAGATGGTGCTATCTTTTTAGAAGAGTGTTACAAGACCAGTGCAGGCAGAGTATGCCCTCCTCCTTACAGACGGGCAGCCATACCTCTCAATTATTCAGATTTTCACAGACTGTCCAGATTTCTGCCTCATACTTTTGGTCCATTTTTCATAACAAAAGAAGTTATGTACCTATCATAACGTTCCATGTTAGTCATCCTTCATCTCGCCTTTCTTTTTGCTGGATGGGTTCGGAGCCGATCCTCGGCTCCGATTTGGCCACTTTCTATAGCTCGAGAGCTCTTTACTGGCTCAAGGCTAACCCTTATCCTAGAATGCCCAACGTCAGCTACCCAGATCTCGTTTGAAATAGCTCACACTAGACATAATCATAGAAGATAATCCATTATTATTAAACCTGGCTATACAGTAAATTGTCATGGTTTGTTTGGGAAGCAACTAAGAACAAAACAATTAGCCAGTGAAACCACTGAAAAACTCCTCTCAATATTCGAGGAAGGGGGAAGGAGGGAGGGAGGGAGGGACGCAAGAAAAAAGACGAGATGAAGGACAACTAACATGAAATGTTATTCTTTTTTATGTTAAGTTGTCCAGTCTTGCTGAATGGGACAGCGTCCTTAGCATCTCAATCCTGGGTGGCTGATTGGAACAGACTCTTCAGGACCGTGGAACTAAAGGAAGCCCTGCCCCGGGAGACCACATCTACTTTGTAATGAGAAATAAATGCATGAGGATCTGCCCAAGTAGCTGCTGCACAAACTGAATCTATGGGCAATCTAGATTGAAAAGCTACCGAAGTAGCTACTGACCTGGTTGAATGACCTTTGGGTCTTGCTGGAAGATCTTTTTGTCGCAAATGGTAAGTATAGGCAATGGTGTCTGATAACCATTTTGACAAGGTTACTTTAGAAACTGGAAGGCCTTGTTTGTTGTTAGCAAATGAAAGGAACAACTGATCTGATTTTCTCAGCTCTTTAGTTCTATGGAGATAGAAACGTAGTTGTCTATGCACATCCAATTGGTGTAATCTGTATTCTGCCTTGTTGGAATGATTAGGGAAAAGACAGGAAGTTCAATGGATTGATTCAAATTGTGTTCTGAACAAACTTATGCAGAAAATATGGGTTGGTTCTCAGAGAAACTCTGTCTTTGTGAAAAACCAGGTATGGAGGGCGAACACATAGGGCACGGAGTTCTGAAACACGTCTTGCAGAAGTAAGAGCAACTAGGAAGAGAGTTTTCCAAGAGAGAAATTTCAAAGAACATGATGCTCTTGGTTCAAAGGGTGGCAGTATCAAGGAGGCCAGAACCAAACTGAGATCCCAAGGTGGAAGGGGCTCTTTCACTGGGGGGTTCTAAGTAGAGATGTACCTCTCATGAAGGCCTTACAAAGTTTGTGAGACATTAAGCTTGAGTTAAAAACTCCGATGTGAAAATTTGAAATGGCAGCTAGTTGTACTCTGATGGTAGCAGCAGCTGCACCAGATCGAAACAGTTCTGCTAAGAAATCCAAAATTTCACGTACAGGAGCTGTAAAAGGATCGAAATTCCTGGATTCTGCCCAGTAAGAGAATCTTTTCCATTAGCTAGCATAAACTTTCCTTGTAGTTGTCTTATGGGAGGAAACAATAATATCACACACTGCTGGGGAAATACTGGGGAGTCTATCTCAGATTGGAAGTGGAGTAACTAAGCTGTGAGCTTGAGAGATTGGCGGGATTGGTTTAATCCGCCTGACTGATTAATTAAGAGGTCTGGCACTGGGTCCAGAACCCAAGGCTGGGCTAGAAGGTGGGAGTGAAGAAACGGAAACCAAATCTGTCGAGGCCAATAGTGGGCAATGAGGATCATCTTGCAACCCAACGATTTTGCCTTCTGAATGACTTTTGGAATAAGGGGGGAAATGGATAAAGGAGTCCCTGAGGCCAAACGTGGACTATAGTGTCCCTGGGTGTCTGACCTGGTGGAGGAACAAGGGAGAAGTAGCTGCTGCGTTTGTTGTTGAGGGGAGAGGCAAAGAGATTGCGGCAAGGCTGGCCTCATTTGCGGAAAATAAGATCCACAATTTCCTGTTTCAGAGACCACTCGTGCAGCATGAGGATAGCCTTGCTGAGCCTGTCTGCTATTACGTTGGATTTCTGAGGGATATTCTTTGCTGTCAGAAAACGTTGGGAGGAAATCGCCCATTGCCACAGTTTGAGGGCCTCTCGGCACAAGGGGTAAGACTGGGTTCCGCCCTGTTTGTTGATGTACCAAAAACCACTGACATGTTGTCCGTCTTTACTGCAATAGTCCCGGCAGGGACAGAGTCTTGAAGAGCTTGCAATGCTAGGAGCACCGCTCTCATCTCCAGGACGTTGATGTGCAAGTGGTACTCATGAGGTTGCCACGTGCCTTGGACTGTCTTCCCCTAGATAATGCCCCCCCACCCTATCAGGGAAGCGTCCGTGGTCACTGTGGCCACCAGATGGGATTCCATGAAAGGTCTGCCCTGAATCAAAAGCGGGGAGACCATCCACCAGGAAAGGTGTCTTTTGCAAGATTCCGTAATTAGCATCATGTGAGACATAGGTAATTCCAGGAAGGACCATTGTGTGAAAAGAAGCCACTGAAGGATTCTCATATGAAAGCGTGCTAAGGGAACTAAAAGAATGGTGGCTGCCATGGACCCTAGAGCTTGAAGGACATATTTAATTTGAATTCTTTTTCTCCTCAGGAGAAGTGACACCTGTTGTCGAATAATGGAAACTCTTTCCTGAGGCAATGTTACAATCATTTTTCTTGTGTCTAGCTCTGCTCCTATGTATGTAATAGATTGACAGGGTAACAAGGCAGATTTTTCAAAGTTTATTGTGATGCCTAGTTGAGCACAGGTTGTGATGGTGTAATCTCGTGCCTCTATAAGTTGTTGCCTGGTGGTAGCAGTGAGGAGCCAGTCATCTAGATAAGGAAACACCTGGAATCCTAGATGTCTCAGGTGAGCCGTAACTACTGCCATGCATTTGGTGAACACCCTGGGGGCTGTGGTGAGACCAAAGGGAAGAGTTCTGAATTGGTAATGACTGGCCCCTAGCCAGAAGCGTAGAAATCTCCTGAACCATCTGTCCATTTTTATATAATACGCGTCTTGAAGATCTATGGAGCACATCCAAATGTCCTGACCCAGAAAGGGGAGAATGGACTGCAGTGTTACCATTCGGAACTTTTCTTTTTGTACAGATTTGTTTAATCTGCTGAGATCCAGAATTGATCTCCAGTCCCCTGTCTTTTTGGGCACTAAAAAGAATCTTGAGTAAGTTCCGGATCCTACTTGGTCTGCGGGGACTTCCTGGATGGCTCTTTTTTCTAGTAGTCTTGAAACTTTTTTGACTGCCTGATCCCTTAGACTGGGTGGAACATCTGGGATGGATTTTTTTTTAAACAAGAGGGGTTGATGGAAGGGAATTTTGTAAACTCCGGATATAATGGATAGTACCCATTTGTCTTTTGTAATATTTTGCCAGGTGATTGGGTACAAAGAAAGCCTTCCCCAGACTGCCTCTAGAGTTGAGCAGTCGGGCATTCCTTCAGGGATGTTGATAGAGTTTGGAAGAGAACACATCTCTGTCACCCTGATTTTGCGGACCCTCCTCTGCCACGAGGGCGGCGTCTGCCATTGTTATTGTTTCCCCCTCTGCCCCTGGGGGAAAAATCACCACGTGTGTCAGGCAAGGGTCCCTGGGATTTTCAAAACCACATCTTTCCATCCTTCTGACCCTTTGGGTATGGTCTGGTAGGAGTGGAAAAACAGACTCCCACATCAGAGAGCGTCTTGCCTTCCTGCTGGCACCTGGTAAGCATGTCTTTCACCTGAGACTAAAAAAGAGAGAGGAGCCATCAAAGGGGGTATTGGTGAAGGACGCTCTGAAAGTTCCGCAAACTGACACAGCCGCAACCAAGAATGTCTGCTAAGAGCCACTCCTGTTCCTGCAGCTCTGCTCGCTCCACCAGCTGCATATGAAATAAGCCTCATGGAGGAGTTGACTACTGAATTTAAAGTCGCCAGCTGGGTAGCTACCTTGGCTGAAGCTTCCTCAGCTGTGGGATCTTGTAGGGTCTCTCCAAACTCTTTTACGAGATCCTGGAACAACAGGAATCAAATAAACAGCTTTTAGGAGATCCCTCTGAATTCTAGTAAAATGGGAAAAATTGTTCAGGGACCTAAGGGAGAAGGTTGCTGATGAAAACATTCGCTTCCCATATCTGTCCATCGTACGAGACTCTTTATTCGGTGGATGGACAGATGAGGAGGTTTCAGATAAAGTACAGTTTTGTACCTACCATAAATGTAGATGTTCGAAGATCCACATTGCTGCAGTCCTTACACTTGGGTAGTCCGCTGTCCTCGGTCGGCCCGAATATCAAAGTATAAGGCTGACGTCGGTCAAGGCGCATTAGACTGACATCAGGACGTCATGGTACAAATGCGCATGACCGACGTCATATCCTCAGTCTTTTCTTGCCCCAGATGTCAGAAGACCCTAACAAGAAAGGTCAAAACCCAAAGACAACAAAACCAACAACCAACCACCCTAGCACTAATAATATGTACAATATATACAATATACACAAGATTTACAATCCAACCCACACAACCGCCTCTAACTACAGAGGGGAAGGAGGGAGGGTAAATTGGACTGCAGCAATGTGGATCTTCGAACATCTACATTTATGGTAGGTACAAAACTGTACTATATTCTTCATCTCACATTGCTGCAGTCCTTACACTTGGGTAGAATCCCAAAGCAGAGGTAAGGGAGGATGGCACAACTATAAAGAAGCAGGAGCTGCCAAAATGCCCTGTAAAATAGCAGTGGCAAAACCAGCCCTAGATTTAGAGTAAAGTGGAAGGTGATAATGCTTAGAGAAAGTATGCACAGAACTCCAAGTAGCTGCCTCTAAGATATCTTTAGTTGCCACCCCTTAAAAAGCTGTTGAAGTGGCAGTAGCCCTAGTGGAATGAGGCCTAATCCCAGCTGGAACCTCCTTGCCATGATGGGAATAACAGAAAGCAATGCAAAACCCAATCCACTTAGAAATAGTTTGTTTTGACACAGGCTTGCCCTGAGAACTCAAAGCAAAAGAAACAAATAACTGCTGAGACTGCCTGAACCCTTTAGTTCTGCTCAAATAATATCGCAACTGCCTGTGTATATCCAAAGTGTGCAAAATCTTTTCCCTTTATTTTGGGGGTTTGCATAAAAGGTAGGCAAATGAATAGTTTGGTTTAAAGACACACTAGAAACCACTTTAGGCATAAAGGAAGGATTAGTACGCAAAGATACCCTATCCTTATGGAAAATTAAGAAAGGCTCAACTGCCATAAGGGCCTGTAATTCAGAAACCCTTCTCGCAGAGGTAATGGCTAACAAAAAGCAGTCTTCCATGATAAATATTTCAACTCAGCAGTAGCTGCAGGCTCAAAAGGTTGTAGAGTGAGTTTCTCCAACACAAAATTGAGATCCCAAGCAGGAGTAGGAGCTCTCCGTGGGGTCTTATATTCTTTGCCCCTCTAAGGAATTGCTTAAACAAAGGATGAGAAAACAATGGTGGGTCACAATCATAGTGAGCAGAAATTGCTGCAGCATGAATCTTAATAGAAGAGAAGGACAAACCCTTGTCCAGTAACTCAGTAAGATATTGAAGAGCCACACTTAAATTAGGCTTAGAAACATCAAATGCTTTTGCTGCACTCCAAAATAAAAATCTCTTCCATTTATCTGCGTACACTTTCCTTGTACTAGGCCTTCTGGCTTCCAAAATAACATTCAAAACTTGCTGTGGAAGCTGCAACCCTCCAGGGTTTAAAACAGAATATGCCAGGCTGTCAGGTGAAGAGAGTGAAGTTTGACATTGAGTAAATGACTGTTCTCCTGAGTCAGCAGGTGTGGAATTGAAGGTAAAGGCCATGGAGGCTCCTGTACCAGACTTCTCAGTAGTGGGTACCAATGCTGTCGAGGCCAATCTGGAGCTATTAAAATCATCTTTGGCTTGTCCTGTCTGACCTTCAGAAGTACCTTTGGGAGGAGAGGCAGAGGTGGAAAGGCATACAGATGAAGATTGCTCCAATTGAATGAAAGAGCATCCACTTTCCAAGCTGTGGGACGAAATCTTTTGTGCAAAACTTTGGCAGCTGGTAGTTTAGTGGAGAAGCGAACAGATCTATGTCTGGAGTTCCCCATGACACTGTCAATTTCTGAAATACATGAGGATCCAATTTCCACTGTGGGGATCCATAATTTGTCTGCTCAACACATCTGCTAAAGAGTTCAGTGCTCACGGCAGAAACCTTGCCTCTAGATTTAGTTTTAAACTTAGAGAAGTTTCTCACAATATCATTGCTTGTCTGCACAGAGGATAAGAATGTGTTCCCTTGCTTGTTGATGTACCACATGACAGTTGTGTTGTCTGTTAGAATCAACACCTGCCCTGGAAGAAGTAAATCCTTGAAAGCTATTAATGCAAATTGGACTGCTAACATCTCCTTCAGGTTGATATGTAGATGTAGAAGTCTGGCAGGCCACGTGTCTTGTATCCACTTTCCATTTAGATGAGCTCCCCAAGCTTTGTCTGAGGCATCTGTCGTTAGAATCTGACTTGCCTCTGGCCGGGTCACAGAGAGTCCCTTGTTTAGGTGACATTCCTGAGCCCACCACAAAAATTCCTTTTGAATGAAAGGTATTATCTGAATGACAGTGTCCAAATCTTGGCAGTGTTGTGTCCATACATTTTTGAGATACCATTGTAGCTTCCTCATATGCAGTTTGGCATTGGGAAGCACCAGAATACAAGATGCCATGAACCCCAAGGCTTGAAGGACTGTCCTTGCAGTCAGCCTGGACTGATGAGACAATTGATGGAAGTAAAGAGAAAGATTCTTTTGTTTGTCCGGGGTCAAAAAGGCCATCTGGGATGCTGTATTCAGTCTCACACCCAGAAAGCACATGTCCTGAGAGGGTACTAGACTGGACTTTATTTCGTTCACAGAATACCCCAGGCATCTTAGCACTGCTATCACATAGTGTAGATGATGAAGAAGTTCTTCTTTTCCTTGAGCCAGAATCAGACAATCGTCCAAATAAGGATAGATCTGTATTCCTCTTAGTCTGAAGAAAGCTATCACTGGAGCCAGAACCTTCGTGAATACTCTGGGCGCAGTAGATAAGCCAAAGGGCAATGCAGAGAACTGATAATGAGAAGTCCCAGCCCGGAAACGTAGATACTTCCTGCAACTTAGCCTGATAGGAACATGAAGGCAAGCCTCCTTGAGATCCAGAGTCACCATCCAATGATCTTTGCCCAGCAGAGGTAAAAGCTGTTGTAACGTCAACATTTTGAACTTGGGAATGTCCAGATAAGTGTTGAGGATAGATAAATCCAGAATTGGTCTCCACGTGTTCCCCTTCTTTGGTACTAGGAACAGGCGAGAATAAAATCCTAGGCCCACTTCTGACAGAGGGACCGGCTGAATGGCTCCTATTTGGAGCAACAGAGAAATCTGTTTGTGAGCCTCTATTCTTTGCTGAGGAGGAACGTCTAGCATGCCTTTGAAAGGAGGCAAGGTATGGAAATAAAATCTGTAACCTTGGTGTATGATATCCAATACCCATCTGTCTTGGGTAATTAAACTCCAATTTTCTTTGAAAAGTGCCAACCTTCCTCCCAAAGGTGCTGCCAGTCGAGAAGACTCTGGCAGCTGAAAAGGTAGGTCATTGGGTCTGTTTACGAAAGGACTGACCCCTGCCCTCACCGAAGACTGTGCAGGTGAACTCCTGTTCTAGGCCTGAAAGAGCCCTGAGCTCTGCCCCTACCCGTCTAGACCTGCCCCTAGACTGGGAATCATAAGAAGGATACGTCCACCCCTTAGTAGGCCAATTTCTGCTAAACTTGGAGGCTGAACCTGCAAAAAATCTTTAACAGTCTGCATAGACTTAGCCTTGTCTTCCATTTTCTTTAAGACTGCCTCAACAGGTGAACCAAATAACACATCAGATTGTAAAGGAGCATCCAAAATCCTTGTCTTAACATGGTCAGATAAATTCTGATCCCTCAGCCAGGCGTGCCTGCGAAGAACTGACCCTGTGGCAGCCACCCTAGACGAGGCCTGTACAGCATCAAAACCACATTGCAAAGAATGCTTACCCACTTGTTCAGAGACGTGTACCAAATCCTGTAACTCTTTACAGTCAATACCTTCCGCCAGAGCATCTATCTTAGACTTCAATTGAGACAGTAGATAGTTTTGGTATTTCAACATGTGAAACTGGCAATTTAGAGCCCTCATAGCTAGGTGGAAGACGTATAAACTTTCTTTCCCCATCTATCCAAAGCCCTAGCCTCTTTATCTGAAGGAACGGATTTTTAACAACAGAAGCCTTAACACCCTTAGGCCCCTGACTAACAGTTTCTGGGTCCGCCCTAGGACTCTTAAAAAGAAACTTATGAGCTTCAGGCACCCTATAATACCTATCCGGCTTAACAGGAGCAGGAGGCAAGGAATCAGGATTAAGAGAAGCCTCTGCAAACACATCCTCCACAACATCCAGAACAGGAGGTATAGCCAAAGGCCTATGCTGGGGTAAAAACAGAAATTCCCTAAGCCTTTTCCTGGAATCAGAGAAATCCTGACCTTCCCACTTAAAATGCTCCCTCATGGAATGGAGGGTCTCTGAAAAAGAAAAATCCTCAGGAGGAGAAGCAGAAGGAGTAGAATCATCCACATCAGAATCAGAAGAAGGAGAATACTCCTGCAAGTCTTCAGCCGAAGACTCTGAAACATCTGAAGCCTGCTCAAAACTCCCTAACTCATGTTCCACCCTAGACCTCTTATCAGGAGGGGGCAAAGAACCTCTAATTAAGGTAATCAAATCTTCTGCCATTTTAAGCATATGCTTCTTGGGCACAGATCCTGAAGAACTAGGAGTGACACCAACTGAAGCTAAACCTGGCCTGCCTCTGGGAGAAGCCTTGGAAACAGAAGGCCTAACCACCCTAGGAAGGGAGGGGAGTACAGTAACCTGAGAAGCCCCTTCAGCCTGACTTGCTTCCTGAGAGGCCACATCCTGCAATAACAAGGTCTCCCCCTGGGCCTCCAGAGAAACCTCCGGTGGAACCACCGGCTCCACCGATACCTCTAAAGAACCGGCGTCCGGTACGGATGACTCGTCTACCCTGGGCTTAGCTGCTTTATCCTTGCGCTTCTTTGAAGAAGCGGACGTCGGAGTATCCGACGGCATAGTGTAATTGCACCGCTTCCCAAAGACTAACCTGGCACAATCTAACCTTCTCTTAATAGTGCGCTTATTGAATCTAGCACAAAAGCGACACCCAACAACGTCGTGCTCAGGCCCTAAACAAGGAATACACAAGGTATGATAATCTCTATGCGGTATCTGTTTCCCACAAGAAATACAGTTATTCACTTTTTCTGACATCCGGTAAACCACTGAGGCAAGAAAAAAGCAAAATATTCCCCAACGGGGTACTTAGCCAACTTTGACTCGGTCTGAAACTCCGAACTCGAAAAATTTCAGAACGTCGAACGGCACTTGCAACGCTGCTTCTGCATTGGACCACGCGGCAAAAAAGACTGAGGATATGACGTCGGTCATGCGCATTTGTACCATGACGTCCTGATGTCAGTCTAATGCGCCTTGACCGACGTCAGCCTTATACTTTGATATTCGGGCCGACCGAGGAAAGCGGACTACCCAAGTGTACTGCAGCAATGTGAGATGAAGAACATCTCTCTCTCTTTGTGGCTGCTGCTACCACCATGGCATCAACTGGGACACATTTAGTCAGGAATTGTTTGTCTTGGGGAGCTTTGATAAATTTATTAGGTCTCCTCGGGACAGGTTCCATGGAATCTGGAGCTAACCAAGCCTTTCGAGACACTACGGACATGAGTGGATCAAAAGGCGGAGACACCCAGGAGGTGGAAGGTCGGGAATCAAATGCATCCAGGTATACAGACTCGTCCTCGGAGGGGCTAGGGAAGTCCAGCTACGCCTCTACCTAAGAATCTCGAGGATGACCGAAAAGGAAACATCTTCAGGGGGGCACCTTGGGGACCCCTCCGATTCATCCAGGTCTGCATCTGAGGTGACAGACTCAGGGGAGTCTAGGTGCTTCCTCTTGCACTTTTTCTTCTGGGAAGCCTGCACTCTGCTCAGAATGCTCTCGGGAGGTTTTGGAAGGAGAGGATTCACCCAATGGGGTGTCCTGGGGCATAGGTTCCCTACGCTTTGAGGCTGGAGGAGGAGCAGAGGTTGTCACAGGCACCGAAGGGGGCGGAGCCAATGGGACAGATAGTGGGGCCCTTTTGTGGGGACAGCACTCTCTGCATGACCTCAAAAGCATCAAGATCTCGACACAAAGAGGGCTCTGGCTCCGAAGAGACAAGAATCCCATTCTGCGCTGAGGGCGACAGCTCCGAGGCTGATGTGGGAGCCGAGCTCAACTGAGCCGACGCTCCGAGAGGAAGAGCGGGGTCTGACAAGGGTCCGATGCCTCTTACCCACTCTGAGCTGACAAGAGAGCTTCGGCGTCCCAATACCTCGCTGGAAGGAAGAACCGAGGTAACTGGAATCAACATCAGAGCCAAAGAGGATAAAGAGGATTTCACCAGAGCTGAAGGAACCACTACCGGAATGTCCATGGACTCCAGCTCCAAACTAACCATAGTTGGAGGAGGAATCGATATCGAAGCGGATGGAGCCGAGGCCTGTTGAGGAGGGCTCAAAAGCATTTTTGTAAAGGTCTGTGACTTCAGCAACCAACTGACCACTCTCTCCATGTCCTGATCTGATAAGCTCGAAGATCTAGAGGACGGG
Organism: Protopterus annectens; assembly: GCF_019279795.1. Lineage (NCBI taxonomy): Eukaryota > Metazoa > Chordata > Ceratodontiformes > Protopteridae > Protopterus > Protopterus annectens. The sequence continues at coordinate 1,934,906,253 of NC_056731.1, forward strand.
AAGATGAGCGATAACTGGCTTAGCTCTGAAGTAAGGGTGATTGTGGCACTGAGCAAATCGGCTCCAATGAAGGAGACCTAGCTTGTTTGTGGCTTCGAGACGGCTCCGAGGTAACAGATGGAGCCGACGGAGGAGTAGTCTTGTCTGTGCTAGACGACACCAACATACTTGGTCTGTAAAGCTCACAGGTCAGTTCCGAACAAGGAGCCGACGTCTTGACTGACGTCAAAGATTTCACTGGCTGAGATGCTTTAGTCAGAGAATCCTGTTTCAACAATCCAAGGAGGATTGGCTTGTTTTTCCGCTCCTGCAGGACCCTTGGACTAAAGGAATGACAAACAGAGCAAGAGTCTTGCAGGTGCAGAGCCCTTAAGCAGTACACACAACTAGTGTGCCCATCTGTCAGAGACATCTTCTGACAGCATGAGTCACACTTTTTAAACCCTGAGGTTTTAACTTCGTTCGACATTTTGAGAAGTACCACAAAAAGACACACTACAATAATAAAAAAAATATATTAATAAAAAACTTTAAAGGAGAGTCTCTAACTTAAATGGCTGTCCTTAAGGGGGGGAAGGGAAGAACTCTTTAACTTAAACGAGTTCAGGGAACAACAGACGGCCTAGCGACTAAGGGGCGATGGCCAATACAGCACAAAAAACACAACAAAGGATGAGATAAGGGGTTTATGACTAAATAAATTTACAAACTAATATAACAGCGAAAAATATACTATTTTTTTCAAGTAAATTATTTAACTTTAAATAGAGAAAAAAGTTATACTAAGCCTGAGCCAGTACTGACGCAACCTCGCAACTAAAGTGGCAAATGAGATCTGGGTAGCTGATGCTGGGCATTCTGGGATAAGGGGTAGCCTCGAGCCAGTAAAGAGCTCTTGAGCTATAGAAAGTGGCCGAGTCGGAGCAGAGGATCGGCTCCAAACTCATCCAGCAAGAACGAAGGCGAGATTGGACAACTTAACATTTATGGTTTTCTGGCAAATTAGTGACAAATCATTAAAGACTGAAGTTAGAAAATCATGACAGACATTTGAGTTATAGACTTCAAACCCTTCAGAAAATATCAACTTTCTAGGTTTGTAAGAGCAATACTTAAAATTTGTCCCTATTTTTGGGCCTTTGTACCACTTTTATTCATGGTGTGGTCCAGATTTCTTGCTCTTAGAGGTTCAGAGGTATGCATGCAGCAAAATAGTGTTCAGTCACCATCTATCCACTTATGTGTCTGCTAGAAGTTCCCTGGGTAAGGATAAACAACTATTTAGACTAATAAAAAAGATATGCAAGAACCACAGAGTTGAACTGCTTCCCTATCATCTATTCACATGGATAGTTGGGAAGCATTAGAAGGGTCAATGGACAAGATGCACAATATATTCTTGGAGGCAGAAACGACTCCAAAGGATTAGTGGAAGTCTGCAGCAATTCATAACACAAGAGGAGAGAAGAAAGGGCAGAAATGACCTAGTAAACCAAGTTAAAAACTACTGGAAAAGACCCTAAAGGATAGACTATCAAATTTCTAAGAGGGTAATGGGTAGGGCAGCATTTCACAGAAGGTCACATTATGGCCTGTTTTAGAGGAAGCCAAAGCAAATGTGAAATGCTATGTGTTTAAAATTTTGAGTATTTGGTACAACTTTTATATGTGTTCAAGCTAAATGCACAAGGTCCATAGTCAGTACGTATTATCACAATGCAAGACAGACGTAGCAGTAATACTATACCCATTTGGTTACTTCAAGTATGTTAGACTTCTAGAAACTGCATTATATGCTTTTTGTGCTATGAAGCCTAAAATATTTTTCAGATACCTAAGAAATGTAGCTCAAGTGTGGCAGGAGGAATTTCTTTGTGACAGTGTCAAAAAAATCTATAAAACAAGGGACAATCATCAGTCTGACTTCTCACAAATCATAATAATCTTCACAGACATCTAAGACTGGGAGATACTTGATCTGCTGAAGTGGTGTACCTCAGTATTAGGAAAGCATTCAGTATTAGTACCACACAAAAGAACTGTGTAGATGTGGGACAGACATGGTCAGGTGCAAAAGAATCAAGCTGACAGGAAAACAAAATACAGCATATTATCAAGTAAATGCAGTGACTCAGTGCGACCTGCAGATACCTATGCCAGAACCCATTTTATTCAACATGTATATCCAAGAGATGAAACGGGAACAGACTATAGGCCAAGTTTATTTAGTGATGTCACAAAAAATATATCCCAAGATGATAAAGTTTAAAGTCTAAAAAGTAACCTACAAATAATGCAGGTGGACAGTCAACGTGGAACAAAATACCTAGTACAGAATTATATATTTAAGGGAATTACGATGAGATATATGTAAATGAAGAGGAACCAGCTGTAGTGTGCAATCAGACTTGATGTTATCATTCCAATAACAACTATGCACAACAATGTGCAAAAGGATGACTGAAACAAATCAAACACTAGGGAGTAAGGGAAAAAGGATGAAATCCAGTAAGGCAGATATCATCCTGCACCTCTGAAGGACAAAGGTAAGGCCTTACCTTGGGTACTGTATTCACTTTTAGAAAATGTGCAGGCATCAGACATCCTTAAAAACCTGTATCTGAGTAATATAAGGGTGTTTCAGAAGGGGTGGCAAAGGAAAGGAAGATTAAGGAACCCACAGCCTCTTCCTATTTGGTGGTGGTGGTTGGGTGAGGCCTGTTCACTGTGTGCCTACTAAGTTGTATTGTGAACTGCAAAAAAAAAAAAAGCCAGTCAGCTGTCTTACAGGGTTAGCACAAGGAAACAAATTGATCCTCATACTAACAGAGTGCTATACAGCTAAGGCAATCTTACAGCATCGCAGAAACAACATGTGATATATGTATTATAAAGGCTCCAGCCACTCACTTCTGAGTCCACCATGTCTAAAGGAATACCTGGGACAAGAACACAGGATGTGAAAGGCTGCATGAAACTTGTTGTCTTCCAAGAAAACAAGCAGTATAAAAGTGAAACGTAAAAAAAAAAACTGTACTGATCTAAAGCAAATGCACATATTGTAGATGCATTTCCAGCAAAATGTACAGACGAACTGTAAAGAAATGTATATAGCTGTGTTACAATATCATGCAGTTATTTTATTGTGAAACTGTTCCTAAGGAGGCAGATGCACACATTTTACTATTTATTTTATTTAAGTTATTTTACCAGAATAGTGTACTAATCTCATTGGACTATTTGCAGGCACAACCTGGGCAAGTACAATTAGAATAGGTAAAGAGAAACACAATGAAAACAAGAGAAAAGTGCAGATAAACCAATACTCAAATTATGTTTAAATATTTCAATTCTGAGAGAAGAAAGGAAAACCAATTTTTTGAAAAGCTTGTACAAATACAATACATTGCTATAAGAGAAATTAGTCATAATGAACAAGTGCAGGGTGTGTGTTAATTCTCTTAGAAGGCTATAAAGCACAGATTAGTGAAATCTGGAGGATAAGCAGAGAGAGGTGGCAGTATGTGCAAAGCTTAGCTTTTGTTTAAAGCTAGGTTACCATTTTGGACTTAACTCCCACATAATGTTATGCAACTGTGGAAACAAGACGCTTACATTTGAAATCTAGCCCAACACAACTTACCTAATTGTACTATGTCAACATATTGACCACTGCTGCAGTAACCTTAGCTATACAGGTAGATTAGCCTACCTTACTACATCTGGGAGATGGTAGGAAAAGAGTCCAGGAGCCCTTGGGGAATAGTCCTAGCAAAGCCTGATCCAGACCTAGAGAAGGAATCAAGCTTATAATGTTTTGTAGACATACACATAGAGGACCAAGTTGCTGCTTCTAGAATCCACCCCTTTCAAAAAGCCACAGATGAAGCCAAGACCCTGGTAGAGTGGGCCTTGACCCTAGCTGGAATAGTTTTTATGTGATGAGTGCAAAAAAGGTTACAACCTTAAACATCCACTTGAAAATAATTTGCTTTGACACACTGTCCTTTCATCTTACTTTTACAAGAAATTAACAACTGATCTGGAAATCTGAAAGATGTAGTTCTGTCAAGATAGTACCCAAGTTTTCTGTGAACATCCAAGGTATGGAGCATCTTTCTCCCTCATTTTGAGGTTCAGGAAAGAAAACTGGAAGATGGGATAGTTTGGATGGATTTGTGGTCACTGCTTTGGAGCAGGGAGGGGGAAGGGGATACCTGGATTTATAGATATTTGCTTTCTCCACCAACTGATTTTCCCTTAAGACAAACCCCAGCACTGGAATTTGAAAAGACAAAAGATGTTGGTGCTGGGATCAGAGATACTTCAGACATCATTGTATCCTTTTCATGTGGAGTACTGTCAAGATTGTCAAAGGTATCAAGAGAGTCACAGATGCCATGAAACCCAAAATCCTATGGTTTTCCCACTCAGTGACGAAGCTTGAATGGAAACCCTTAGAAATAGATCTAAATATAGCTGTATTTTTCCTGTGGAAAAAAAAACTCATTGAACTGAGGTGTATGGCTGACATCCCAGGAGCACAATGTTGTGTGAAGGTGTCATAAAAGACTTAAGAAGGATGTCCTGGAATCCCAGCTTGTGTGAGAGACCTCTCACCCAGGTAAGAGATTCCTAACACTTTGAAAAAGACGTTGCAAAGATAAGCAAATTGTCTATATTTGGAAAAATGTGGATACCATGTAGCCTGCAATGAGCTAGAACTGGAGCTAGACATTTTGTGAAATACTCTTGGTGCAGTAGATAGTCCAAAAGGTACAGCAGAGAACTGATAATGTCATCCAAACACATAAAACCTTAACAAACGTCTGAAATTTGGATGAATTGGGGTTTGATGAGAAGCTTCTTTTAAATCTAGTGTCACCAGGAAACTCAAATGAGGAAGAAGAGTAATAGGTTGTGAAGTGACACCATTTTGAAGTTTGGCACTATCACAAACAGGTTTAGAAAAGAAAGATCCAGAACTTGTGCCCAAGCATTTTCTTTCAGTGGCACTAAAAACATCCTTAATAAAAACATTTCCCACCAGGGAAGGAGGAACTGTTATTATCGCTTCCTGGAACAGCATGTCAAGAGAACAGGTAGAAACAAGACAGTATGGTCTGCTGGATGAGGGATTACCCCCTGGAAAAGCGGAATTTTCTTCCACTGCTACCTGTAACCTTGATGAATGATCTTCAGAACACATTTGTCTGACACTATCTGTTTCTAAAAAGAAAAGTGGAGATTTGGACTTTCAGGAAGGGAAAGGGGGCTGTCAGGGTGGCAGGTGGGGGACATGGTTCCTTAAACTGTCATTCTGACTTGTTGGACTGTCCTTGCTTTTGGGAGGTTCCAGAATTCTTTTTGAATACCTCCATTGCCATTTCTTCATAAATGTCTGTTTACCTGCATGTTGTTGAGTGTTTTTTTTTTTTTTTTTGTCAAAACTGAATGCGGGGTTAGAAAATCCCTTAGAAATTTTGAAAAAGGCGGTTTGAAAATCTTAGGGATTCCTTGTATCAGTGTACCCCTTCCATCATACTTTTTGATCACGTCTGAAGCAGAGGGGTCAAAAACTAAACCTCCCTCCAAAAGAGAATTTAGAATCTCATTTTAACATCATTTTGGAGGGTCTAAGAATGCAGCCAGGAAAGCCTCATTAAAACACTAACAGTGGCCATAGCCCTGGAAGAAGTATAAAATGAGTCACACACACACACTGTAAACAAAAAATAGTGACTTGTAAAATAGAATAAACTAAATTATTTAAAGCAAAATTTTCCTCACAAGAAGAAACATCAGACAAAATATTCTTCATAAGTTCATAATAAGAACAAACTAACAAATGATCTCAACAATTCAAAATTCTGAAAAATCAAAAGCTGCAGAAGCATACACTTTTTTCCCCATACTTAATCAATAATCCTTCCATTCTTATCACAAAGAGTAGAACTGGAATTAACAATGTTTAGCAGCAGTAGGATTACCTAAAGCTATAGCTCTAGAGTCAGGTTTGGAAAGTGTGTATAAAAACTTAAAACTGTGGAACTTTATACATCCTACTTGCCTTTTTAAGGGCAGCTGGCTAACTATAAAGAAAACTGCAGGCAGTAACACATTCCCTGAAGCTAGCAGAATTGTTGGAATAGATGAAGGTTCTGAAAATTCCTTATGTAGCAGCTCACAGTATTATCTGAGGGATGGAGAAACCTCAGTGTTCTCCCTCTAGAAACACTGGTACATTCTGGAAATAGTCTCAGGAAAAAGAGAACCCCCCACAGCGAGAATCAGAAACTGAGCTCTCCTCTGAGGCTGAAAAAAAAGTCTGAGGAGAAAACCCTGTATACGTCTTTTCATCTTCCTGTTTAGATTCAGAATCTTGAATCTCTTCAAGAAACAAGGTATTCCTCTTTCTTTTATCAAAAATTATTTTGTAGAAAGGATCAACAGCATGAATTAAACCCTGTGCCAGGCCCAGTAAACTACCCCTTGTCCAAATACGAGGAATAGAAGATACATGTTTAGTTTTTGGTTTGTTTTTGACAGGAAAATGGGGCCAACAATGTTATTAAAGGCAACAGCAGCTTCTGCAGGGATGGGCACAGCATTCTGACTAAACAGGAAAGCCTTCCCTGCTGTCACCCTTCCAAGTCGAAGAGTGGCTTTACCTTGACAACTGAGGGGATCCCCAATAGCCACACATAATGTGGCTAACCCCTGGTCCATAGTGGCTATAGATGCTACACCAGGGGGATCTGAGGTAAAAGATGAGTGGTCTGAGATACAACTAACTGCAAACAATATTCTCCCTTGTTTGAGAAATTTGGAAAGAAAACTGGCAGGTCTATAGTTTGGTTAATATTTGAGTCTGATACAATCTTACGAAGGAAAGAGGGGTTGGTTCTAAGTGATACTCTCTCTTTGTGAAAAGCTAATATATGGACGTTTCATGTACGAAGCTTGCAATTCTGATATTATCATGGCTACCAGGAAAAGGGTCTTCCAAGATAATAATTTGATATCATAGGTGGCTGCTGGTTCAAAGGGTTGATGGGTTAAACTTTGCAAAAAAACGAAGTTATGTACTCACCATAATGTTCCATCTGAGTAGTTCTACTTCGTCTTCAACCTGTGGATATCGAATCCGTATCGGATCCGAGCCGGCAACTTCACAAGCATCTGCACCGAGCTCCAAGCTCCTCCCCTACCCATAATACACCGCCACTACCTTCCAACCCTCAGATCGAGTTTGCTGCACCCTACACTGAACAAACCAATCCCAAAACACCTTACACACATAAAAACCAGCTATAAACGCTGTCCATATGGTAAGGCGAGGGGAAAGGCGGGAGGGATGGTTGAAGACAAATGAAGTAGAACTACTCAGATGGAACATTATGGTGAGTACATAACTTCTTTATCTGAAGTAGTTTACTTCATTTGATCTTCAACCTGTGGGACAGAGTCCCCAGCTACTAAACACCTGGGTGGTCCTCATGGAAGGATATTCCAGAGCACCGCGGAACCAAAGGATGCTCTCCTTCAAGAAATCAAATCCAATTTATTGTGAGAAATAAAGGTATGAGATGTGGACCAAGTAGCCGCAGAACAAATGTCGTCTAAAGATACTCTCAACTAAAAGGCAGTGGAAGTAGCCATGAACCTTGTCAAGTGAGCTCTAACCTGACCTGGAAGAGACAAACCTTTATCCTTGTAGATCTGAAGGATACATAGTGAGATCCACTTGGCAATGGTCACCTTGAAAATAGGTTTTCCCAAAAAAGGTTTAGAAAAGGACGCAAACAGCTGGTCAGATTTACAGAAAGTTTTGGTCCTGTGCAAATAAAATCGTAACTTCTATGAATTTTGTTTGTAAAATTTGGAAAGAAAAAAGGTAAATTGATAGTTTGACTGATATTAACCTCCGATGCTACTTTTGGAAGAAAAGGATTGGTGCGAAGAGAAACCCTGTCCTTGTAGAAAATCATGTATGGGACTTTGACAGACAACACCAGAAGTTCTGAAACCCTCCTAGCAGAGGTGATGGCCACTAGGAAGGCTGTTTTCCAAGACAAAAACTTAAGATCTGCGGTTGCTGCCAGTTCAAAGGAGAAGCAATCAATGCTTGAAGTACCATAGTAAGGTCCCAAGTGGGAATGGGATCTTTGACTGGAGGACGTAAGAGGAAGGAACCCTTGAGAAAGGCTTTGCAAAACCTGGAAGAGGCCAAAGAAGCAGAGTTCTCACCCACGTGAAAATAAGAAATGGCAGCTAACTGAACCTTGACCGTAGACGAGCTAACCCCTTGTTGAAAAATATTTGCCAAAAAGTCAAGGATAGCCGGAATAAAAAACGTGAAAGGATCTAAACTCCTTTGAAAAGCCCAAAAGGAAAAACACTTCCATTTGCTACAATAAATCTTCCTGGTGGACAACTTATGAGCTGCCACCAGAATAGACCTGTCCAAGGAAGACAATCCGGGAGTACTAGCAATCAAGGGAACTGGAGCAGCCAAGCTGTGAGCCTCAGGCTATCCAGATTCAGATGAGGGAACCTCGAGGGGTGCAAAATGGGATACTGAATGGGATCCAAGATCCAAGGAGGAGCTAGAAGATGAGACCAAAGGAAGGGAAACCATACCTGGCGAGGCCAAAATGGGGCAATGAGGATCACTTTGCTCTCCAGTCAACAAGCCTTCTGTAGAAACTTCAGAATCAGGGGTACAGACGGATAAGCATAAAGAAGACCGGGAGGCCAAACATGGACTACAGTTGTCTCTGAGGGACTCCCCCAGCGGGGGGTTCAGAGCAAAGAACTTGCTGCACTTCGCGTTGGAAGGAGATGCGAAGACATTGCTGCAAGGCCGACCTCACTCTAGAAAAATCTGCTCTTCTACTGAAGGATTCAGGGACCACTCGTAAGCCATCAGAATAATCCGGCTTAGTCTGTCCGCTAGAATTTTGGACGGCCCCAGAATATGCGTTGCTACCAGAAAACGACCGGTGGAGATTGCCCATTCCCAAACTCTCATGGCCTTGCGACAAAGGGGGTTAGATCGGGTCCCTTCCTGTTTGTTGATATATCAGACCACCGACATGCTGTATGACTGGACTGCAATGGTTCCCAGAGGTAGAAAGGCATGAAGGGCCTGCAACGCTAAAAGGACCGTCCTCATCTCCAGAACGTTTACATGCAAACTGGTCTCGATTGGGGACCACATGCCTTTGACTGTCTTTCCTGAACAATGCCCCCCCACCCTAGGTGGGAGGCATCCATGGTCACTGTGGCTTGGGCAGGGGCTGGAACAAAAGATCGACCTTCCAAGATTTCCGAAGACTGTATCCACCACAGAAGAGATGACCTGCAGACTCTGCTGATTTAAATCGGGTGCGACAACGGAAGATTCAACCAAGACTATTGCACCGCTAGAGTCCACTGTAGTACTCGCATACGTAAGTGAGTGCATGGAAGAAGTGTTATCGTCGCTGCCATAGAACCTAGGGCCCTTAAAACCGACTCTGCTGAGGGAAGATGAGATTGGTAAATGAAAGCGACATGCATCCTCAAATTCCGAACTCTCTCCGAGGTCAGGAACACTTTTGTCTGTAACGTGTCTATCCGTGCTCCTATGTATTCTATAACTTGAACAGGGTTTAGAAGAGACTTGGCTGTGTTGATTGTAATCCCTAGATAGTGTGCAAGACGTAGGAAATAGTCTCGGGTCCGACAAAGCAGACACTTGATGGGAGCAGTAAGCGTCTACTTTGTCGGACCAGAGACAAAGTAGACGCTTGGTGGGAGCAGTAAGGCTCCAATCATCCAGGTAAGGGTAGACCTGAATCCCCTGAAGCCTCAGGTGAGCCGCTACTACTGCCATCACTTTGGCGAACATCCTGGGGGCTGTGGTGAGACCAAAGGGTAAGGCTCAAAACTGATAATGGTTGGCGCCTAGCTGGAAGCGGAGTAACCTCCTGGAGCTTCTGTACATCTTTATGTGATAGTAGGCGTCCTGGAGGTTGAACAAGCACATACAGTCACTCTCTTCCAGGTACGGCAGGATGGACTGTAAGGTGACCATCCGGAACTTCTCTTTGGCAACTGACAGGTTCAGAGTAGACAGGTCCAGAATGGGCCTTAAGTCCCGCGTCTTTTTCAGCATTAAAAATAACCTGGAATAGATGTCCGATCTGGACTGATATTGGGAGACGGGTTTGATGGCTCGTTTCTTTAGCAGCTTGGAAACCCCTGGTGCTGCTGCCTCCCTTTGTGCAGGTGGTAGTCTAGAAGGTGTTTGTAAGGTGTGGGCAGAACCACAAACAGGATTGAATAGCCTCTGGAAATTATCTGAAGCACCCAACGGTCTGATGACACGGACTCCCATGCTGCCAGGTGCAACAACAGGCAACCCCCGATGGCCTCCTGAGCAGAGCAGTTAGGCAACCCCTCTCAGGGTTGCTGTGCGGGCCTGTCTGAGAAAGGCTCTCGAGACCCAAAATTCCTCTAACCTCCTCTGTTTCTGGGCCAGCATCTATCCCGCCCCCACTGCCTCTAAGGGAAGAAGGGCCCTGAGTGTCCCGGGAATACTGAGACTTCTGGAACCACATCTTCTTTTGCCCTCGCTGATTCTGGGAAAAGGATCTTTGAGGGTTAGAGAAGCAGATTCTGATGGTAGACAGTGTCTTCCCATCTTTTTCACTCTGGACCAAGGTGTCATGGACGGTCTTACCAAAGAGGGAAGCGCCGTTATACTGGGCATTTAGAAAAGATGCCTTGAAGGGTTCTGTGAACTGACACAATCTGAGCCAGGCATTAAGCCTCATGAACACACCAGACCCAGCCACCCTAGCAGCCTCAGAACTGGAAAAAAATGCAGCACACTCCGTAAACATGAAAATAAGAAGGAACAGGCACCAGAACACAAAAGGAACGCTTCTTCAAGCCAGATCCACAAACAACATTCACCAACTTTTTTAAAAGGTAATCAGAAAACCTTTAATTAAACCAAGCCAAGTTACGTGAAACGCTAAACAGCATTTTTCGTTTAGACCAATGTCCAAACTTCTTCAGACAAACACTGGCTTTCCCGCCAGTCTGTTTTTAAATATAAAAACATTGTGATGTCATCAAATACACAGCTTTTTAAAGAGGTAGCATGTGTCTTCTAAATACAGCGATACATTTTTCCTTAACAACATTAATCAATATTGTACTGAAGCATCTTATACTAACTAGAAAAAAATTCCACCTTCAGTTAGGTTATAAATTTATGTAAAAACAAATTTTGTAAAACCAAATTTTATAATCCCAAATTTGATAACACGGGTTATATAAAGACTCATGTTATGAAGGGACTTTGTAAAAGGTCATCTAAGGTTTGTGAAGTTTTATAAACATTATAAAAATTCTTTGTGAATACAAAAACCAAAATGATTTTTTAAAACCATATTTATGTGTGCTTATATAAAAATATATAGGTGTTTTAGACTTCAAAAATACATTTGACGTCTTAAAAATAGAACCTATATTTTTGTTCTTTCCTTTTCTTAGTTTGACATAATTTGGTTTAATATAGTTTAATTAATGGTTACCTTATATCCATTAAAAAAATTTTTCATTAGTTTTCTAGATGTACTAATGTTAATTTAAAATAGTGGGTGGAGTTTGTGATTTAGATGAAGTTCCAACTAGTTGTTCCTAGTTATTAATTATCCTTAGTTTTTAGTGTTTCAGTTACCTAAGTAAACTTTTTAATTTCAATATACATGTAATAGAACAAACTTCGTTGAGACCTGGATCCCTACAGGCTGTTAATCGAAGTTGCCACTCCAATTCTTTTTTTTTCAAGATACAGTCTCAACAGGTTTTCATTTATCAAGTTCAGGGAATTAACTTGTATTTGGTCGATGACCATAAATTTAAATGTGTGCCCTGTGTTTGTTGTACAATGTCTTGCCAGGGCATTCTCTTCTTTGTTTTTCTTGATAGCATAGGTATGTTCGTATACTCGGTCTCTAAGGCGTCTGTCCATTTTTCCTATATAAAATGACGGACATTGTTCGCACTGGGCCAAGTACACTACTCTTTTGCTGTTACAGTTGTAGTTGTTCCTTATTTTATAAGTTTCTTTCCTGATAGTAAACGTGTCCGCAGTAGTTATGTAACTGCAGTATCTACATGTACCACATTTCTTGGTGCCTCCCTTCCCTTTGGTAATGTGGGCCTTCCTTTCTAGTAGTTGTTTCATGTTCTTACCTCTTCTATATATAATAATGGGTCCATAGTTAAGAATTTTTGCTAGCTCCCTATCCAATGATAGGCTAGACCAGTATTTTCTAACTGTATGACAAATTTGGGGTGCTTCTGGACAAAAAGTAAAAATAAATGCTGTGTTGTAATTCCTATTATTCTCTTCTGTGGTTATAACTATCTCTGACCCTACTCGGGGTTGATCTTCTATGTTGGACCCTTCTGTCTCAAGGTTAACAACACAATGTGTACAATTATTTTGGGGTTCAATTGTCAAAATCGCTTTATAAATTCCTTTCCTCCTTTTCTCTGTAACTTCTTTAAAAATTCCCTCCAAAAATGTGGTTGGGTAGCCCCTATGTGAGAAGGGAGGTACCAATAAATGTGGTACATGTAGATACTGCAGTTACATAACTACTGCGGACACGTTTACTATCAGGAAAGAAACTTATAAAATAAGGAACAACTACAACTGTAATAGCAAAAGAGTAGTGTACTTGGCCCAGTGCGAACAATGTCCGTCATTTTATATAGGAAAAACGGACAGACGCCTTAGAGACCGAGTATACGAACATACCTATGCTATCAAGAAAAACAAAGAAGAGAATGCCCTGGCAAGACATTTTACAACAAACACAGGGCACACATTTAAATTTATGGTCATCGACCAAATACAAGTTAACTCCATGAACTTGATAAATGAAAACTTGTTGAGACTGTATCTCGAAAAGAAAGAATTAGAGTGGCAACTTCGATTAACAGCCTGTAGGGACCCAGGTCTCAACGAAGTTTGCTCTATTACCTGTATATTAAAATTAAAAAGTTTACTTAGGTAACTGAAACACTAAAAACTAAGGATAATTAATAACTAGGAACAACTAGTTGGAACTTCATCTAAATCACAAACTCCACCCACTATTTTAAATTAACATTAGTACATCTAGAAAACTAATGAAAAAAAATTTTAATGGATATAAGGTAACCATTAATTAAACTATATTAAACCAAATTATGTCAAACTAAGAAAAGGAAAGAACAAAAATATAGGTTCTATTTTTTAAGACGTCAAATGTATTTTTGAAGTCTAAAACACCTATATATTTTTATATAAGCACACATAAATATGGTTTTAAAAAATCATTTTGGTTTTTGTATTCACACAGAATTTTTATAATGTTTATAAAACTTCACAAACCTTAGATGACCTTTTACAAAGTCCCTTCATAACATGAGTCTTTATATAACCCGTGTTATCAAATTTGATTTTACAAAATTTGTTTTTACATAAATTTATAACCTAACTGAAGGTGGAATTTTTTTCTAGTTAGTATAAGATGCTTCAGTACAATATTGATTAATGTTGTTAAGGAAAAATGTATCGCTGTATTTAGAAGACACATGCTACCTCTTTAAAAAGCTGTGTATTTGATGACATCACAATGTTTTTATATTTAAACACAGACTGGCGGGACAGCCAGTGTTTGTCTGAAGAAGTTTGGACATTGGTCTAAACGAAAAACGCTGTTTAGCGTTTCACGTAACTTGGCTTGGTTTAATTAAAGGTTTTCTGATTACCTTTTTAAAAAAGTTGGTGAATGTCGTTTGTGGATCTGGCTTGAAGAAGCGTTCCTTTTGTACCCTAGCAGCCTCCTTCGGTTGCGTGAGAGAGGAGTCGCATAGACGCATTTGAAACTGCTGTCAAGGTAGCCATCCTTGCGAAGAACGTAGCCCTGTCCTCCTGCGACATGGACTTTGAGGGAGACTCAGCCAGTTCATTAACCAGGTCGCGCTGAAGTCGGGTAACATGGGCCAGATATTTCAGCACCCTGATAGAAGAGGTCGCTGAAGCATAAACCCGCTTCCCTAGGTGATCCATCATCTTAGACTCACGGTCAGGAGGGTGGACTGAGGAACTCTCCTGAGCTAGTTCCTTCTTGATGGCGGCTGCTACCACTATAGCATTTACCAAGGACCCTTTATTCCAGGCCGGTCTGTATGCAGGGGGACTCAATATTTTGTCTGGGTGTTTAGGGATTGGTTCCACAGTAAAATCGAAACAACAGCTGGTCAGGCAGAAGTGTAAAACAAACAGGAACTTTAATAAAACTTTACACACTGAATAAAATTAATAAAAGCAGGATAACTGCTTTCATACACACAGGTACTTCTTCAGATCCATAAAATACTGCATCCACAGTGAGTTTTTATATGCACAGCCTAGTGTTTCTGTTAGAGAAATGTACAAATAGTGTAGTGTACAATTCTGCATTTAAAGGGTTAAAAGTTAATACATTTATTCTGTGTAAAATGCGTAAATACTGGTGGTCTCTGTAAAAGCTGCTGATGCCTAAAAGTCTGTTGTTCTTGCTGTGGAATGTTGAGATAGGGGCCTCACACTAGCAACAGATAAGTGTTGTGTTAGGAAGAGACAATTACAGGACCATAACTCAGAAACTGGGTTTGACAGGGCAAGCCCTGTGGACAAGCTAAATTTTGAAAGATGTTTTTGCAAGTCAGCAAATAACTGATAAGCACTTGTGTACGTGCACAGAAATGTATAGTGTACGTGCAAAGAACTGTATAAAAACAGCAGGCTGAGCTACTGAAAATCAGACAAACCTTGTACTTACATGCTTTGTCTCCTTGCTGCAAGTAATAAAGGTGCCTTGCTGAACCTTACGTGAACTGATCTTTGAATTTTCTTTGACAGATTGGTCCTTCGGACCGGAACCCTCCCTTCACCTCGGAGCTGTGACGGTGGCTGAAACCGTACGGGGAAGAAACCAAACCAATTCTTCTGCAATATAAAGACCTCCGAATGAATTGTCGTCAAAAGAGGCCAGTCACCTTCTGATCTGCGATTGAAGGACAGGTATCCGCGAATCAGTGGTCAATCACGTAGGCTCAGGTAAGGTGAATTTTTCTGTTCTGTTTCATTCAGTCAAGGACAGGCAGGTGCATGCATTTTTCTTGTTAGATTGTATTATTCAGTCAGGGAGAAGAAACTGAATTAATATTCTGTCAGGAAAACTGCATTTCTTGTTAGATTGTTTTATTCAGTCAGGGACAGGAAACTGCATTGATATTCTGTCAGGAAAAACTGCATTTTTCTTGTTAGAATGTATTATTCAGTCAGGGACAGGAAACTGCATTGATATTCTGTCAGGAAAACTGCATTTCTTGTTAGATTGTATTATTCAGTCAGGGACAGGAAACTGCATTGATATTCTGTCAGGAAAACTGCATTTCTTGTTAGATTGTGTTATCCAGTCAGGGACAAGAAACTGCATTAACATTCTGTCAGGAAAATTGCATTTCTTCTGTTAGATTATATTATTTAATCAGGGACAGAAGAGAGAAACGGAAAAAGAACACTGCAGTTCTCTCATAGACTGGGTGAACAGGATAGTAAAAGGTTGGATAGTCATTCTGAAGAGACTATAACAAAATCCGTGGTACACGTGAAAATTGAAGGTAATAGATAAATTTACTAAAGGTAACTACGTAGTAAATAAATGGGTAATTATAACTGTGGTACAAAAACAACAAAAGACCCACCATTAACAGATGGTAAATATATGCAAATACAGCGCCCAGATAATGTTAGATATTTTTCAAAATGGGTAACTAAGTATGATTTTGATGGAAAATTAGATACATCTTCACTTCTTAAATTAATAAAGCAATTAAAAGCAGACTCCAAGGGGCAAGTTAAAAAAACAGTGACAATTAGGAGTTCCCCAGGCACACAGATGGCTGGAGGAAGCAAATTGAAGAGACCAGAAAGAAAAAAATTCTAAAACAATGTTTTTAGATAAGGAGGATAACCACATAGTGCTAGCTTCATCACCCCCTCCCCCACCAGCATACGGAGCAAATAATCAACACAGAGTGCCTCCTCTACATCCAGTAGTCACAGGAGGTGAGGACTCTGTAAAAATAAAACTAGTTAAAGTTAGGAGTCCAGTAGGGACTAGGTCCAAAACAAAAAACAGAGATGATGATGATAAAGATTTCGAAGTCTGGCGAGTAGTTAGTGAAACCCAGGCCATGGCTAGTGGGGAAGAAGAACTATGTCCTCTTATTGAGGTACCTAATCCCAGAGCAGGTCAGGATAACCAAGACCCTACTTTATTAGTATATAGACCCTGGAGCCCTGAAGATATTAGGAAGGCCACTGAGGGTATTCCCCACCCTAGGGTTAACTTTAAAAAATTTTCAGAGGACCTGCAAGGTATGAGGCTAAGCTATAACCTAAATGGAGAAGAAATAGAAAAAGTGGCAAGACAAATTATAGGTCCAGACTGGCACATGGTCTGTGGTAATTGGAATCCTCGTGACGCTCAGCAGAGACCCCTTCCACATAATGATGTAGGGTTAGATGCCCAGGTGACAGGGCTTACAGATCGAATTTCTAATAAGTGGAAACCATGGGCAGATTGGACCTGTATTAATCAGTGTGTCCAGCAAGAAGGTGAGTCAGTTGACCACTATTTTGCTAAGCTCATAGAGTGCTTTAATAACTATTGTGGGATGCAAATCCCTGATAACCAGACAGAGAACTCCCCCTATGAACAACAGTTAAAAAATGCCTTTCTAAAGGGGAGCAGTGCTCCTATTAGTAGTTTTATTACAAAACACATGGTAGATCACCGTACAAGCAGATTGCAACCACTGCTTGAGTATGCAAGGCATGCTGAGAGGCACTTTAATAGCAAAAAGAAAAAGAAAATGCAGATATTTTCATTAGAAGACTGGGCTGAGGTATATGTGGTAAATCCAGGGAAAAAGGGCAAAAATAGGGAAGGTAGGCAGTCTGACCAACGGTCAGAAGATTTTGAGGGACGTAAAAAGAGGGGAAAATGTTTTAAATGCGGAAAGAAAGGTCACATGGCAAGGGATTGCAAAAAGAATAATAGGACAAGGACGGATGAACAAAAAGATGATAACTGACTATATGATGGACAGGAAGCACAGGGAAGGGTTGCAATACAAAGCAGGATAAATGGTAATGAAGAAGTAAAAATAGAGGAAGTACAGGATGGTGGAGGGGATGACAATGAAAATGACAGTGATGAGGTATTGGACTTGGCACTTCTGTGTTTGGAACTCTTTTTAGCAGATACCAAGCCAAAAGTCACTCTTTTGGTGGAAGGAAGACAGGTTCGTTTTTTGTGTGATTCTGGGGCTTCACGGACCCTGATACATCCCTCCGAATTATCGGAGTGTACACGGTCTTCGGATTACATATTTGTTAAGGCTGCAAATGGGCAGCTATACCGGGAGCCTCTCTCACACAAAATTATGATCACAGATCCTGTAACAGAGTTGACACAGAGAAGTAAAATTGTAGTGTCTGCAAAATGCCCAATAAATCTCTTAGGCAGAGACTTGATGCAGTTATTTGGCATAGCGGTGGTTCCAACTATACAAGGGATGCAAGCACAACGACAGACTGACATCTGCGAAGTGCATGATACCTGTGTAGTGCAGCCAAGAGGTGAGATGTTTTACTGGTACAGTCAGAACCTGATTACTACTGGCCCAGGGACTGTAACCAAGGAATTAAGCAAATTTCCCTCATTAGATATTAATAAGCAGCCATTACTGCACTGCACCCTGTATTTTCGTGACACACAAGGGCCAGATGAGGATTACAGAGATAAGCTGTTTAAATATCCCACAGCTAGGCTAGTGTTACGTAACCTATACTGGGACACAATGGGAAATAGCATAGCCAGCTGCTCTCTACCTAAAGAAATGACAGCACTTTACAAATCTGACCTCCTACCACATGTAAGCCTCACTAAAGACAAAAACACAACATGGGTAGAGTTGGGCAGAAATATTACCAAATGGGAAAAACAGACCAGAGAGGAACTTTCAGAGCAGGGAGTGCAGATACAGAAATTGAACTGGGTAACTCAGACTAAGCCAGCAGTACATCTGCATTTTCGCAAAAATATTTGACAAAAACTCCTGTTAAAGGAGGAAGAAAATGCGCTGAAAGGTATTCCAGATAAATTGTGGTCCACAGGGAAATCAGATGTAGGCCTTATTCGCACAGCAGGACCAGTGGTGATCACTCCAAAATCAACATTTAGACCTCAAAAACGCCAATACCCACTGAGAAAAGATGCAGAGGCAGGGATAAAGCCCATTATAGCTACACTCCTTAAAAGTGGCATGTTAATTGAATCTCCTGATTCTCCATGTAACACACCTTTGTTCCCAGTTAAAAAGGCAAATGGAGAGTGGCGCATGGTTCAAGACCTGCAGGCTGTAAATGAGGCAGTAATACCTAGGGCATCTACAGTACCTGATCACCATACACTCTTGAATGTGTTAAAACCCCATCAGAAATATTTTTCTGTAGTAGATATTAGTAATACATTTTTCTCAATTCCGATACATCCAGACAGTAGATTCTGGTTTGCATTTACTTTTCAGGGTAAAAGATACACATACACTCGACTACCACAAGGTTATTGTGAAAGCCCCACAATATTCTCACAGGAGATGTCAAGTAATTTAGCAAGATTTAGCCCACCGAGAAATAGTCAAATCCTGCTTTATGTTGATGATATCTTATTAGCAGCTCCCACTTTACAAGCTTGCCAAGAAGACACACTAGCATTGCTACAGTTTTTAGCTGCTGAGGGACACAAGGAAAAACTGCAGCTGTGGAAGAAACAGGTCCGATATTTGGGCTATATAACATTTGATGGAGGTAGAACCTTGGATGAGGACAGAAAAATAGCTATTTTGCAGGCTCCAAAACCTATTACCAAAAAGGAAATGATGTCCTTTTTGGGTACGACTAACTTCTGTCGAAGTCGGATTTCAAACTATGCTTTGGAAGTGGCACCCTTGTCTGACCTCATATACAAAAAGCCTATGGCAGCACAGGACCCAGTGATTTGGAAACCGGAGGCAGATTTAGCCTTTTGTAACTTAAAACAGTTAATAGCGTCTTCTTTTGTCTTGGGGTTACCAAATTATCACAAGCGCTTTTTTCAAACTGTAGACTGTAAGCACGGCTATATGACATCAGTCCTGACGCAACAACATGGGGATAAGCAACGTCCCATTGCTTATTATTCATCACAGTTAGATCCAGTGGCACGGTCCTTACCCCATTGTGTTCAGGCTGTTGTTGCAGCTGCTATGGCAGTACAGGGTTCGGCCTCAGTGGTTCTGTTTCACCCACTCACCCTAAGGGTCCCTCATGCAGTAGCAATTATTTTGTTACAAGAAAAGGTAGCATACCTTTTCCCCAGCTAGACATCTCTCCTGCATGACTGTTTTGCTGAGCCAGCCTCACATGACAATTGAACGATGCACAACCCTGACTCCATCATCTCTGCTCCCTATCCCTGTAGATGGTACTCCACATCACTGCCTGCAGGAGATCGAGCAGACGACATTACCTAGGAAGGACCTTACAGATATACCTTTAACAGATGCTGATCTGACATATTACGTAGATGGCTCATGCAAAAAGAACCCAGCAGGACAGAACCTAGTGGGCTATGCTGTAGTATCTGACACAGAGGTTATTGAGGCAAAACCCTTACCACGACATTTGTCCGCACAGGCGGCAGAATTGATTGCACTCACTTGTGCATGTACTTTAGCTAAAGGTAAGCGTGCAAATGTTTTTACTGACAGTCAATATGCTTTTTCCACGGTGCATGTGTTTGCACAGCAATGGAAAAACCGAGGTATGATTACATCAACTGGTAAACCCATAAATCATGCACAGCTCATATTAGATCTTTTAAACTCCATTCAATTACCTCAGTGTTTAGCTATCTGCAAATGTGCAACTCACACAAAACAGCAGGATGCTATCTCCAAAGGTAATGCAAGAGCTGACGCTGCTGCAAAGCAAGCAGCTGCAGAAGCTTGTTTATACCTTGTAGAAGATTTAGAACCTTCTGAAAGTTTAAATTTGGACATGCTACAAACAATGCAATCATTGACCACACAGGTAGAAAAAAGGCGTTGGTTAAAACAGGGGGCCGTCTTCAGAGACGGTTTGTACATCTCAAAAGAAGGGAAACCAATATTACCCTCTAACCTTTTTCGATATGCGGCATTATTGAGCCATGGGCAATGCCATGTCTCAACAGGGGGAATGGTACAGATAGTGAAGCAGGTGTTCACTGCATATGGATTTTCAAACTACTCTAAGAAATTTTGTTTAATATGTCAGATTTGCAATCAATATCATGCACAAGGAGCAATGCGGCCCAGTCAAGGGAGTTTCCCCACACCTCCATACCCATTTCACACCATTTGCATGGATTTTATAGAGTTAAATAAATGTGAAAATAAGAAGTACTGCCCTTGTCATTATAGATATGTTCTCAAGGTGGGTGGAAGCTTTTCCAACCAGGAACCCGGATGCAGCTACAGTAGCAAAGGTTCTTGTGAAAGAAATTGTTTCTAGGTTTGGCATTCCAGAGAGAATATATAGTGACAACGGAACACACTTTGTAAACCAAACTATACAACAGCTAAGTAAGTTTTTTTGTATTTCTCTAAAAAATCACTGTGCTTATCATCTTCAGTCTGCAGGGTTGGTCGAAAGACATAATGGTATACTTAAAAGTAAACTGAGGAAATTAATGGCTGAAACTGGGAAAACCTGGTTGTACTGTTTACCCCTGGCTCTGTTGAACATGAGAACAGTTCCCTCAGCAAAAGGGCTGACCCCATATGAGAAACTGTATGGGAGGACGTATTGTACACCCCAATGGAAACCTCTCATGCCCTCAGACCAGGAAGCTGATCTTACATTAGCTGAATATATGAAGAAACTGTTAAATTCTAAACATTTGTTGCAGTCTAATTCTGTTTCAGGTTCAGAGTAGACTAAGGCACCGGAAATAACAGTAACTCCAGGAGATTGGGTGTGGATCAAGATCGTGAAAAGGAAGAACTGGGCATCACCGAAGTGGGAAGATCCCTACCAGGTGCTTCTTTCGACACCGACTGCAGTCAAGATTGCAGAGCGAGCTTCATGGATCCATCTGACACACTGCAAGTTAGTGAAGAAATTCGAATTGGGTAAAAATCTTACCTCTCTATCGAGACCCTAAGCACAAAAGTCTGGCTACAAAGGAGGGTCAGATCAATAGGAACCGATCCGTTTCAAACCCAGTGAATCAATCATCGGTGCTAAGGTCCTATAGGGTAGAGAATAAGATAAAATACTCAGATTAAGCGATATGACTGCACCAAAGAAAGTTGAATTCCATCCTTTTGGGAAAACCGAAGAAAACAGAACACTGGAACGACAACCCTTTCCACAAAAATATTGTATGGCAATCTCACTGACTGTAATTGTGGTCATTGTTTTCCTGCTATGGCCGTTTCTCTTTTCCGCTACATTTACTGAACCTAGCAAGCGTGCAGCATGGCATCCTGTTTTCAACACATATCAGGCTATCAAGTACGCATATGCAGATACCCTTAATGTCTCTAATTGTTGGATATGTGCAGCTATACCAACTGCAGATGGAGGATTACCTTTAGTGGCGTCTCCACTAAATGTTACCGAAACATGGACAAGCTTGTTGAGCAACACAGCTAATATTACGTCTGCAAATGTGGTTGCCTTACAGCTGGCTTTCTGTCAAAACAGAACTGTGTTTTCAGAAACTTGACAAAACTAGGGTAGGATGGAGCCATTGTAACAAAACAGTGGTTTATAACTGCACTAGAGATGATTCAGGTTGTGTGACAAATTTCTCAGCTATAAGAAAACTTGTTAATAGATCTATAATTTGTCCAGGAAATGGAAACTGTCTATTGGAAAATGTTCCGAGGACAGCAGGACTATGGGGATCGCTTAGAGTTTATCAACATCACCATTAAAGTGGAAGATTGTTATTTTGTGCGCGGAAGAAAAGCATATAAATGGCTACCCAGAAAGTGGTCTGGAAGCTGCTTTTTGGGCTACCTAGTTCCAGCCATATGACACACGTTAACTTTACCTCAAGGGAAAATCCGAAATGTTCGAGAAATTAAAAAAACTGCCAATCCAGTAGGCTGAATCGATGCATCATGGATATATCATCATGATCTGGCTCACGTCAGTGACAAAGGACTGTCCCACATGGTTCTTGGTGATGATGTCATATCATGGGCCGGCATACTACCTCAGTATGGAGCAGTAAAATCGATTTGGGAACTGAGAAAGTTGTCCAAGCTGCCTGAAACATTGAGCAATGCGACCTTTTCCGCCCTGGAATTGGTGACAGATGAGCTGACCGCTATAAGAGCAGTAGTGCTTCACAATCGTATGGCTCTCGATTTCACCCTGGCAGTGAAAGGAGGTACTTGCGCATTAATCCAAGAGGAATGCTGTTCATTTATCCCCAACAATGAACATGAAATAGATAGCCATCTCAAAGTGATTCAGCAAGTGTCTGCCTTGACCAAGCCAGGTCAAAATCCTTTAACAGATTTTTTCCAGAAATGGTTTGGGGGCTGGGGCAGTGTCCTGATGAATCTGTTGATCGCCATTTGCGTTGAAGCAGCAATACTGATGTTCTGTTGATACTGCTGCGTCCCCTGCATGCGTGGACTGGTAAAAAGCACTATAGATGCCTCAGTCTCAAAGACCTTGTACCAACAAAGTACTGAATATGAAGAACTACTAAAATTGGAGGCGGAAGAATTGTTTACTTGAGCCTAAGCCAAATGACTCTCTGACTGCAAGGCCCTGAGTGGAAATGGTCAAGAGATGAAATGGACTTGTTTTAGACTCATTGAACAATAAGAATAAAGTATTAAAAGGGGGGAGATGTTAGAGAAATGTATAAATAGTGTAGTGTACAATTCTGCATTTAAAGGGTTAAGAGTTAATACATCTATTCTGTGTAAAATGAGTAAATACTGGTGGTCACTGTAAAAGCTGCTGACGCCTAAAAGTCTGTTGTTCTTGCTGTGGAATGTTGAGATAGGGGCCTCACACTAGCAACAGATAAGTGTTGTGTTAGGAAGAGACAGTTACAGGACCATAACTCAGAAACTGGGTTTGACAGGGCAAGCCCTGTGGACAAGCTAAATTTTGAAAGATGTTTTTGCAAAAGTCAGCAATTAACTGACAAGCACCTGTTGTGTACGTGCAGAGAACTGTATACTGTACGTGCAAAGAACTGTATAAAAACAGCAGGCTGAGCTATTGAAAATCAGACAAACCTTGTACTTGCATGCTTTGTCTCCTTGCTGCAAGTAATAAAGTTCATTTAAAATTCATTTAACCCTTTACCTTCATTGGCTCTAAGCAAATGCATCCATTTTACTTCAATACATTCTGTCTTAGTTTTTACATCACCACCTCTAAAGCCTGGTATACACATATCCAAAACTATAAACCTAAACCAGTGTTCACACCCTGCTGACATAACATGTTTTGATAAAGCACTGTGGATTGGTTCCACAGTGTCCAGTTCCTTCCAAGCCCGCGAGGTGACCAAGTCCACTAATGGATCTGCAGGAGGTGACACCCAGGAAGTAGAAGGGCCTATGCCGAAAGCCTCCAGGAACACAGATTCGTCTGAGGAAGGTTTTGGGCGGACCAACCTCCCCGCTGGCTCAGGATTTCCATGAGGTCACTGAAGGAGACATCCTCGGGAGGTGATCTGGGGGAACCTTCCCCATCATCCAAATCAGTGTCCTCAGTGAGGGACTCCGGGAGGAGTCCAACTGCCTCCTCTTACACGTATGCTTGCGAGGAACCTCTTCGGTGGGGCTTTCCAGAGGAAGCTCGCAAGCCACTTGCTGCTCCTCAAGGGGAACCACCTGGGGCTCCTCGAGCACGGGCTGTCCCTGTGGTAAAATGATGGGATTCACACACAAAGGAGAAGGAGTCAGGGCGGAGTCCAAAGATATAGTCAGGGGCCTTGATCCATTGGAGAGAACAATTTCCACAACGTCGAACGCTGAGAGAGAGTGAGCTTCCTGGGACACCATTAAGGAAACTGCTCTCCCAGGATCCAATGCGGGAATCGGAGCCGGGCCCGAAGTAGATAGAGCTCCGAGGAGTTGGCCGTGACCCAAAAAGGTCAGAGCCAATGGACAGCTCCATCCCCCTTGGACCCGACACCCAGGCTCCAACTCCGAGAGCCACTTGGATCGAAGTAGTCAGATCCGACACGCTCCAAGCAGCTGCCAGCATCAAGGAAACAGGTACCATCGGCGCCGACCCCCTGACTAGGGGAACTCTCGGATCCATGTACTCTGAAACTGGGGGTCGGATCGGAGAAGGAGATATAGGTGTAAAGAAGGGAAGCAAGCGCCCCCCTCCAGAGGGAGAGAGGGCTGGCAAGACTCCCATCTGAATTTGTGTGTGAATAAATCTCTGCATCATTTTATCCATGTCAACTTGAGAGAGACTGCGGGTGGACCACGACGAAGCCACGGACTCTGACCTGGCGGGTCAAAGAACCGAGGCTCTAGAAGGTAGTCTGGGCTGCTCTGGCTCCGGAGAAAATCGTGGAGATAGGAGCCGAGGGGAGTCACGGTGGCTAGACAAGATTTTGGTTGGAGGACCGGTCGTAGCCGAAAGGTCCAGAGACCTCTTTCTCTTGTTGGGTCTATGCTCTCTCTCCTTCTCTCTGTCTTTTCTATGCTTTGCTTCCACAGGCTTAAAGGCAGGAGGATGAGTCCCAGCCTGGGAGGAGGAGAAGCAAGGACAGGAGTAGAAAGAGAGGAAGTCACTGCCGCAGCTGTGACCAAAGCAGAGGAGGCGGCCGCCTCCAGGCCCTTCATAACTAGTTTCGCCCTACAATCCTTAAGGATGCACGGGTTTTAACCCGTGCAAATACTGCAATCAGTAGCTAAATGGGCCGCACACAAAGAGTCCGGCAGTCAGCAGGCGACAGTATGTGGTCACACTCAGTGCATCTTTTAAAGACCTGTTTAGGAAGATCAGCCATACCTCACTAAACAAGAAAAACTTTTGAGAGATGCACTCCACACACTATACACACAGAACCACAAGCACACAAACTACCTAAAACTAAGACACAAATACCTACACTCGATGCACCAACGAAGGGGAGGAAGGGAGGAAACCTATGCTACTAGCACACACACAAAAACACTAATAACTTTTGAAAAAGACCTACTCACAACTTCGAGCTCAAGAATCACGATGCGTTGGAAGCCGTGGCAAATGAGATCTGAGGGTTGGAAGGTAGTGGTGGTGTATTATGGGTAGGGGGAGGAGCTTGGAGCTCGCAGCAGATGCTTGTGAAGTTGCTGGCTCAGATCCGATACCCACAGGTTGAAGATCAAATGAAGTAATCTACTTCAGATCAACTTTTACATTGATAGGAAAAAGACAGCACTCTTATTTAAACGTACAATACAATCTTGTGGTAGTCCATTAAAACTCCTAACTCTTAGCTTTAAAATAGCTTTCTTGGACAGGAAAGTGTTATTAAACAAAATTTTTTTTAAATGAAAATTTTCTCCAAAGGGAAAGTACAGTTGTGCCAAATCTTACCATAACAGTAGAGGTCCTTCTCTTCACTGTTGCAGTATTCCCCACCTTAGGGATCTCCTGCCAAGGACAGCCCACCATCCAGCCAATATACCAAAGCTTCTAGATCTTGTATGCACTCAACATCACACATATGCTCCCCGTAAAAGAGGTATGGCATAAAGGTAACATATGTACTCAGTTATCCAGACATGACTTGCCCCAAAACAGAATAGTCTTCATAGGAAAAAAGGAGGCTATGCACATCCAGAAGGAGAAAATGCAGATGGAAAAGGGGGACCATCAGCCAGTAGGGTAACCAAATCAAAGCCTAAAATAAAACAGGAGGATGGAGGGAGGGACCGAATTCTGCAACAGCGAAAAGAAGAACATCTACTGCTTTAGTAAGATTTCACACAACTGTACTATGTCTTTCTATATAACTGTTGCAATATTCTTCACCTTAGGGAGAGTACAAAACCACAAGACAAGGAATAGGAGGTGTAAGGCTGGAACAACAAACCCATGCAGGATGACCATAGCAAAACCTGCTCTGGCCTTAGAAACAATATCCAATTTATAATACTTACTAAAGGTATGCACTGAAGACCAAGTAGCAGCTTCAATGATGGAAGTGGTATCCAAACTCTTGAAGGTACCAGAAGAGGCAACTGCCATAGTGGAATGAGCTAATGGAAGTAGACAGACATTTGCCATGAAAAGAAGAACAAAAGAAAATGGCCTTAGATATCCAGGAGGAGATGATTTGCTAAGAAACAGTCAGAGCTGGTCAGACCTACGAATGGTCTTAGTTTTATCCAAATAATGCCTGAGCTCTCTGTGTAAATTCATGATATGCAGGACTCACTCACTAGTAAGCATCAGTCTAGGGACATAGCACAGCCTGATTCAAGGACAACTCGTTAACAACCTTGGGCATAAAAGAAGGATTAGTATGAAGGGACACTTTGTCTTTGTGAAAAAAACAAAAAAAAAGAGGAATGGTCATAAGGGCCCTGAGCTCAGAAACCCTTCGAACAGAAGTAAGAGCAAGCAATAAGACAGTCTTCCAGAAACAGTGTTGCAGAGAAGCTGAAACTGCAGGTTCAAAAGGAGCCTGGGTCAATTTTTCAAAAATAAATAAATAAGGTCCTAAGGAGGAGGAGGAATAGGTTTTTTTGGAGGGCTAAGATGCAGGATGCCTTTAAGGTACTGTATGACCTCAAAATGAGAAGTCAAAGTAGGATTCGAGGGCACAGAGGCAGAAACAGCTGACAAATAGGCTCTTATAGAACAGGACAAACCACACTGGAGCAACACACACAAATAAAAGAGAATCAGAGGGAGCCCCCACAAAAAAGGGTCCTGACTACAAACATGGCACCAGACAGAAAATCCTTCCCTTTAGATATACAAGACTTTCTGGTTGCAGGTTTTCTTGCTTCCTGTAATACCCTGAGCACATCCTCAGAAAAATAGCTGCCTAAAAGAGATGACAACTCTATCATCCACAGTGTCAGCTGAAGAGTGGACAAGTGAGGATGGATGAGTGACTCCTTGTCCTGTGTGAGGAGGTCCAAATGGTGAGGTAACTTGTGTGATTGCCCCTGGCCATATGCATTAACAGGGGGAACACCAGTGCTGTCTTGGCCAAAAGGGAGTCACTAGCAAGATTTTTGGGGAGTCCGGTGGAAACTTGCAGGAATCTTGGAAGCAGAGGAAGGGGAGGGAAAGCATAGAAAACATCAACTACCAATGAAAAGAAAGGGTGTCCGTCTTCCACGCCAGATGGCATGGCACTCGAACTAAAGAGAGGGAGCAGTCTATTTAGTGGGGAAGCAAAACAATTTTCCTGAGGAATACCCCACCAACGGACTATGTCCAAGAAGCATGTCTCTGTGAAGCATCCATTTGTGAGCCTGTGTTTTGGACATGCTCAAGGAGTCTGCCACTAGATTGTGCTCTGAAGAAATACACACTGCCTGAAGAGTTAGCTGATATCTGACAGCTACATCTCAAGCTTAAAGAGCCAAGCCTGCAAAGAAGGCAACACTTTGCCCCCCCCCCCCCCATGCTTGCTGACATACCACATCACTGTGGTGGTGTCTGGATAAACCTTCAGGGGGCTTGGAGATAACATGTTATGAAAAGGCCAAAAGGTCAGAATCACAGCTCTCACTTCTTTGATGCTGATATGGTTCAACTTCTGATGGGGGGGGTCCAAAGACCTTGAACTTTCAGGTGACCACAGGAAACCCCCCACTCCATGTCTGAGGTGTCGGAACAGTTCTTCATTTTTTTAAACAAGAAACATCTTTATTAAATTATCACGTATAACAACAATAATCATATATATATATATATATATATATATATATATATATATATATATATATATATATTTACATTTATTATATAAATGAAAATAAACCATAGCGATACAATCATTTGCAAATAAACATTACAAACCGTGCAACACAACTGCAGCTGCAAGCATTATAAATCACTTTTAATATATCCAGTTATTGTCGAACCATTAAATAGCTCATTCAGATCCTACCTTCTTTTAAACCTTGTTCCCCCTCTGCATGTATTGATCCCAATTTCACATTTTAACCTATGTAATTTGCTCCTACCCTTTTCTAAGGATACCAGTTCCAGTTGTTTTATCTCTGTTACTATCTTTGCTACTTTTAGTAAAATTGGTTTGGACTTTGATTTCCATTTTCTAGTAACTGCTTTTTTGGCAGGCCTTACTATGTCTAGACAATTCTGATTTTGTATAATAGCTCAAAAAAATAATTTACCTAGTTGCTCCAATTTGCTCACCCAGCATCACTGACAGAGCAGTCTGCGGGGAATCTTTAAAGTCTGCCAACTAATTACACTCCTAGAAAATATGTTCCGAGTTACCACTTTCTTTCGCATCACACCTGCAACATTTGCTGTCTATCTGAGGAAAAATTCTTTGGAATCTACATGGGGTATAAAAATACCTATGTAAACACTTACAAGGAAAGATCCTAAATCTTACAGATTTTATTGCATATTTGGGAAACATACATATATCTCCCCCCTATTTTATATGTTCTACTAATTATTCTTTTCTTAACGGCAACTTTTGTCTTAAATTCTACAAAAAACTTTACCAGTGCTGGTCTTTCATTCAGGACCCCAACATTTTTCTCTCTTTGCCTTTACTCTAATATAAATCCCTGGTAGGGAAGGCAATCTCTAACCTGCAGTCCAAATAAGTTCTTGGTGTCTTCCCATTCTGTTACCGTTCCCTCTCTAGTTATTTTCTCCTAATACCTTGGTTCCTTTGCCAGTTTTATCCAATATATTACAGCCCCCTCTTGCCTACTGTCCGTATCCCTAATTGCAGTCATCCCTATCAACAAAATCTCCTTTCTCCATTCCCGTGTTGGCTTAGTTCTTAGAATACTTTCTGCTGCTTTATGAATATATTCCATATGATTACTGTTGTTCTCTTTAAAGGACTGCACCCAAAATCCAAGTCTCGCCTTGTTTCTTGAGTTTCCCCCATGTTTAATCACCATCTCTTTCCACTATGAATTATAGTTTTCTGCTTGTGCTCTGTATAGAAGCCTTAACTATGCTGCTCTGAAATACCCATTCAACTCAGGTAATCCCAGTCTGCCCTGTTCTATTGGAAGAATAAGCTTATCCCACTTGATTCTTGCCGTCCTCCCCTCCCAAGATAAAAATCTTTCAGCTCTTTATTAAATGATATCCACAACTCCTCCTCTGTTTGATAAAAAAAAAGTACCTGAACTGTGTATAAGACTCATCATCTTCTTTCGGCTGTTCCCGTTAGGGGTCGCCACAGCAGATCACCTGTTTCCATTTCTTCCTGTCCTCTGCATCTTGCTCTGTCACACCAGCCACCTGCATGTCCTCTCTCTCCACATCCATAAACCTTATCTTAGGCCTTCCTCTTTTCCTGTTTCCTGGTAGCTTCATCCTTAGCATCTTTTTCCCAATATACTCAGCATCCCTCCTCAGCACATGTCCAAACCAACGTAATCGTGCCTCTCTGGCTTTGTCTCCAAACCTTCCAACCTTGGCTGACCCTCTAATATACTTATTCCTAATCCTGTCCACCCTCGTCACACCCAGTGCAAATCTTAACATCTTTAATTCTGCCACATCCAGCTCAAACTCCTGCCTTTTTGTCAATGCCACTGTCTCCACCCCATATAACATAGCTGGTCTCACTACTCTCTTGTAGACCTTCCCTTTCACTCTTACAGGTACTCGTCTGTCACAAATCACTCCTGACACTCTTCTCCACCCACTCCATCCCACCTGTAGTCTCTTCTTCACCTCTCTTCCACACTCCCCGTTACTCTGAACTGTTGACCCCAAGTATTTAAACTCATCCACCTTCGCCATCGCTACTCATTGCATCCTCACCATTCCCCTATCCTCCCTCTCATTCACACACATATATTCTGTCTTATTCCTGCTTACCTTCATTCCTCTTCTCTCTAGAGCATATCTCCATCTCTCCAGGGTCTCCTCCACCTGTTCCCTACTCTCACTACAGATCACAATGTCATCTGCAAACATCACAGTCCACGGGGACTCCTGTCTGATCTCGTCTGTCAACCTGTCCATCACCATTGCAAATAAGAAAGGGCTCAGAGCTGATCCTTGATGTAACCCCACCTCCACCTTAAATGCATCCGTCACTCTCACCGCAGACCTCACAGCTGTCACACTACCCTTGTACATATCCTGTACCACTCTTACATACTTCTCTGACACTCCTGACTTCCTCATACAACACCACAACTCCTCTCTAGGCACCCTGTCATATGCTTTCTCTAAGTCTACAAAAACACAATGCAACTCCTTCTGACATTCTCTGTACTTTTCCATCAACACTCTCAGAGCAAACATCGCATCTGTAGTGCTCTTTCCCAGCATAAAACCATACTGCTGATCACTAATCACCACATCCCTTCTTAACCTTGCTTTCACTACTCTTTCCCACAACTTCATGCTGTGACTGAACTGTGTATAAGACTAAAGGGACTAAAAAAAATGTAACTGTTTGAATCTTGCTATCGATATCCATGTAACAGCTTCCATTTTCTCAGTTTTTGTATTATGTTTTATTTACTCTTCCCACATATTCTTAGCTGCTACACTGGTATAATTTTAATCCATACTCCTAAATACTTCACTGCTAAACCAATTTGTATGTGGGTTCATAATTTGCCAGTATTGCTTTTGTTTAACTTCATTAATTTTCTATGCTGAAAAGGTTTAAAACTGTCTCAATATGTTCTACGGCACTGTAATGTCACTTTTTGGTTTTGTCAGGTATAAAATAATGTCATCTGCAAATAGAACCAGCTTTTCTTGACTACAACACCAATTATATCCTAGAATTTCTGAGTCCCTTATTTTCTTTGCCAATGGTTCTAAATATAATACAAATAAAGAGGAGAGAGGAAACCCCTGCCTGATTCCTCTGCTCAAGCAGAGATTATCAGAGAGGACCCCACCCACTTTAATTTTTGCATTTGATCCCTCGTATATCCTCCTAATCAACCTTATAATTTTATCAGGGGAATGCAAATGCTTCCATTGCTTTGCTCATAAAGTCTCAGCTTACCCTGTCAAATGCTTTCTCTGCATCAAGACCCACCTACAACAGTGGCATTTTCTTACATTCTGCTTCCCTCTGGATCATCACTGCTCTGTTAATGTTGTCAAATGTTTGTCTCCCCTCCACAAAATCACACTGATCCATATCTATCCATTTTGGCCACACTTTTGCCATTCTTTTAGCTATTATAGGCATAAACACTTTATAATCATGAATTAGTATTGAAATGGGCCTGTATGAAGCTGGATCTGATGGATCTTTACCCTCTTTAAGTATTACAGCTACTACCGGGTACCGCTTTCTTCCAGGATGGTGGTACTTCTCTTCTTAAATACTGTTAAACAAAACCTTCCAGATCTTTATCAGTTTTACCTCTTAGCTTCCAAACTTTCACAGGAATACCATGTATTACTGGGGACTTTCCTGTAGATTTGTTATACATCACCCTTTTTATCTCATCTCCTCCTATCCTGTTAGTAACTGAGCCTCCTCTACCTCAAACCTTGGCATATTTAATTCTTCCATAAACATTTCCATTTGTACCTTTTCTTGAGTTCCACATTTCTCTGCTTTATACAGACTTTCATAGAAATTCTGAAACATTTCTAACACTTCTACAGGATCCCTTATCTTCCTTTCTTCCTTGTTATAGGCTCCCTAAGCTTGGTGACAGCCCTTTTTACCTTCTGTTGCCTAAGCTATCGTACTCAAAGTTTTTGTGGTCTAGAGTTATTATCAAAAAACAGTTGCTTAACAGCAATCTTTCTAAACTAGTGCATATTATGAAGGTAATTCCTTATTTTCTGTTTAGCATTCTGCAGTTGCTTCTCTTCTTGTTCTTTGAGATTCCTCCTATTTTGCAATACTTTAACATCTGTCAGTCCTTCTAAATAATTCTTGTTACTTCATAACTACATCTCCCTTTCTTTTTATTTCCACCCTACTTTTAAATTCCATTTTAATTTTATCCCACTCCCTAGCTATATTGTCAGAAGAAATTTCTATCTTCTCCAAAAGCTACTGTATAATTTCCACCACCCATTCCTTAAATTCCTCTCACTTCAACAGATAGATGGAAAAGCGCCAGTGTCTCTCTTATTTCATTACCCTGTGTTTTTATTTTACTTATTATGATCTGAAATATTTACTGGATGAATATCAAGACTTTCAATTAAAAGCACATGTTCCTCTGAAATGTAAATTCTGTCTAGCCTAGCTCAGTTTTGTATGTCTGGGAATAATATGTAAATTCACTCTGAACTCCTAGAACTGAATTCACATCTTCCATGCCAAATATTTTCATCAATTTCTTGAAAAATCCACCCTCCATTATATTTTCCCCTCTGGGTCCCCCAGACACATCTTCACTGTTGCAAATCATATTCCAGTCCCCACCTATAAGTAATATTCCTTGCTGAAAGCAAATCTACCCTCCATTATATTTTCCCCGCTGGGGCCCCCAGACACATCTTCACTGTTGCAAATCATATTCCAGTCCCCACCTATAAGTAATATTCCTTGCTGAAAGCTGATTATTTCTCCCAGAATATTCTTAAGCTCCATTATAGCAGTTTTTGGTACAATATAAATACATGCCAGTGTAATCCTCCTCCTTTGCCAGTAACCCTTAGTACTACAAATCTACCATTACTGTGTTTTTTATCCTCTTCTATCACAATTGGAGTAACTCTTAAAATTAGTATAAGTACCCCTCTCTTCCTTTGCATATCCTGAAAACCTTTCTTTTCCAAATTTACATGTTCAGTTCTTTTGAGGTGTGTTTCTCCTGTAGAATAGCTATTGGCACTCTACATGTTTTTTTAACACAGTTCACTACCCTTTCATTTTTGTACTTATCTGTGAGGCCATTAATGTTTAAAAACATTACAGAAAGAATCGTATTCTTGAGGGATTATTATTCCCACCTTTTATGCATCATCATCACCCTCATCATCAACTCCCTTTTTCCCTTAACTATCACCATCTCACTCACTTCAGTGCAATACTTCTGTCTTTTTCAGCACTCATGCCTGACTGTCTCATATCTTATCAAACAATCCATCCAACCACCTGTTTGCTGGATGTCCTTGCTTCCTCTTTCCTTCTTCCTGTCTGTCCCAAATCTTCCTCACCAGACCGTCTTCTGCTTTTCTGCACGTGTCCAGACCACCATAATATGTTCTCTTTGAACTTTTCTGCAATTGCCGTTACTTTGGCTTTTGCTCTTACGTCCTTATTTCTTCATCTATTCAACGGTATGCATTCTATCATTTCCATCACCTATAGCTTCTTAAACTGTTTTGCCTTTACTGCCCAGGTTTCTGTACCATACAGTAGTACTGGTCACACCACTGTCTTGTACACCTTACTTTTCAGCTTCTTTGGCATTCTTTTGTCATAGACTACACCTGACACACTATGCCTACTGGTCACACCACTGTCTTGTACACCTTACTTTTCAGCTTCTTTGGCATTCTTTTGTCATAGACTACACCTGACACACTATGCCAGCTGGCTGCAGGCCCTCTGATTCTAGCTTTGACCTCTTCATTCAGACTTCCCTTCTCCTCAACCACCCCTCCCAGATACTTGAAGCTGTTTACCTGTTCCACTATCTTCCCTTCTATCTCAGTTCTCAGCTTCTTCAGATTTCCCCAATCTCCTGCCATTACCACTGTTTTATCTGTGCTTAGTTTCTTACCATGTCCCTTCAGTTTTGCATTCTATTCTCCTACCTTTTGCAGCGCCTGTAATGCCACATTACCTGCATACAGCAACTTTGTCCCATCTGACCTGTTTGCTAATGTAATCCATCACCAATATGAACAGGAGTGGGCTCAGAACTGAACGCTGGTGCACACCCATCCCACTAGGAAACCCTTTGTGAGGCCGAACACTGTTTGTACTTGAGTCATTGGGTTCTTGTACATAGCCTGCACTAATTCTACCAATGTTTTTTGGACTTCAAATCACCACAGTACTGCCCAGATCAGCTTTCTTGGGACCTTGCCATATGCTTGCTCCAAATATAGGAATGCCCAGTTGGACTCTCTCATCTCCAGCTTCTTCTCAAGTAGCTGTCTCACTGCAAACATTGGGTCAATTGTGCAACATCCTTATCTGAATCTGAACTGCTTCTCTCCCATCTTACATTAGACTACTCTGCGTATCCATTGATTAATCACCCTCTCTAGAACTTTCATGTAATGTGATAGGGGTTTGATGCCTCTGTACTGCCCACAGTTGTGGATGTCCCCTTTGTTATTGCACACTGGCATGAGTATGCTAATTCTCCAGTCATCTGGGATACATCTTTCTCTCCACACTATGAATACCCTCAGGAGCCATTTCTCCCCTATCTCACCCAGCATCTTTATCATGCATGCTGTAACCTCATCTAACCCCGCTGCTTTCCCTGACTTCATTTTCCTTAGTGCTGTTCTTACTTCTTCTAGGGTAGACTCCTCTTCTTTCATCATATGCTGTTTCTGGAGCAGTACAGCTTCTGTGAGGGTTTCTCATTCAGAAGATGCTGGAAATACTCCTTCCATCTGCCTCTGATGTCCTGTGGACTGGTGAGCAAGTTGTTGCTTGGATCCCTTATGAAGGGTGGCAGATCATCTTCTTTTCCTTTCTATCTTTGCCTTGCAACCTGATATAGTTTCTTTGTGCCACTTACAGAGTCACTTTCTAGAAGATGGTAGAGTGCATATGATGCCCTTTTCTTTATTGCAACTTCATTCTTAGCTTCTTTGTTAGCCAACCAGTAGTCCTTCCTAACCTGGTGATTCTTTTCTATCTCCCACTTCTTCCTGCACTCCTTCTTTCTTTTGATGACTTCCTGGACTTCTGCATTCCAACACCAGTTTTCCTTATGTACCTTATTTCCATACCTGGGTTGGCCGCATATATTTTCTGTAGTTCTAACACATGCTGCTTTTAGATAATGCCATTCTTGTTAAACTCCACCTATTTCCTCCTTTGCTTGGGGTGCTAGAGCCCTGAGTAATTCTTTGAACTGCTCCAGTCAACTTCCAGGTCCTCAGCCTGGTCTCTGTTGACCTTAGAGCCTTCTCTGACCACTGCTTGCAGCTGATTGTTGCAACTAGTGGTTTATGCTGTGGAACGACTGTTTCACTGGGGATGACTTTACAATATGGATTCTACCCCTGTACCTTTTCCTTACTAGGAGGAAGTCTACATGAGTTGCATGCTGGTTACTCATAGGTTCATAGGTTGGTACTAGGCTATCGGCCCTAGGGCCTATACAAGCCTAGCCATAACAATTCCCTGGCTATTTCTTCCCACACTATTTATTCCCTGGACCCCTGTCTAGCAGAGCAACTTGACGTGATCCCCGGGGTGAATTTCCTTTCTACCATCCAATCATCAAGGTTCATTTTGAGAAGGGCCAAAGAGGCGCTCTGCTTGACATGTATGGGCAGTCTATTCCAGAGTCTGGGGAGTCTCTGGGTCAGGAACCTATCCCTCCAGCATGTTTTGTTTATTACGATGACAAGACATAGATCCCTGGAGCGTGTGGCTCTTGTATGCAATCTTGTGACGGTCTCTTTTTCTGAACCATGTGTTGGCTACTATTAAGCCATTTGCCAGCCAGATGTCCCACCTTTTATGTATAATAGCTTTTTTGTTAAATGTTTAGTTCCAGCTTCTGTGTTGCATGCATGCACTGTTTGGCAAGTTAATAGTTTATACAACTGTTTCTTGTTGTCTCCATTTGAACCTATGTCACATCTTGCAGAAATGTTGCTTTACTGAAAACCCTCAAAGAAAAGCCCAACGACCCAATACCCCCTAAACCTATTAACTTAATAATAACACACAAAACTATGCACATCTTCAAATATTGAAGTTTTACCCTCCTAACACTGACAGCCACACACAAAGATTCCAGCTAAATTTAAAGATTATCCATGGTAAGACACATGGTAGAGTCTGTGATTCTATTAAGTGCTCACTGGTTTTGTCTTATCTTTATAACTCTCTCAGCTGGAAAACACTTGAATGCTTTCAGAAAACATTTTCTCCAAGCCTTTTATCATTATCAAATTGTCTTCTAGAGACGTGAAAACCAGATACAAAACAATTTACTACAAAAAATGTCTTATAATATTTGATATTCTTTATCATTTACTTGTTTTCTCTTAAAACTTGTTACTATATAAAGCTAATGGCCTTAACCCAGTCATTCTCCTATGCAAGAATGAGAAAAAGCACACTAATTTTTCTTGTCATGCTCTTTTAACCAGACTGTGCTTTTTATATTGCAGTGCCTACATTTCTTAAATCTTAACAAGGAGAAAGACAGAAGAAGGGAGGAAAAAACAGGAGCACCTATTTAAATTTATCCCCATTACACTTAAAAATAACTGAAAAAAACTTTATTTTATAACATGCAAAGAAAATCATGCACCATTTAAACAGTACTAAAAAATTTGTTTTACTTGCAGTTAACTTTTGCCCTCCTCTTCCCCCCATCTTTGTATTTTTCTGAACATTAATGACATGAAGTACGGCATATGCTTTAGAGTCCCCTACACGTTTAAGTTCAATATATCCAAATTTTCTGGTTCTATTCCTGTTCATCTCTATCTCCAGTGCACTCTTGATTCTTACAGTTTCCCCTCTTTCAATCATTTTCCGCTGAAACACTGGGAAAGGTTTCACTGCACAGTCTCTCTCTGGACTTTATTACCAGAAAAACAAGAAGCAGAATCTCCTATTTCACAGCTCACTTTCTGTTGGACAAACTTTTGGATTTCTTCCCTAACATGTACTCCATCAAAAAATGACTTTGTTTCTCTAGGGAAAATATTCTGAGGATAGCTGGGTACAGCAGACTGAATCTCACAAATGCTTTTCGGCATTCCCAGAATAATGGAATACATGTATTCCTCTTCTGCCTGGTGTATGACTAGTCATTCTCCACAAACACTCTGCTGTCTCCCACTATTAGCACTTTGTCCTTCTGCCACAGTTTTGTCAGAATCAACTCCTTCTACTGCTAAGATTACCTCTTTACTATTAAAGGTCTAGGTTATTTTCTCTCAGCCAAGTTTGGAGCATATACATAATGTACCCTTTCAATAAACAACTCCTGTTGTGGAATACCAGTCCAGTTGCATATTTGTGCTTTCATGAAATTAACAGTCTGTTCCTTCCAGCTTCTCAGGTACAGCCGAAAATCTCAAGTTTTCCCTATGCTCTCTGTTCTCTAATTCTATTATTTTTTGAAATATCTTCTTGTGCAGTCTCATATTCAGCCAGTCTTTTCTTCATTTCGACCTCTTGAGTTTTGCAGCTTTATCACCTTATCTGAGTACATGTTTAAAGCTTCTTCCATTTTTTCCAGCATTTTATTATTTGACTTGATATACTCCATCAGTGTTTCATTTATTTTAGTCAGGTCTGTATGCAGTTGCTTTATACTTTCGTCAAGGGTACTGGAAGTCATGTCCGGAGCTTGCACTGCTTTTTGGTGAACACCTACAGTACTTTTTCTAATCAGTGTTTTTTCATCACCTTTTGTAGCTGATTTTCCTTCAGATCCTCTGTATTTCTTTTTCCTATCATCTAGGCAGTGCACTTACTAGCCACTTACTGAAATTTACTCAGAAATCCAGGTCCACTGACTTTCTCTGCTAAATTTCTATTTTTATACTGGGAGAGCTAAATTTAAACTGTTACTCAATGTGCAGCCATCTTGGAAGTCTCTCGGTGAACAGTTCTTGTGAAGGAACAAAAGGCTGAAAGGGAAGGCCTGGGTTGAGTGTACATTGCCGAATCCACCACTCAAATTCTTGATTGAGACAAGGAAGGAAAGGCACTCTGAAAATAAGACAAGGAAAGAGAGGCACTCTGAAATACAGGGGGTGTCACTGTTGAAGCCAAAATGACTTGAGGTACCATTGATGCTTCCGCATATGCAGACTGAAAAGGAGGAGCACTGGAATAGAACAGGCCATGAATCCTACATCCTGAAGAAACTCTCTGGAGTGGAAGGCAGAGGAAGAAGAGACTGAAAGAAAGCTGTTAAGTACAAAACCTTTGGAGGTGGAAAACAGGCCAACATTGGCACAATCTGAATCCTGCAGCCCAGATACCCATGATCTTGGCACGGAGTCTGGACAGACTTTTGGAAGTTGACAGAGAACCCCAGACTTTGAAGGACAGATTTGGTGAACTCCAGAGCTTGTAGTAGGCCCCCTGGCGAAGGTAACTGAATCAAAAGGTCATCTAAATAACAAAAAAACTGAATGCCTTTGAGCCTGCAAAAGGCAATCACAGGAGCTAGGCAATTTGTGAATACCCTTGGAGCAGTATAGAAGCCAAAGTGCAAAGCAGAGAACTGAAAATGAGAGGAAGAAACAGATAAATGTAAAAAACTTCCTGGAAAAAAGGATGACTAGGAATATGAAAGTAAGCATCCTTCAGATCCAAAGACATAAGAAACGTCTGGGGCAGCAACAGAGGAAATGGGGTTTGAAGAGAAAACATGTGAAAAGAAGAAACCTTGAGAAAGGTTTTGAGCAAGGAGAGATGCAGAATAGGTCTCCAAGTGCCCTCCTTTTGAGGAACCAGGGACATTCTAGAGTAAAATCCCTTTCCACTTGGGAAGGAGGAAAATGGACAGGCTGAACATTTCCCTGGTCCATCAGTGACCCAAAAACCTCAGAGAAATGAGGAAGCTACTGTACAGGAGGTTGTGGGATACCTGAAAAAGGACGGAGATACTTCCGCCATGAAGTAACCCTAATGGATGATGGACAGTACCTAAAAATCTGAGGTGATGAGCTGCAAATTTGGAAAACAGTGGGAGAGCTGAAAGGACAAGAGAACCTGTCCGAGAGTTGGGGGGGGGGGCAAAATGTCAAAGAGATCCTGCCTTTAGTGGTCTGAGGAGGCTGCCTGTGAACAAAAGCAGACCTAGTAGGATAGTTCCTCTGGAACATGGGGATAGGGGACAGAAAAAATATGTTTAAGGTCCTACAAAGCTTAATCTTTTTTGTGAAGAAACTTTACCAAAACAGCAGCAGTAGTCCCAAAGATATTCTTATTATCCAAAGGAACATCCAGCAACTTGGCCTTCAGGTAATCACTGCAGTCTAAGGAAAGAGTAATGCCTAAAGACAGACCCAAAGGCAGCAGCTTTTGAAGAGGCATCAGCATCATCATAACTGCACTTGATAGAATGGTGAGCTACCTGAGAGGTAGAAACCAAAATTGATAAAGCAGAAGATTTTCCTTCAGAATCAGGGAGGTCAGAAATAAGCTAACAAGCCTGGGCAATCAAGGCCACATCTGGTCATGTGGGTATGGTATTTGATGGCCCTATGGGCCAAAGTAGAAGCAGTGCAGACTTTCTTTCCAATCCTCTCCATTGCCCTACTATCCTTATCTGAAGGCAGAACTCTGGAAGAGGGCAAAA
Source organism: Protopterus annectens (assembly GCF_019279795.1). NCBI lineage: Eukaryota > Metazoa > Chordata > Ceratodontiformes > Protopteridae > Protopterus > Protopterus annectens. The sequence goes on from NC_056731.1 coordinate 1,934,946,093, forward strand.
GCTTAGAAGGCTTGTCAGAGGAGACTGACATCACAGCAGGGTCAGTAGAAGGACACTTAAACAGAAATTCACAATCATCAGGAACCTTCTAGATCCTGTCCGGTTTATTTTGCAGCAGGGGGATGAGAATCGGGAGTTTTAGAGGCAGCTGTAAACCCCAGAGGATGTGTGAAAGGAAGGATCCATGCCAGCCTCTGATGGGATCATGGCATAGGAATCCAAAGTTGACATTGGACGGCCCATACACACTTCAAGAGAGATGTCCGGTGAAGGCTGGGCAGCCAAAGAATCCAGCCAAGATTTTTTGGCCACCTTCTTGCTTAACAGAAGTACCTCTCTGGGTTAGTCTATTCTTCGATGCTACCCTGGGCTAATGGTTTAAGCATCTGGTTCTCAAGATAAATGGCCAGGGTGGCACAAACAGGTTCTAAGAAACTTAGGCAAAAACACCTTACAATTATTACATGAGGTATGGTCGTGGGAAGCATCCAAACAAAAAAAAAAAAAAACACAGTTTGTGACATTTCTTATGACTGACATTTTCCCTTTCTGGAAGACATGAACTCTAAGTAATCAGAGGAAAACAAGACAGGGCACTTAGCTGATGGCTAGGTATTCAGTACAGCAAAAAACGTTCAGACGAGCAATGATGGCATTCAGACTGGTGGCAAAGAAGTTCTGGGTAACTGCGTCCGTACATAATCTTTACCTCCTACATCCTACAGTGGATATAAAAAGTATACACACCCCTGTTAAAATGCCAGGTTTTGTGATATAAAACAATGAGACCACACTAAATAATTTCAAAACTTTTCCCACCTTTAATGTGACCTATAACCTGTACAATTCAATTGAGAAACAAACAAATCTGTTAGGGGAAAAAAATATAAAAAAATAAAAAATGTACAATAAGCTGGTTGTATAAGTGTGCACACCTTTAAACTTATACTACGTTGAAGCACCTTTTGGTTTAATTACAGCATTCAGTCTTCTTGGGTAGAAGTCTATCAGCATGGCACATCTTGACTTGGCAAGATTTGCCCACTCTTCCTTGCAAAAGCACTCCAAATCTGTCAGAATGTGAGGGCATCTCTTGTGTACAGCCTTCCTTCAGGTCACCCCACAGATTTTCTATTGGATTTAGGTCTGGGCTCTGGCTAGGCCAATCCAAAAATTTAATTTTCTTCTGGTGAAGCCATTCTTTTGTTGATTTGGATGTATGCTTGGGGTCATTGCCGTGCTGAAGGTGAAATTCCTCTTCATTTTCAACTTTCTAGCAGACACCTGAAGGTTTTGGGCCAAAAGTGACTGGTATTTGGAACTGTTCATAATTCCCTCCACCTTGACTAAAGCCCCAATTCCAGTTGAAGAAAAGCAACCCCCAAAGCATGATACTGCCATCACCATGCTTCACCGTGGGAATGGTGTTCTTTTGGTGATGTGAAGTGCTGTTTTTGTGCCAAACATACCATTTGAAATTGTGCCCAAAAAGTTCAGCCTTGGTCTCATCAGTCCATAACATATTTTCCCACATGCTTTTGGGAGACTTTATGTATTGTTTTTGAAAATTTTAGCTGGGCCTGGGATGTTTTTCTGTGTAAGAAAAGGCTTCCATCTTGCAACCCTACCCCATAGCCCAGACATATGGAGAATATGGGAGATTATCACATGTAGTACACAACCAGTGCTTTCCAGAAATTCCTGCAGCTCCTTCAGTGTTGCTATAGGTCTCTTGTCAGCCTACCTGACCAGTTTTCGTCTTGTCTTTACATCAATTTTGGAGGTACATCCAGTTCTTTGCAACATCACTGTTGTCCCATATTTTCTCCACTTTTTGATGATTGTCTTCACTGTGTTCCATGGTATATCCAATGCTGGGGAAATTTTGATGTACCCTTCTCCTGATACCTACTGAGATCCTTTTGATGCTTAGTAAGCTCTCTGAGAACCATGGCTTTTGCTGTAGCAAGCAACTGAGTAAATGTCAGGAAAATCCTACTAGGACAGCTGAACTTTATTTGGGGTTAATCAGAGCATCTTTAATTGATGGCAGGTGTGTACCCAAGAAGACAGAATGCTGTAATTAAAGCAAAAGGTGCTTCAACAAAGTATTAGTTTAAGGGTGTGCACACTTATGCAACCACCCTATTGTATGTTTTTTTTTATATTTTTCCCGTAACAGAATTGTTTGTTTTTCAATTGAATTGTACAGGTTATGGGTCACATTAAAGGTGGGAAAAGTTTTGAAATGATTTATTGTGGTCTCATTTTTTACATCACAAAAACCTGGCATTTTAACACTGGTGTGTACACTTTTTATATCCACTGTATATGTAGAGCATATGTGAGACGTACAGCACATACAAGATATAAAGGCTTTGGTACACTGACCGGATGTTGGGCTGTCCTTGTCAGGAGAACCCTAAAGTGAAGAACACTGCAGCAGTGACAGAGAAGGACATCTTATCTGCCCAGAAAAGGAACAGCACAAGCCTACCATCAATCCTCGAAAGCCTCAGAGAAGCAAACTTTCTGGTGGCAGGAAAGCTCTGAAGGGCTTGGTGCCAAAACCTGTCTTTTTAGTTCAATAAGCTTGAGCTGACTGGTTTTGGTACATGGAAGATTCCCTGAAGCTCTGGAAGATGTCTGGCTGTTTTATCCTTGGAAGGATTTAACCCATACAGTGAAGGCTACTGCAGCAGTGTTCAATATGATGAACATACGTGTTTACACTGAAATCAACTAATTATGAAATCAAACTGCAGCAACAGTGGCTCAAACAGGCTGCATACATGCCTTTGATAATGAGAAAATCAAAAGAATTTGGGTTCTTACACCACACTAAGTGCACGAAGTCATGCTCCGATGCTGAAAGTGGGAGAGTACTGCCATGTTTGAGATGCAATTCTCTGGATAACACATTAAACAGAGGCTCCATATGTCTGGGTTTATGGGAGCTCAGAACATTTATTAAAAAGAACAAGGGAATTTCTCTAATTTTCTGGCCAATCTTGCAATCTAGGTTTAAAAACACTTGAGTCTCCAAATAAAAACTCATTCAACTAAAGTATGTAAGCAAATAATGCAGTGTAATAGTAAATCATGATACATATAACAAAAGAAAGAAGTCAAAGTAGTAAACTACATTACAGACAGCTAATTAAAACAATTTCAATACAGGCAACAATATTTCATTAGAAATATCCAGAAGATTATTTTTCTAGGTTTTTCATTTCAGTGCCGGCAAACTATTAAGCCACCCCAATCGGCCTCAGCTTACTCAAGCCCAAATGAGGGACATATGCACACATAGGGAGAAGACAGCCACCCAGGGAAAGCCATTATAAAGGCATCTATGAGTATTGATTGCATACCTGCCAACATCATGACAACTGAAGGTATATGTTATGGCTCTACCCCATCTCTGGGAATGGCATAAGCACTTGTATCATAACAGGGATGGACTACGCCTCTCAGTCTTGCCTACAGATGCTTCTTTGCATGTGGCAGCAAGGCCCATCATCACCAGTTTTGATGGCCACAGTCCATGTTCTCCATATACTAGCTCTCAGATATGAGGAACCCCTCAAATGTGACCTGGAACATCAGAGAACCAAGCAGGGAACCACCTCTCTCATCACCAGGATGGGCACACCCATCCTTATTTGCCAGCTTCATCCAGTGACCAATCTACTACTCAGATATGGGTTGCCTGGGCTGTAGTTAGGGCTTGCCAAGCAGTTAGAGAAAAGTACTTAAATACACTTCTTAAAACAACAAAAATGCTCAACATACTATTTTATATTACTTAAATGTCATGATTATAGATATTAGGCTTTAATGTACTCAATTTTAAACTTCAAATAGATTTTGACTTGAAATGTCATTTTAAATCTCTAATCCAGAGAGTAACAATAAAAACGTTCTACTCATGTATTCAACACAAGATAGTCAACCACTGCAACTCTACAGAAACACATAAAACACTGAAAATTAATGCTGCAGTTTATAGATGTTCTTATTAACTTATCACTTAAAACACATACAAACATACATTGATATAAAAGAAAACAACCCGCATTAACGTGCTGCCAGTTACATACATTACACATCACATATGTTCTTTTTGTATAACATTAGTCCAACATTACATAAATTACTCAATTCTTGCCTTCCCTTAAACCTCCTCATTTATATTATTCTGCAATTTTGTTCCCACAATTTCCATTTATTTCTATGTAATTGGCGCCTTCCTTTTTCTAAAAATTCCACTTCCAGTTATTTTTTTCCCTGTTACAATAGTCAATACTTCAAATACAGTTGGTTTAGAATTTGATTTCCATTTTGTAGTCATTTCTTTTTTGGCAGTCACCAGAATTAAACTTAACAAGGTCTTACTCTTAAAATAGCCTACTCAGATCTTGGGTCCTAGTTCAAAAGAATCACTTCCTTAGCAACACCCATTTGTTCACCCAATATTTTTGACAGAGTACTCTGTAATTTTTTAATTCTGCCAACTCATTACACTTCCAAAATATATGTTTCCAGTTACCTTAACTCAAAAGAAAAGACTTTATGGAAAATGTATTATAGTTTACTTCATGTGACTGGACATATTACAGCAATGAAACATTTCATAAGTTACAAGCCAAAAGGCACTACACAACAGCTGATAATGGCTCTCTACTAAAATACTAAATCTAATAGGTTCATAGGTGTTTACTAGGCTAACGACCACAAGGGCCTTTTTAAGCCTAGCCATGCATCCTAAATCTCTGACATGTTCTGATACCCTTGATGAGTGTAAGCATGGGCCTGGGAGATGAAACATTTACAGGTTCCATCAGAGACGTAGGTGCCAAACCAGGGATAAATTTCTGGTTTCCCATCCAATTGTCCAAGTTGCACTTGAACTGGATTAGGGAGGAACTCTGCTTAACATGGATGAGGAGCCTGTTCCATAGACGGGGTACACTCTGGGATACACACCTATCTCGTCAGCAGGTCCTATTTATATCACAGGAAAGGTTTAAGTCTTTAGAATGGGTAATTCTGGTACTGTTTATTTTGTGGATAAGCAGGATGTCCATTAGAGTGGGGTCTGACAACGCCCTGTAAGCCAGGCATAGATCTCCCATCAAAAGCCTGTAGGAGACAGAATACAGGGGATAGGGCCTTGAGGCGGTATGTATAGGACACATTCCTTATGCCCTGTATTCTTTTAGTGAGGAAACTTCCAGTTGTTGGATATGCCTGATTAGGTATATAGCAAAGGGGGCACTGTACTCAATGACAGGTCTGATGAATGCCAAATACAATGGAACAATGACTTCACTGGACTTAGACGCCATACCTTTGTTTATTATAAGTTGCACAACATAGAATGATTTCCTCATCACTGTAGACATGTGATGATCAAAGGCTAGATTACTATATATGTGTGTCCCCAAGTCCCTGACTACTGGGTCAACTCTAAGGGGTGTGTTGTCAATATGATAGTCACCAGGGATGGATGACTTCCCAAAAGATACTATTATGCATTTCTTGGCATTTAGTTTTAGTCCATGACTCTGACACCAGTTGTTTGTCTGTGTTTTGCCCCTCCTGGAAACCTTTGTGTTAGTGTGAGATTCAATGACAGATCCTAATTTGGAATCATCTGCAAATTTAGTCAGCTAGAGACCACTAACATTGGTCTTGACTTCTGAGAAGTAAATGCCAAAAAGGAGCGATCCAAGGACTGATCCCTGAGGGACTCCACTTCTGACTGGCCTCTTTGTATTCTAATTCTAACTTCTTGGGTCCTGTCCGTCAGCCAGTTCGCTATCCACCGGGCGACATACAGGTTTGTATCTAACCTCCTGAGTTTGTCAACAATGCCCACGTGGGGTATTGTGTCAAATGCTTTGGCCAGGTCAAGGTAGGCAGTGTGAACGATTTTGCCCTCATCTATTGCTTTGGTGACCTTCTCAAAGAAGTCCACCAGGTTGAGTAGGCATTATCTGCCCTTGAAAAAAACAAACTGTGTTGGGTCCAGTGTCTGCAGGTTTACTATATCTCTGATGATCATCTCCCATGATAATTCTTTCAGTGGCTTTAATTATAAGACTAGTGAGACTTATGGGTCTGTAGTTTCCAGGGTCTGTAGATGGCCCATCTTCGTGCAGAGGGATGACTGTTGCCTTTCTCCATTTATGAGGCACAAAGCCTGTTTGGAGGCTACAGTTAAATAGTAATTCCAGAGGCCCTGATAGGTTATGTTTCATGCTATTTAGAAGGCATACTGGGATATTGTCTGGGCCCATTGATGCAGTGTTCTTGGTCTTAGAGAGAGCATTAAGGACCTGTTCCCTAGTGATAGTAGGGGGAGTTATATTTGATATTTCCTAAGGGAAGGTTGAGAAGGAGACAGGAGTAAAGTTGGAGCTGAATTTATCAGCCAGAAGGCTTGCAATACCTTCTGGCTCAGTATAGGTGGTGCCGTTTACAATGAGCTCTGCACACAACTGTGTATTACCTTTGAGGTTGCAGACATAGCTAAATAATGCTTTGTGGCTGTCCTTGGCCTGGGAGGCCAAACATACCTCAAATTTGGCTTTGTTAGACTTTATTTATCCTCTTGAGTTGTTTAGTTTAATGAAAGTGCTTTTATCCTGCTGGGTGCTGTACCTCCTAATTTTTGCCATGATTTTCTTCCTCCTGTTATACATCTGATTGATTTTGTGATTCCACCAGGGTGGCTTGTTTTTTTGAGTTAGTTCTGTACTTCTTCCTGGTGAGTACAGCAGCTTCTACGCAGCTATTAACATGCTTGTACAGGGTTTCTGTGAACAGTTCATTAAGTTCTAAAAGAAACTCGGGGCTAAAACAAGACTTTTTCAACAACAAAAGAGCAATATTTGCCACACGAGATGAACGTTAAAAATAAACATACAAATACACACACACACACCACTAAAAAGTGTTTTTGTAAGGAGGCGCCCCCCCCACACACCCTTGCTACTATATATATTTCCATACACACACATACATACACATGCAACTATAGCCATGTTCAAGTACCAGCAGATATCAATAACTAAATAAATTACATTTCTTGTGAGATCACTGTTATATTGGGAGTATGGGGAAATCCAGTGATGCTGAGATCACAAACATTTAATACACAAAGGACTTGTACTCTACTGATCACACCACAGAATGTCAATCACTAATGTCTTGCATCTAAAGCTGACACCCATTTACATTACATTTAGTAAAGGCTAAGACATTAGTGTGGGCTGGTATTTATAAATGATACCTTCAATTTACCAGCAAGAGGACTTTACATCATTACAAATAAATGACGACACAGAACACTATAGACAGTTCAAAAAGCTGAAATTCTTATGTCTGCCTCAATAGAAAACTAATAAAAATTATTTTGTTGCCGAAACAGAGAAGCTTAAGTTGATTTCCACTGAGCTTCTTAGTTCTTACTCTTAATATGACACTGGTTCTTCATAAAAAAGAGCAAACATGAGTTATGAACTCTGCTAATCAATGTAGTCATTTACAAAATGAAAATAAATTCTTTACCTTGTGCTATCCTCAGCTTGACTTCTAGGTCAACAGGTGTGGATACCACTGACTTAGTGAGAACCAGCACATTCTCCAGGCCAATCACCACCACTAAATAAGGGAAAATTTCTCTACAGTAACAGAGAGAGAGAGAATACATTATTTTATCCATAGTTCAACAATGGGGAAAATACAACAGAAGGACCCAATTTCTTCATATCATTGACAATCGACTATACTGTTGTATTATTCATTACAATACTCTTTGTTAAGCACTCAGTATATTTTCCAGTTACAATGAAGTGTTTGTTCACTATCCTAACCAGGAATTTATCCACTGACCTTATGCTCCAATGACTGCTTTTATCTCTTTAACCCAAAAGTTAAAGAATGCTGTTTACCAATAATGCAGCTAATGATGGCACAATCTCACATACTGCACATATAAGCAAGGGGTCACATAGGAGGGTCACCTCAGCGATGGAAGACCAGTTCAGATAGACAGGTAAAATAATATTCATAAAATGTTAACCCTTTTTATTGGTTAGGGGGTACAGTCTCTACCAAACCTCCCATACAAGTGGTTATGCTCCTATACAGACTGCCCCTATCAAAACTGTTTCTCAAAGTGTATTTTTATTTATCTAATTATTTTTTAAATTGTGGAAGTGGACTAAGACTTGCCAGTCTTTTCTAGTTGTGTGCCATGACACAAAGGCAACATTAAGGATTAAGAGCTGGGATAGTTTAGAATAGTCACTAAGCATCATGTTTTGGCAGGTGGGAAAAATCAGAATAACTTAAGGAAACCCTAGGAGAACATGTAAAACCCCACAGCTTGTTCAGCTTTCTATAATAAGCTCTACCCCAAAATTCTCCAGTCCAGTCCAAACATTTTTTGGCAAGTGTCTGTTTGCTCCCCGTTTGCTATGTGACTGAAACTGTGATACTCCTGTAGTATATCTGAATCAAACTTTCTGTTACTGTATTTCCATTTTCAGCCAAGTGAATCATTTTACTGTTCACCTCTACTTTCCACCACTCAGCATACACACCTCGTGTTTCACTTCACTGAGATTATTGTGCTCCTATCTGTGACTTCAGCAAACACCTGTCTGTCATACTGTTGAATTTGTAACATTCAGTCTCAAGTCACAGGGAGCAGAAGTTACCTCATATCACAGTGTTGGTTGCTTTCATTTTTTATACTTAATGGTGTCTGTTTTCTTGCTAAGACTAAGTATTCCACAGTTATTTTTTTTAATTGTGTTCATTAGCAACCAATCATAAACCCCACTTTGGCAAAAGAAGCAAAAGAAAGTAATGCCTCAGTACCAGTCTTTAAATTAAACCTGTTCTTATTATCTTTTGAGTCGTAACTTTAGCAGTACACAAAACCAGATGGTTAATTTGAGTAGTTTTGTTTGAAAACCTCATCCACAATGGCTGACTACTATGGGAGCACGAGCAGCTAACACTGTGAGCTATACGTGAAAGGGCATGAAACTGTGCACACGACCGCCCACTAGTGCGATGCATGAAGAAAATGTTGTTTGCTCCATTTACAAGTCTTGTAACTACTACAGGAGGAAGACTACCAGTAGGCAAATGTGTGTGTGTGTGTGTATATACATATAAAAGCTGAGGTTGTGCAAACTCGAGGAAATGGAGAACTGTATAAAAAAAAATAAAATAAAACTCACATTTCCTCACTTTTCTGACTCCCACAACCAAAAAATTTGTAACAAACTAAGTTTCAATGTAATATGTCAACATAATAATTCGATCTTCCATATGCAATGTTCTGTGCTATGATAACAAGCCAGTGGGTTAAATTGTAGGACTTCTTTTTAAATTATGTGCTGAAGAAAGCCAAGCTTCAGTATAAATGGATTTTCCATTCAGTAAAACAGAACATGCCATTTTAATCAAGATAAACCATTATATAATCCACATTCAGGGAAATGGACATATATGTTGATTACACATTAATGTTATGAGATGATGAAAATATTATATGCTATTGTCCTTATTTACTCAACTTTCTACTGCAGATTAATTTAAAATGCAAGTAATTATCTAAAATCTTGCAAGACAATATCAATTCCTGATGAGGATACGGTAAATGTTACTAAATGTTTTGAGAAATACTCAAATTCAGTCTTTGAGTTTTATGCAATTTACTTTTTCCATACAACTGTGTCCCTTTTCTTTCACGTTACATGACATAAACTTGCTTACAACTTTCATAGCAAATTTACAAAATGCTTATTTGAGAGAAGGCTCCTTATTTTTTATTAAACTAGGTATCATTTATTTTTCTTGCAAATAGTATATATAGTTCTCATTTTTGTATTTAGTGGTTAGATGTTATATATCCTTATATTTTAAATATTTGTTTTTATTTCATTGTTAAATATGTTGTTTCTTTCACATATAATTTCTATGTATAACACATATTAAAATTACTGTACATATGGTTGTAAATGGTTATATATAGTTTATTATAGCAATAACCCACGCCTGGGTGTGGGTAATGCGGGATTTACCCACGGTTGGCGTGGTTTGGTCCCAAAGGCGAAGCCCGAGGGACCAAACAAAGACAACTGTGGGTAAATCCCATTACCCACACCCAGAAGTGGTTACTGCTATTATATGACATTATTTAAGAAAAGAAATAATTACTTTTCTTAAATAATGGCATTGTATAATGCCTCTTTGCTGCCCTTCCGCAGCTGGCTGGTATCCGTGGCAGTTCTGATGTACTGCGCATGCCTACGCAGTACATCAGAGCTGTGGCCAAAAGCAATGGAGAAAGCAAGATCTCCGTTGCTTTTTACTGTTTCGCTATGTTAAATGGGTTTAACATAGCGAGACAGCTTTAAAATAAGCAATGGCTCTGTTGCTTATTTTAAAGCTGTCTCGCTATGTTAAACCCATTTAACATAGAGAAACAGTAAAAAGCAACGAAGATTTTGCTTTCTCCATTGCTTTTTTTTAAAACCTGTCTCGCTATGTTAAATGGGTTTAACATAGCGAGACAGCTTTAAAATAAACAACGGAGATCTCCGTTGCTTATTGTAAAGCTGTCTCGCTAACATAGCAAGACAGGTTTAAAAAAAAAGCAACGGAGAAAGCAAGATCTCCGTTGCTTTTTACACACTGTGTTGCTATGTTAAAGGAGTTTAACATAGCGAGACAGCTTTAAAAAATGCAACGGAGATCTCCGTTGCTTTTTTTAAACCTGTGTCGCTATGTTAAACTCTTTTAATATAGCGAGACAGTGTTTTAAAAGAGACTTATACTAATGGAAAAAGTCCGGGCGACCGGACCTTTTTCCATTAGTATAAGTCGATTTTAAACGTGCACGCTGGCCAATCAGCGTGCACGTTTTGGAATATTAATGGGGGGGTCATGGTATAATATTAGTTTTCTTAGTGATGAGTCTAAAATTGTATTTTCTTTTCCCAGTTTCTTTCCTTGTTTGTCTTTTTTTTCTATGATACACTGTAAAAGTCTTAAATAAAAATATTTGAAAAAAAAAATCAATAAAAAGTGTTTAGAAAAAAAAATACAATGCAAGAGACATAAAGGATATACTATCATAAGGAACAGGCACAAAGGTTTAATGATTTCTTACAGCAAGTCTCTAGTCCCATCTGAAGGTCAAAATGCTTATTGCAGTTTTTAATTTATAATTTTTTGAGCTTTGATTTTGCACACTAACACATGATCAGCCGCAATGATATGGCAACAGTGCATTGTAGGAATACCTAAAACATGTAGCCCATATTGTATGATACCATCAGCTATTATCATGGTATTATTGATGAATAAATGCACTGCCTTCCAGTAATCCAGTTTTAAAACTGAAATAGTATTACCAGATTCACCGCTCATCACTGTTCAGTGATTATTTTCTGTTTTTAGTATCTTAATATTAATTTTTATTTAACATTTAAAACACATTTTTGAATTTTAGATTAAAGTCTTTCTTTTAATTCGCAAATGTATTTATTTGCTAATTGATTACTGGGTAGATGGACTGATCATTTGATTCTTTTCAGACATAACCTGGGCTCTAAGGAGCAGTACATAAATGTAATGTAGTAGGCAGAAAACAAATGTTTAAGAGTAGTGTTGCAGAGTATCATACAATAAACAAACATTTTTACAGAAAGGTAGTCAATTACAATACATGGGAGAGAAGCGGAAGGACAGTACAATAACCTAAGCATTTTTGCAAAATAGAGGTTGACAGTATATGGGACTGAGTACATATGGTATCATTTATCAGTGAAAGCGCTAGCAGTAATTGCAAATGAAAAACATGAAAAGAATGCAGACATATACAAAAGTAACAGTAATAATGTGTGTATCTTTATATATATATATATATATATATATATATATATATATATATATATATATATATATAAATAAGAAGTATTAAGAGTTACATACTGAAGTACTCACCTACACTGGTGTGTTGATGTATGCATGTATGGGGTGTGCTTTATCTGTTATCTCTACAGCAGGAGCATTTTGATTTCTTTAATAGGTGTCCTTTTATTTTTTGTTTTTATTTATTAATTAATTTTTTGAGGAAGGATGGTGCTAGTATTCTTATTATTTCAGGGGGAAGGTAATTCCAGGTAGCTGGTCCATGTCTAACGAATGCTTTTTCACCCTGTGTTGCATTTGTATTTGTGTCTAAGTCAGGGGTTCCCAAAGTGTGAGCCGCAGCTTCCTCACAGGGGCGCTGCGAATACCCTTCATGTACGATTTTTTTTCTTTTGTTTTTTTAATTTTTGCACTGTTTGAGCTGACATCATTGCGAGCACAATGACGTCAGCTCCGTCGGGGCTATCAGCCTGTCGGAATTGAGCAAGGAGCTCACGCATTTCCGGCGTCCCTGATTTTTGAAGAAAGCAATAGTGAGTAGTCGTGTATAGTTTTTGAATGCAACCCGGCAAGTTTATTGTTATGCGTTACCTGGGGTGAGCGGTGTAGGATTACGTCAGTGGCCTTTTAGCATAAATCTTGACTTGCATATACAAAGTATTGTTCTCATTATGACTTTTTAGGTCATAGAGATATCATGTATTTGGCATTTAAGCATTTTGGTATCTTTTAGAATAGTTATAGAATGTGTTCTACATTAGTCTCTGCTTTGGATAGATAATACTAATATTTTATTTGTCAAAAATAAAATACAGTAATGGCATGAAAGTCATGTGTATTTTGGAACACTAAAAGAAATATCAAATCCCAGCACCATTAAATGAATCCTATCACTAGGCAATGTTGTCATTATTGTGCCTATGCCTGCCAGCCATGCAACGCCTTCAGACAATTCAGCAGAAAACGAACCTCTACTTCTGAAAGTACAGATATTTTGGCAGTAGATCGTAAGTGTAGCTGTCAGGTGCTTTTTGTTTGCTGATGCTGCTAGCTTGAGATAGGTTACATTCCACTCTATAGCATAAGTGTACGGTATTCCTTTAACCTACAACTTGTGGGTCCAGTTTGGCACTCCAGGTACAGCATGCAAAAATAATTTTATGCGGAGTATGCTGCCTTTATCATTGGAACCCATATTCATCTGTACAAAACATCCAAAACTTTGTCCATTGTCTCATAAGCTTTAAAATGTTGCCCATGACACTTACATTTCATCTATTCATTATCGGAAACTCACTTCCATTTTGTATTGCAAGATGGCAAAATGAACTCTTATATTCTATGAGAAGTCTGTTTCGACCGTTGCATACAAGATGAAATATATTAATTTTAACAAAGGTTCCATTTAATCTTTTCAAAATACTTGCCAAGTGGCAGACATTTTCTTTCCAAACTGGTTGCAGTATAAACCTCGGAAATAATCTGGGAGCATAAGAACTGACAACTGGACTGCACACTGATTGGAGGGTGGCCATACAGGGACTAAGAACCTAAGGAAAGCACAATACAATGTTTGCATAGCAGCACTTATTTTCAGTTTGGTTTGGACTTTATCCTGGAATTCTGGGCTTTTTTTCCCTGTGTGTAAGAAGGCCACTTTTCTCAGCCATGTCCTTCTGGACATTCCCACTGACTCTGTCCGAAGCTGCAGAAAATGTCTGTTCACATTTGTCCTGTATATCCCTAGTACAGGATGGAAGTCTTGGTGATGCAGGAAACCGAAACTTGACCCGCCTTAGTAAAGACTGCGGCTGGGAACTGCATCTGCATACAGTGGAGGAAGAGGCTTCTGGTGACAGCAGGTCTGTTCACTGGACTCAACAGCATAACTGAAAATGGGTGTTCCTAAGTTTTACCGGTGGATTTCTGAGCATTATCATTACCTTAGCAAAGTTGTGAAAGAACATAAGGTAAAGTCTTGTCATGCTGGATTAGTAATCATTGAGGAGAATGCTGTCCAAATGTAGTAGTTTGTGGCTAAGTGAACACCTTTATTTTCACTTTTACCAGTAACTTGTTTTTTGAACTGCTTATTTATATGCGGAAGTGTTGTAACTGGTTTCTGGAAACAACAAAAAGTAATACAATAACAGTCTCTGTCAGCATCGCTACGTCTTTTCTGAAAAGTACTTAGTGACTGCATCAGTACTATAACTGTTACGTGTAAAACTAATTTGTTATATAGTTTGAATTATTTCAGGGCAAAGGACAAACATTTTAAGTGCTATATGTGTTGGGTTTAAGCTTATGGAGAATTTTTAATAGTGTCATTGGGAGCAGGATTGAAACTGAAGACAAGCTTATGTGTGGATTGTTGGATGGCATTGTAAATTTGTCTGATAGGAGGCTGCTAGTAAGAGTGGATGCATTTTCAGTGAAGCATGTGTTAAATTGGATGGCAATGGAATATACATGGTTTGCACTGGTAGGAGGCAGCTCAGCTGGGCCGCCAGGGTTAAATAGATTATTTATGGAGGTCCAGAACAGTTTTGGATTCTTTTAGTGGGTATTTTGAAGAGAAGTATAATAGGTTTCTTACCAGCTCTATTGTGTAGTTTGGTTTGATTCTGTAGTAGTTCTTGAAAGTGTTGTAGGTTGGGTTGTATTCTCTTTAGAAGCTAGACCTTCCAGGCTTCATCTCTTAGCCATGAGTTATTTTGTGACTTTTGATAGTCATGGAGCAGAGTTAAATTTTACTGTTTTGCATCTGATAGGTGCTTGTTTTGTTTAGCACAGTGAGAAAGGTTTCACTGAAATGAGTGACAGTTTCATCCTGGGGCAGAGATTTTAGTAGTTGCCAATTATAATATTTTAGGTTGGATATGAAGGTGTCACTGTTAAACTTATTTAAATTGTGTGAAAGTTGTAGTGATGTTTTTTGTGGTATGAGTTTCTTCCTACAAGTTTTGGAAGGTGATCTCTAAGAGTTTGAAAGGGTGCAAATACATGCAATTTTATTTGGGTTGGATGTAAGAGTTCAGTCAAAGGTAGATTTTTTTTTATGGTTTGACAAAGCCCTATAATATGCATTTTATGCATGCCGCGGGGGGAAGGGGGGGCTTGGGAAAACCTGGATTCAGCAAGGGAGCCGAGAATCTAAAAAGTTTGGGAACCACTGTAGTTCTGGGGCATGTAATAGTTTTTTTTCTAAGTGAGTAGGACTGATTTCTGAATGGCTGCTTGGCTATCAATGATGGTCATTACCTTAAAATAACTATTCTGAATAATGCTGTACTGAACAGCATAGTCGCTCTACAGTCTTATGATGATAGGATCATAGGAGTTACAAGTCAACTGAGCCATGACACCAGCCAGTACACACCACTTATGCATTCTCATTCTTTTCAAGGAGAGCCAGGCCACTCATACCAGGGGGTGAATTTATGAATACCCATCCAGTTGTACAGCTCCACTTAAATGTCAGTCAGTGTGTCACACTGCTTAACTTGGAGAAGAAATTTGTTCCAGATAAGCGGTAATTGCTGCATGGCTAGTCTATCCCTCCTACTTATCTTAATTTGGTGTAGTAGATTTAGATCTCTGGCCCTACTGTTAACTAGACTGTTTGATTTATGGAGGTATAAAAGTTTTTCGAACACTGGATCCCTCATAGCCCTATAAGCAAGGCACAGATGCCCCTCTCTCCCCCATAAAGGACCAATCACAATACCGGAGGAATGCCAGGCACCCAGTGTTACTGCAGCACAGGTTAAAGCTGCATTGTCCAAGGCCAAGAATACAGCTTCCATGGGACCTGACAATATCCCTGGATGTGTTCTACATAAGGTACAAAGTGAATTGGTACCACATATGTGGGCCCTGTTCAGTCACAACCTCACGTCAGGCTTTGTACCTACCAAATGGTGCACTGCTACAGTCATCCCTCTCCATAAAGGGGGAGTGACTACAGACCCTGGGAATTATTGCCCCATTAGCCTGATGTGTCTGATATGTAAGGCTATGGAGCACATCATCATGGACCTAACTAACAAGGATATAGGGAATCTCCAAACTCTAGATCCCACGCAATTTGGTTTTGTGAAAGGTAGATTATGCCTGCTCAACCTGGTTGACTTCTTTGAGTCAGTCACCAGAGCTGTGGATGAGGGCAAGGCAGTTCATACAGCCTACCTCGATCTGGCCAAGGCCTTTGATACCATTCCCCGCTCAGGAATTACTCACCAAACTAGGTATCAACCCCTATATCACTAGGTGGGTAGCAAACTGGCTCACAGATAGAAGCCACAGTATGAAAGTAGCAGACTCCAGGTCGGACTGATGACCAGTCATGAGTGGAGTCCCCCAGTGATCAGTCCTGGGCCCTCTCCTGTTTGGCATCTACTTCTCAGAAGTCCAGGCTAACACAGAGGTACTCTGGCTGACCAAGTTTGCAGATGACTGCAAGCTGGGAGCCATTATTAACTCCCCCAAGTGATGTAGACATCCTACAGAAAGGCCTCACTAAGACCAATGACTGGTATCGAAACCATGGCCTTAAGCTTAATGCCAAAAAATACGTCATCATCCCCTTTGGGAAAAACTCGGTTCCCACTAATTACCACATTGATAGGAGCCCACTGAACACTGAAGACATTAAAGAGATCTGGGGACAGAGGCTGACAGCAACCTCTCCTTCGACCACCACATTGCCACTGTGGTCAGAAAATCCTTCGATGTGGCACATCTCATTACCAAGGGTTTTGCATCCAAGAAGAAAGAGGTCATCATCTCTCTACTCTTCCCTCATTAGGCCAATTGAGTATAATGCCCCATTTAGCATGTACCTCACTAGACATATGCAACAGCTGGAAAGGCCATAAAAGTACCTCACAAAGAGGATCCTAGGCCTTAAACACATGTCCTACATGGACAAACTAAAAAAAACTTCAGCTATTCTCTGTCTCATATCATCTACTAAGAGGCGATCTCTGCTTGACTTACAAAGTCATGTCTGACCCAGCTCTGTTAGAAATGCTACTTCTAAAGAAATCCCAGTACCGGCGCATCACACTCTCCAGAGACCTCAACCTCATTACCACAATCAACAGAACATGCTGGAGGGACAGGTTCATAACCCAGAGACTGCCCATGCTCTGGAATAGACTTCCCATACATGTGAACCAGATTAACTCACTGGCCCTCTTCAAGAGATATCTTGATGAGTGGATGGGAAATAGAAAGTTCACCCTGGGGATCACTCCAGTGGCTCTACTTGATAGAGGCACTGGGAACTAACGTTGGGCGGCACTATGCCATGGTACTTCTATGGGCTAGGCTTGTAACGGCTCCAGGGCCATTAGCCTAGTACACACCTATGAACCTATACCAAGAAATAAGGAAAAAAAGGCTCACATTGTGACTGAAATGGTAAAAAGAACCGGAACAAATGTACCAGTAGAAAGTAAAATTTAATTACAAATAAGTCAAGCACTTTCTATCCTTACATCATTAGGACTTCATCAGAACCAACAGGACAAAATTGCATGACTTATTTGTAATTTTACATCACAAGGTACAGGGTT
The DNA here is from genome assembly GCF_019279795.1 of Protopterus annectens. NCBI lineage: Eukaryota > Metazoa > Chordata > Ceratodontiformes > Protopteridae > Protopterus > Protopterus annectens. Next base: position 1,934,963,639 of record NC_056731.1, read on the forward strand.
TCATTCTCAACTTTGAAGGGAAATTGGTTAGGCTTAAAATGGCCTGCAAGGGCAGCTAGCCTAGTACTTGCCTATGAACCGACTGAATTAAGATTTAGAATGAGTACTTAAAAAAATATGCAACATTAGCATCACAAATGACTGAACAGTCCATTGCAATGATTTCAGTTTAGGACAAATGCATCCCTTAATGCAGCTACACTTAAAGCCACACACCTTTCAAAAGTCACATATTTTGCATCAATCATGAAATTCCCAAAAGTGCAAGCTTGGACTGCAAGCACCTACAAAAACTAATGCAGATAACCATTGAAAATAAAAGTGGTCACCTTGGCTGGCCTGAATCCCAAGCTTCCTTTTGCTATGGGTTGTACACATCAAACTTTGCAGAGTTTATATACAGTGGTCACATAATTCATATGTTACAGTGGTGCTTATTTCCCAGAGTGCAGAATTCACTGGGTAGATGCTTCCCTCCATCCCTCCACAGCAATAAAGTTCAACACCTTCCCTTAATTCTTCACATCTTAATGCATTTAATGGACTGCAGTCAGATCAGATGAAAGCATGGATCAAAAGCTGCTTCCACTTCAAAGTCCATTAGAATTTATACATGCATTCACAGAACAGAAGTCTATTACTACAATAGTTGACATTACATTCTGTGCCTGTAACCCCTGACTGTTTTGTTATAAAGCACAAATTTCAATGAGTAAATAATAACTTTATGTCACTGTTCTTAGCTGTAAATAACTGACTTCCACAGCCATCAAATTATCAGATTGGGTCTGTTGTCTGCTCGGGCACATCTCGTGTTACTTCTGTGTTTTCTGACTTATGTAAATACAAGGGGCTTATTAAAGCTAAATGTTTTAAGTCTGTATTTGAATACATGCTATTGTATAGAACATATGTAAATGGTTTCTGCAGTAACTGATCCTACATATATATTAATTTACTCACACACACACACACACACATATATATATATATATATATATATATATATATATATATATATATACACACACACACATATATATATATATATATATATATATACACACACACACACATATAAATACACAGTATGTACCTGTTACAGTCACACATTAGCATTTTATACTTATTATTCAAACATTGCATGTGTATGCAAACCTGCTAACTTTCTTACTGAATTATAATAATATTTAAGAATTATCCCTGATTTTGTACCTTTATCTTCCCATTATTTTTGGCTTTGTCCGGAATTCTTGTGTAAAGAAGTTGAGAAGTATGATCAAGGGTTATAGATTATTCAGTAAAATGCCAAAATATTTTCATATTTCACATTTCAAATGCATTATGAGTTCTAGATTTGCTTAGTAAATAGATAACATACATCCTTATCCCGTTTATACCGGTTCTGAAGTTACTGCTTAATCAGACACAAGAGAGACAGTGAGAGAGATAAGGGCAAGGAGGAGTCTTAAGACTTGTTATATGGTGTGTCAGCTAGGTACTGTTAGCAAGGTGGCCTAAAATGCTCTGTTATGTTTACAGTACCTTGGATGCTGGAAGAAAGATGCTGGCTTTTGCATCTCTATCCAGACCTGGTTATGCCTTATCAGATTTTGCAGACATCTGCATATACTCCTTTTGGAAAAACTGTTCTTTTAAGGGATGACGCCCAGGATTTGTAAGAAAGCAACTGGTTAAGCCCTCTTGCTAATTAAATACGTCATCGCCTGGCAAAAACAGACATATTTCCTAGACACATCACTTAGCTATCTATATTTGGAAGTGATTATTTTAGTTCCCTCCAGCAAAGATATGCTTTGAAGAGATTCCTGCTTGATCTAGCACATCTTATTCTGCAGTCATTCCATGATTTGTACAGCACCCTCAAGAATTAGATTAGACATTATTATTCAAATTTTGGACATTAGTCATTTTGGTACTAATTCCTTTAACTATTTTGAGACAAAGTTAAAGTAAGTGTTTTGTTGTTAAACTACTTGTACTCCATTAATCATCAAAATACATGATGAGGGAGTACAGCTAATGTGTATAAGTGACTCTAAAGCTACAGAATCTATAAATTTCATGTGTGAAATTATCTAAAATTAGGCATTGATAAGTTTCATCCATTCTGTCAGTAGATCTTTGGTAGCTTTGTTACTGAAAAGTGCCATGATGACGGTATGCATTCCTGGTGCAGGCTGAAAAGAAACATGAGCTTTGGGTCACCCTCTTCCTCACAGTTGGGACCAGTTGCAGGAATGCAATTTTTGCAGTTTGAAAGTACCCATGACACAACCTGCTGACTGCATAAGCAAGCCTGGTCCTCAAACCTACTAGTTCTTTCCTGCTGCTTCTGCAGCTGAATCTCAGTCCTGATGCAGGTTACCGAAAAGGCCCTGCATTTGATGAGCAGAAGCTGATAAAAAAACCTGGCATTTTAACAGGGATGTGTGTGTGTGTGTGTATGTGTATATATATATATATATATATATATATATATATATATATATATATAAAAATGCAGTTTAGTTTTGGAAGATGGGCTGTTGTCAACAGACTGCATACTGATGCTGCCTAACTATAAATGATAGGAAAAATAGCATATATGAAGTAGTAATATACATTGCACAATCACAACAGCAAATGTAAAATAGTCTAAAGACATCAATAACATAAATGGTTGAAAAAATGTGATGTCCCCACTCTGGGTCAATAATCAAGGACCCTGAATCCTCACCACTGACACTGAAGAGGGACGTTAACTTGGAATACAAATGGATGCACTCTGTGCTTGATGCAGAGAGGTCTGCATCTGGAAATATTTCCCTTAAAAGCACACAAGGAACACAGTCAGCCCGGGGTCTGGATTTCTCTACATCTGTCTCTCCCAAGGTCCCCATTAAGGCTCTTCACTGGCACAGCTGGGTTCAGCACCCTTTCTGATACCAGTGCCACACACACACACACACACACACGGGAAAGGCTGGCACGGACCACCTGCTCTACCAACTTTGCCCAGACTATAAGGTAGACTCACTGTCACCAATCAGTTACTATAAGGCTCTTAAAAGGGTATCCAATTATGCTGAGTGAGGTTAATATTAATACAAATGGCTTTCAGGAGGGGCCAGAGTTGTTACCAATTACATAGAAGTACTCTCAAAGGCTAAAATATTTCTCTAAAGGCCCAGCAACAATTAGAAGTTTAAACCACAGGAAATATTAAAAATAACGCATATGGATAGATTCACACAGCTACAGAAAAACAATAATTAACTATTATCGCTATATTTTCCTGATTAATCTAAACAGCATTGGTCCCTGGTCACTTACTAGCATGCAAGGCAAGATGAAGTGGGTGAATGGTCTTCCGCCTTTGTTAGGTTCCAAGAACAGAGTGCTCTTGAGACTTCAGTCTCCTCTAATATTAAAACATTATTTCTGTACAGATTGACATCACATAGATCTGACTTCTGGTCCACATGCAACCCCCACTGCTAGAAATTGTCAGGACTTATCACTTATCAATTAGCTCCCTGCTAGAGACGACAAAGAAGGCTTCCTAATACTTGGCCACCCAGACATTTTATCTCTGGCTGCAACCAAAACTGTATGATACAATCTTTATGGCCTAATTTAATTTCAACTATTTTCACAGTTTGCTGCAACTCGATTGTGATTACCTCTTCTCTTCCAGTATCCTCGGTTAAATTTATACATTTAACTCAGTTACAATAATACATACATGTACATTTCTTTTCTTTACAGCAGGGCACACTGCTGATACATTTTTAACACAAGTAACTTTACAAATACATTTTTAAACACAAGCATCTGTACAAATCAGTTTGATACACACAAGACATATAATTCTTTAAAAAACTCCAGCTAGCTTATGCTGGCGTATGTTACACATCCATTGCCCTACTTCTCCTGGCATGGCTGGCAATACCTCCTATTGTCACAAAACACAAAAACTGTTTTTGCAAGGGACCAAGCCCCACCATTCCCCCTACACTAATTGCCACTTAAATATACCAACTCACAGACCGCACAACAATAGGAAAAGGGACACACTTACTTTCCCAACTGTTGTGCGATCTTGGACCTGAGCACTATAAACCCAGCAACATACAGTTCAAGCAAAAAAATCTGATGCAAAATACAACAAATAGCTTTTCAGTCGTGTGAACTCACAATACACAAACAGAGCTTAGTGTTTCAGTTTAAGCTGGATAATTTACAGAGGAAAAAATCAGCCTCTTGCAACCAAAATAAGGAGAGTGACAAAACAAAATAATTGTTTACTTAATGTTTGCCAAATGTGTAAGTGGACTGGTCAGAGGATCCTTTTCAGTGTCAACTCAGGTGCATTACGCAAATACAAATAAAAAAAATTAATGCAGAACTTGTGCATACAAGGTGATACAACTTGAATTAAAAAGGTAACATAGTCCAAAAAGAAATGTCACTTACAAAAAGTGCAGTTTATTAAATCTTAATATAACAGCAGATGTCCGCCTTTTCACTGCTGCAGTATTCATAACATGTGGGATTTCCTGTAAAGGATAACCCAACATCCAGCCAGTAAACCAAAACCTTTACATTCTCTCAGTGTCACACTTCAGGTGTATGCTTCCAACACAGGTACAAGGTATAAAGGTTATGTGCGTATGTATGCTCCATACTCAGAAATTAAGTGTCCCAGGAGAACTAAAGCAACTCCAGTGGAAAGGAGAAAGTACAGTTTTGTACCTACCATAAATGTAGATGTTCGAGTGCTAATACAGCTGCAATCATAACAGATGGGTTCTCCTGCCGTCAGGCGGGTCCTCGGTCGGCCGAATTCCAAAGTCTAGGTCCGGCGTCGGTTGTTGTCGCTTTCTTTCCTGACGTCAGTGCGACAGGGGTACATAAGACACAGCCAACGCCATTTTCTTCAGTCTTTCTTGCCCCAGATGTCAGGTGCCCCCAGAAGGAAGGCAATATATATATATATATATATATATATAGATATATAATATATAATCATGCAATGCAATATAATCAAAAATCAGTAGTTGCAAGCAAATACACCATAGAAGGATAACCCAATTAGGTTGTAAGATGAGGAGTTAGCCACTAGGTCTGTACCCAGAGGGGAAAGAGGGAGGGAAACCTGGACTGCAGCTGTATTAGCACTCGAACATCTCCATTTATGGTAGGTACAAAACTGTACTATGTTCATCGTGCATACAGCTGCAGTCATAACAGATGGGTAGAATCCCAAAGCTACGCACAGGGTGGTAGGCACTAGGTGGAACTGGGAGGAGCCAGAATGCCCTGCAACACAGCAGTGGCAAAGCCTGCTCTAGTTTTGGAGTATAAAGGTAGGTGGTAGTGTTTAGTGAAGGTATGCACAGAACTCCAAGTGGCTGCCTCCAAAATATCTTTGGTAGGGACTCCTCTGAGGAAGGCTGCAGAGGTAGCTGTGGCCCTTGTGGAGTGGGATCTGATGCCTGCAGGTACAGATTTACCATGAAAGGAGTAACAAAACTGTATGCAGTGGCCTATCCATTTTGAAATTGTCTGTTTGGAAATTGGCTTCCCTTGAGCTCCTACAGCATAGGACACAAAGAGTTGTTCTGATTTCCTGAAAGGCTTTGTTCTGTCCAAATAGTAACGTAGCTGTCTATGGATGTCTAAGGAATGTAGCAGCCTTTCCCCTTTGTTTTGAGGATTGGGGTAAAAGGTAGGTAAGTGTATGGCCTGATTTAAAGCTACCCTGGATACTACCTTAGGCATAAATGGCTGGTTGGTAATGTTAATTTTTCTAGAATGTAATTAGGATCCCAGGCTGGTATTGGTTGTTTCCTTGGAGGTCTTATATTCTTAGCCCCTCTGAGGAACTGCCTTAAGAGTGGGTGAGAGAATAAGGGTGGATCAGTGCTGTATTCTGCAGAAATGGCTGAGGCATGGATTTTG